>NW_005842362.1:885170-885600 GCF_000455745.1 Alligator sinensis
ATTTGGGGTGAGGTGGGCACACTAGTAGGGAGGGAAAAACTGCAGAAAAACCTGGATAGGTTGCAGGGGTGGGCTAACAAAAACAGGTTGCGTTTCAATACTGACAAGTGCAGGGTGCTGCACTTGGGCAGCAGTAACCAGCAGCACACTTATAAGTTGGGAAACTCCCTTCTAGAGAGCACGGAGGCAGAAAGGGATCTTGGAGTCATCATCGACTCCAAGATGAACATGGGCCAACAATGCGAGGTCATGGTCGGCAGGGCTAACAGGACCTTATCGTGCATCCACAGGTGCATCTCAAGTAGGGCCAAGGAGGTGATCCTCCCCCTCTACATGACACTGGTCAGGCCACAGCTGGAGTACTGTGTCCAGTTCTGGGCACCCCACTTCAAGAAGGATGTGGACAACATGGAGAGGGTCCAGAGGAGGG
>NW_005842362.1:885944-899244 GCF_000455745.1 Alligator sinensis
ACTTGAGCCCAGTTTTCCTCCTGCCCAGGCAGGGGGTCAGACTTGAAGATCTACAAGGTCCCTTCCAACCCTACTTCCATGATTCTATGATTCTGGGCTGGTGGATCCTCTAGTCCAACTTTCAGCCAATCCCTGGCTTCTGGACCTCCAGGTCCCACACTCAGAAACATTCTCTGTTTTCAGACCTTCTTTGATCTCTCTCTCCCTGTCTGCCCTTCCTCGTGTTCCTGGATCCTCTGATCACACTCCCAGCCCCTCTCTGGGCCTTGGGGTCATGGATCTCCTGATCCCATGCTCTGGGCTCCTGTACTCCCTGCTGGGCCCCACTCCCAGTCCCGCTTGGGCTGCCAAGGCTAAGTAAAGCCCAAGACTGAATCAATTTAGTCTTTACAGATTAATCTAAAATGCAGAGATTAAACTGAGAAACAACTGGACAGACATTCAGTTTTGTCTCAGGAAATGCAGCCACATGCCTGCAGTGACCCAGACCAGAAGCCAGGGGGCGCTAAAGCACATCTATCGGGCATGTAGCCAGCATGGGCTGTGTTCACTTCATCTTCCTGCTGCCCGTGAGGTCTCTGGGATTTGCAGTCCAGAATTAGAGCAGCAGAACTCTTCAGGGTTGCTCATCATTTTCTCTTCCTGCTTCCAGGTATCTCTGGGATTTGTAGTCTACAGTTGCAGCCAGTAGTAAGTTTTTAGCAGGGCAAAGCAACTCTGTACTTGGGGGAAGGGAAGTTTAACCCCCCTTCCTTGATCCCCTGGCCCCAGCCCGCAACCAGGGTTTGCCTGGGTGGGGCAGTCCCTGCCTCTCTCCCCCTCCCTTCTCTGCTGGAGCAGACAGCCCAACCCAACCTAGGGCTGCAAAGCATGCTGTGGGGGGGCTGTAATTTAACTTGAACCAGGAAGGGGTCTGGGATAGAAGTTCCATGATCTGGTTTGATCCAAATCAGATAAGTCTGATACTACATTCAACTAGGTTTATCTTAAACCAGTTTCAGCCATTTTGAAACTGGCTTATGTGCACTGAGCTTCTGTTCTGTTACCAGTTTCTGATCACTTAAACTGATTTATGCATAACTTCTGTCCCTAGCCCTGTACTCTAAGTAGTACTTGAGCCTGCTTTCAGCAGGGCTCAAGGCTAAACACTGGTGCAACTTAATTTAAAGCACCTGCACCCCCTGGCAGGCACTCTAACCTTCACCAGGCTTAACATAAAACCAAGGCCACCTGCCTGTATAAAGTAAGCCTCTCTCTGCACCAGGTACCTTCCTTTGTTCCCAGACCTGCAGTCACTTCCTCTCAGTCCAGCCAAAAACCATGCTGCCACAAGCTCCTCACTTCATGGTTCTCAGGGATGGACTGCCTGACCAACTCAGGCCCAGGGCTTATGTCTCTCAAGTGTAGCTTGCTGCTGGTCAGGCGAGTCCCTAATTAACCCTTTACCACCTGCAACCTGCTTCTCAGGCTGCTTGCTCTCTTAAAGGAGCATGCATACCCCAGTGCTCTACTACAGTTGATATTACCATTGTGCTCTGAGCCCCAGCCATGGATAATGACTCTGTCATGCCAGGTACTGTGCAAACACAGAACAAAAATATGGCCCGTCCCAAAGAGTTTTCATAAAACAGAAGACAAAAGAGATACAAGTAGGCAGCTGGAATGAAAGAACACAAGATGTGATGGATCAGCAGTATTAGGCAGTCCTCTCAGCACCGGTGGCCCTCACCCCATACTGTAACAAGCAGTGAACAAAAAAGCACCAGTCCTAGGTGCCCATTTAGAGCCGACGCACAAACAGCAACCACTGCTGCTGCTGGCCCAGGCACCGCTGCTAACCTGGCCCCAACTGCCGCTGCCACCCAGGGTGCAACCCCTGGTTGTTACCTCTCTGACCTCACCATGGCTAAGCTTTTTATAGGCATCACAGGAAAAAGAGTTCTAAGGAGCCTTTTAAAGCAGGATGAAGATAAGAAAATAGTTTTCTGGACATTTATAGGGAGCTGGTCCCAAGCATAAGACTCAGCATGGGAGAAAGCACAAAGATGCCTGTTTAGCAAGTTGAGCCCAAAGGCCAGACTTTCAAGAGAAAGCAAGTAGGAGCCAGTGGAGGGATATGGGAAATGACCTGGTTCTAGAGAGAAACTAGGAAAATGACCTTTAGAAGCAGCAGTCCAAATGGATGCAAGTAGAGCAAGACTACGTGGGTCAAAGCCAGAGAAGAGAATGCTGCCCTAACTCAGTCACAAGATAATGAGAGGATGGGGTAACATGCTTAGCTATATGGAAGCTATATGGGGGGACCAGCAGACACTGGGGGAGTCCCTGTTCCCCCGAGCGCTACCAGGAGTGACTAGAAATAACGGTCACAAGCTGGCAGAGGGTAGATTCAGGCTAGATATCAGGAGGCGCTACTTCACTGTCAGGGCAGCTAGGAACTGGAACCAACTTCCAAGAGAAGTGGTGCTTGCTTCTACCCTGGGGGTCTTTAAGAGGAGGTTAGATGTATCCCTTGCCAGAGTCATTTGACCCCAGTACTCTTTCCTGCCATGGCAGGGGGTTGGACTTGATGATCTGCTCAGGTTCCTTCTGACTCTACCAACTATGAAACACCCAGCTAATGTCCACAATGATTGAGAAAGAAGGCAGAGGCAAGCTTGAAAAAGAAAACTTGAGAGCTCTGTTTTTTTCCATCATCTTGAGTTCACCTTGGATAGATGTCCATTATTAGGCAATGTCAAAGAGGCAAGCCAAAATTTTAGTTGGAACAAAAGGAAATAACTCTGAGGCAGAGAGGTAGGTCTCCGAGTCATGAGCGTATTTCACCATAATGGGTATCCGTGTAAATTGGTTTCTTGTTACATTTGAGTTTTGCTCCATGTAATTTTTCCCCAGCTATTTTTTTGTATTAAAAGCTTATACAACTATCTCCAACATTCACTCCCTGACAATATTGTTAATAGATCTAAGAGTTTTAAAACTATAAGAAAAAAACAGCATCTGTGTTTTCACACAAGGGCACGTGCTAATCAGCAGCTGGATCCAGAAAGAATTCTCTCATACTCATGCTCCCAACACATACAACTGCACAGTACATATAGGAGCTACAACTGCCAGTTGGGAGGATTGCCCAGTAAACTCAGTGTTAATTAAAATCTTTCAGTTGGATAGTGCCGTTAGCCACAGGTGTTAATAATATTTAAAGGATTGATTTGTAGTTCCTTTATTATTACTACCTTGTGCAGACAAAACAAGGGGCATGTGTGCATGATACTTTAAAGCAGGCTAAATGCTTTTGCACTGCTTTAATGGTATCAGTGTTTGCATGCCTCAGTGGCATTTTGTACATTAATTCCAGCTGCTGTAGGAAATTCAGCAGCATAATACTTCTTAAATGACTTGGGTCACAGCAAACTAAAGAAACAAGGGGCATGTGTGCACGATACTTTAAAGCAGGCTAAATGCTTTTGCACTGCTTTAATGGTATCAGTGTTTGCATGCCTCAGTGGCATTTTGTACATTAATTCCAGCTGCTGTAGGAAATTCAGCAGCATAATACTTCTTAAATGACTTGGGTCACAGCAAACTAAAACTCCTCCAAGGAATTTTAGTTTGCGGAGTTTTAGTTTGCTGCCCCTACAGCCGCAGAGTGAAGCACCAGGATCTGTGCAGCTCCATGGCTCTGCAAGGTAGCCTGGCAGCAGCCCGGAAAAGCAGGCTCTGTCCAGCGAGACAGATTTTTTTCCCCCCCCAACTGAAGCCTGCCTGCCTGCCTGAGCTGTGCGGGGGCCTGGTGCTTCCCTCTGTGGCTGCAGTGCCCCCTGGGACCACCCGAGCCCAGTGCATGCAGGCAGGTGCTGCCTGGGGTAGGGCCCGCTGCTGCCACAGAGAGAAGCACCAGCCCCACTCTCCCCCGCAGAGCCCAGGGACCGCTCCACCCACTGGCAGCTCATCCTCCCCTCCCTGCTGGAGAGGCAGGTAAGTCAGCAGGGTGTGTGCACGACACAGGGGTTTAATCATCCCTAAATTGAAGCAGTATTTTTTTAAACCCACCACTTCAATTTAGGGCCCCCGTTTCGTCTACCCATGCCACTGGTTACTGCTATTACTACTACAAATAGTGAAGTAATATGTCTGTTAATAGTTTTGATTCAGAGAAAACTCCCTTTCATGAGTAAACACTACAGATCTGCCAACACATTATGGCTGTTACATGTCAGAGAAAAATTGTCATGATCAACTGAAAAAGAGTTGTTTGTCTATAAATACTGAGGAAAGAAACAACATTAAACACTAAGGGTGCAGACAGAAGTGCAGATCCCTACTGTAACTGAGAAGGTTTTGCAGGAAGTGTTCTGAGTTACAATGATCTCCAGACCAAACAGAAATTCACTGCTGGTTCCCCGGGTGGGGGGACTCCAATCCACACTCCCCACCCTCCAGTAGGGGCTGAAAAAAAAAAACAGACCGAACTCTCTCCACTCCCTTTCCCCTCTCCTATTCTGAAAACAGCTCTGGGCAGAGATAACATGAAAATATATGAATCCTGATTGGCTGCAATGGATTCTCTGAAAGCTGTTTCATACAATCTATTTAATCACTCAACACAATTATACTAGACAAATACAGTAAAATCTCTGTTATCCAGAATTCCTGGAATAAGGGGTCTACTAGTTACGTATAAACTCCATTTATCTGAAATAACCTGCCAGATAGGTGGCAACAGAAGCCACTGCGTGCGAGCTTTCCCTGCCACCACCACCCCCAGCCGGCAGCCAGCCAGCCGGCCAGAAACTCTGGTTAATGGAGTATTCTGGTTGGTTAAGAGATTTTACTGTAATGTGTAGTTTAACACATCCTATTCCACTAGCCCTACTCACCATGCAAGAATGAATATAGATCAGGATTTCTGGAGCTCTAACTTCATTTCCCCTTCAGAATGTCAGATAAAAGGATAACCTTGCACTTCTGAAATTCATGGCCCTAATGAAGAGATTTCCAGAAGTATCTGATTGTAATATCTAAAATATCTGTAACAATGTATATCCAATGTCTTATTTCAGTAAATAGCAAGATTTTTTTTCTTCATCACAGATGAGTCTCACAACTAAGTACAGGTTCAGATCAGAGTTTGAAGCTTGCACTTAGGTTTATAATAGGCCAATATCAAACACAGCTGAGTTTCAAAATCCAAATCTGAATGTTAGTTAAGAATTCTTATATGTAGGTTCACGATTCAGATTTTAATCCAAGGTTTGAATTCTGTTCTAAAGTCCTGTGAGAAACAGTATTGCTTTCCTTCTACCCCTGCAGTCTTGAGGGTAGGAACAATCATTAATAAAGATCTAAATCAGATCAAGACATCAGCGAGTTTAAAATGATAACACCTTCTTCAGTATTTTAGAGGTGTCTATCAATGCCAGTTTATGGAAAGATCCATGATCTTGTAATAGTGCCGGTTTCCAATTTATGCAGTGCTGTTGGGATATCCCCATCACAACACACTATGAACAAATGACACGCTTATGTTTTCTCATCCTCCCAATTTGTTTGTTTCCTGTGGCAACAGATTATATTTGTCAATCTTGTATTGCTTTTTCAGTTGAACATTCTCATCAAATGGAAAAGGAAATTACACTATGACGCATTCTGTCCTTCTTCATAACTAGCATGTCTAGTCTTCTAGCATATGCCTCAAATCATAACAACAAAAAAATCCCCTAATAGTCCTATGTTGTTGTTTTCTACACCTGCGACTGTGACAGTAACATGTCTCTCCTGCTTGTGGCCCACACTTCCTGCAGACCACCCAGTACACAATCCTGCTTCTTTGTCTTGCCACACTTGAAGCTTCTCTCCAGCCAGCTTCATCTGTCCATTTGTAATATGACTGATAGATTCTGGGGGTGGCCACACATCCTACAGTTCATACTTACATCTTTCCTTCCATCTGTCTTGGCTTGGACATCATCTCATGCAAATAATATTCTGTTCCTGTGTGACCATAAACATCTGGGGTAAATTCTATTTCACTTTACGTGCCAAAGTGCTGCCTTTGTCACTTATGCCTAGTTTGCAATCTTCTTTCATGTGCAGTAATAAGCATGTGCAATAGACCATGCCCTGGCCAGGCATGCATCTCTGTAGGTGCATAAATCCTGAAATTATAGCCAAGCAAAAATCTATGATACAGGGTTATATTAGCTATAGACCCCTTGCAAATATAGAATACTAGACTAGATATAATAAATCCTATTTGTGGATAACTGCTCTCTTTAGCTTTCCTACACTGTGCTCATGACCTATGGTACCTGAGGGTATCTATACACGTGCTCCGGGGGTGGGAGAAGGCATTTTAATTAGAGTGGCTCCAAGAGCCGCTCTAATTAAAGCGCCTGCAGCGTCATGTGTATTCAGCATCTCATGCTTCAAAATGGCAGCAGGGGTGCTTTAACTAAAGCTGATTCAATAAGCTTTAGTTATAGTGCCCCCACCACCATTTTGAAATGCAGGGATACTGAATACATGTGATGCGAAGGCTGCTAGAGTGTGCTAATTAACACGCTCCAGCAGACTCACAACAGACTCAGTTAATTGAGTCCGCTCCGACACATGCTAATTAGCACATGTCAGAGCAGAGGTCCATCATGTGTATAGGTGTCCTGAGTGCCTTCCAATGGTGCATTTATCCCAGGACTAATATATGCCACATGTCTGTTCTCTTATTCTCTTCTCTGGAAGAGAAGCCTGTGTACAGAAATGGACTGTCCGGGTGAGATTTTAGGGGTTTTTGTCATTCTGTTGGTTGGGTTTGTTTGGTTGTTAATACATAGTGGTATGTATTTTATGTTAGGGAGGGCAAATTCAAAGACATGTGATCATTCCTATCATATTAGCCAACATAGTAACAAACTGTTAATTCCAAACACAATTCCTGGTATGTCCCACATTGCCACAATTTTTTCTCAATTATCTTTAACATCTATTTTTAAAGAGCTTTTTGCATCTGTGTTCAGGGTTAGATGGTTTTACAGATTTTGTCCTGGTAGAAATCATTCACCTCTAATATATCCTAAAGCTATAATAGTTTGTGGGGAACTAATTTAAATACATTTGCGCCTGCCTGCACAATGTCATTATAATGTTAATGCAGCTCTTGAACACTGGGTGTTGCCAACATCAGACCAAGTAAAAACATTAATGCCACAGTTTATTAATCAATTCAGTCTTGCAAGGCTTAATGTAACAAAAGGAGTATGAAGGAGTGCCAGAGCCGTTAAGGAAACAGATTGCATTCAGGCTGAGATACAGGCCTATTTTTAAATTACTTGGCAATTTATTTTAGAATATTAATACCAAAAAGTAGAATGAACTAGCTAAATTATTTTAGAGCTTAGATTTTTTTTATATTTATGTTTGTATTTGAATCTAGCCAAGGTTGAAGGAGGCTGTATCAACAGTACTGGTGTCATCTATATCTGTTTTTAACTGTTATGTCATGATCTCATCACCTCTCAGAAATGACACATTGGTAAAGCCGAGATAGTATTTAAGGGATTCTTTACCAAATCCTGAATTTATGAGGACAGCCCTATTAAGAAAAATAAGGACAATTAGGAATGATAATGCATAACCTCTGTAACCAGACAGAAGCAATAAAATATTGGGAAGGAGACATCCTTTTCTCCCCTGACAGGTTATGCTTTGTGACAAACAAAGCTCTCAGGTTGAACACTCCTGAAATTTTGGCATGTTAAAAAACCAGAACTGAACTGAACAACTATGCCCTGTTTTCAGTGTAGGGTCAACTCAGTGATGGATGGGAGAATCCTAGATCTGTCTGGGATAAGGTATACCTCTACCATGATATGGTGGTGATAATTAAGTAGGCATTATTCCATCTTATAATCACTAGTGACTTAGCCTGCTGTTACAAGGGCTTGCACTGCTATGGAATTCTATTCATGAAAGAAGAAATAAAACAGAGGTCTTTGACCACATCGGGTACTTTAGATCTGACAGCAGATTACCAGAGAGGTGTTAACAACAGTGTTTTAGCCAAAATTGTAATTGCAGCAGATAAGATATATTTTTCTTCATCCCCTCTTGCTGCTAGCTATTCTACTGTGTATGTCAGACTATCTTGTAGGCCATGTGTCAATGCTTAGTGAAATGGTTGTTATGTGTAATTTATTGAACAATTATATTTCAGTCGTGGCATAACTAGGGTGGGGTGACCAGGGCAGCTGCGCTGGGCACCAACTTGGGGGCATGGGAGGGAGCAGAGAAAAATAGGTATTGCATGGCTGCAGTGGCAGCTTGTGTATGGTAGCTGCCCCAAGTGCCCAACCACATCATAACACCTCTGATTATAGCATTCATGAATGATACTTGTATCTGTGAACAGGTGTGGCATACAGTTCCATACAGCTCACACCTCAGCCTGATCTGCAAGACACCAATAAGAGCTGCGACACTGAGCGTAAGCATAAAAGAGTTAAAAGAAATACAGAGTGCCTGATCATCGATTAGCTTACATTCTCCAAAAAGAATTGGTGTATAGACCTTTTTTGATCCTCTGCATGGCTGCAGATATAAGGATTATCAAGAGAGGGCACACAAAATATTTTACAACAGCTAGAGCTGCAATAATTAATTAAAGCTTTTCTTCCACGCTATTTTGTACAAAAATGTAAACCATTTTATAACTCAGAGATATATTACTTTCTATGAAATGTCAGCAACAGAGGCTCTTTCACACAAAATTTGGTACAAGTTTTCAGAGTCAAGTGATTTTTGTCCCAAGAAAATTCTGTTCCTGAAAATCAAACATTTTAATATTTAGGGGGTCAGTTTTCAAATTAGAATTGATTCGAGTACAAAGACATTGAACACTAGACCTGATCTGTGCTGTGACTGGAAATCATTTGCAGAGCTTCCTGGTCAATAACATTAGCTATATTATTAGCATGTAAAGGCATGGTTCAGTAGGGCACCAAATGAGGTCAGTGCATTATACTAGCTTTGTGTGTATTTTATTTAGAAAGATTTTATAGCTGTAGACATAGAGTATCACTGAAATGCATCAAGCCCACTTGAGAATGGAAAGTTGCTGACAGATAGCATATTGTGGTAGTGCTGGAGTGCTGCTACAAAAGATGCCATAAAAGGTCACCCCAAAAATCCTTGCCTCTGCCAAATAGCATATTGTCAGTCCTTTGTATTGTTAAACAAAGTTAATGAACAAACCTCTTAAATGACTGAATCGAATGTGGAATCCTTTACTTTGAGAGAGAACCCTGTTTGTATGAAATTAACTGTAAAAGAAGCACACAGAAAAGAACCATTCATAGTCATGCCTGCCTGTCCACCCACAAATCCTGTACCCAAAATACACACTCAGGCATCCCCCACCACATCTAACAGTTCTCACCCAGTCACAATATGAAGGCTTTCTTGTCTACCTGCTTCAGTTATATCCTATAATATACACTAAGGGCTATTAGCAGAGATTCAAGTCCTTGTCTCAGAGAAAGAATGGGCAACGGTAAATTAGCCAAACCCATCTTTGAACCTTTGACTCTGAAATGTATCTTACGCAAACCTTGGGCAAGTGGACCATCCTTTTCAAATTATATGAATTCGTATTATGATACAGATTTTTGGCATTGCCTAGATGGATGTGTCATTTGGGCCCATGTCAAAGAACTCCAGTTTCTCATTCCAAGATAAATGCTTTTTTACAAGTAGGTATATAGAGTTGTACTGACATCCAGTGGCTATTAGACAGGATGTTAAAAGGTATGTTTGCACTCTATTGAAGGATATGATAATCTTCCCAGGCCCTCCTCCTCATTAAAAAAGTCAAATATTTTGTTCAATAAAATCTCAAAGAAAACTCATCTATCAAAAGATAGACAAACAATGGCAAGCTGGAGTGCCTTTAAATTAATTTAGAGAGCAAGAAGTCTCTGCAGCAGCCAAGCCTTAAACTTTACTCATTCTTTAATTATGAGGAAAGAAACAATCAATAATGCATAGTGCTATGCAAACATTATCTTCACCAAAGTTTGTTTAGATACTGAGGTAAATATTATTATCTTATTTTACAGATGGAGCCAAGACACGGAGAAGTTAACAATGTGACAAAAGTCACAGTGTCAGTAGGAAAAGTCAGGTTTATAATTGATGGGCTTTTTGGTGCCCAGGTGTTCCAGCTGCCAGACTACTGTTTTCCTAACTGCTTCCTAATTATTATGAAACAGTCACACAAACTATGATGACTGACATCACTGTAAAGCATATTTTACTGTATTTCTTGCATGGCCTCTAATTATTTCCTCATCTTTTATTTTTCAGATATACAATTGCAAATAAAACATGAATATTCCATTTAAACAAAGTGTTAGCAGAATGGTACAGCATAGTGCCTGATAAATCTGTCATTTCTTCCATTGATGATAAACAGAAATCATACATTAAAATCTAATATTTAGTGAGAGATTTACCCTGTAAAAAGCAGGCAACTTAAACTGAGTTAAAAACAAACATACACAATAGCAAATCTAGGTATAAACTAAAACCCCCCACAAACACTACAGGCAACTTCACAACTAGTTCTCTATGTCTGTGGTGACTCAGCCCAAACCTTGTATTGGAACACCCCTGAACTTTAGGAAAGTTTGCATCTGGATGTAAACCAAGCCAAATGGTATCCTACAGTGAGCAAATAAATGACCACATGCAGAAAGTTCATCATGTGATCAGTTTATAGGATGAAGAAATGCAAAAAACTTAGGTTTAAATTTACTAGTCTTGAAAATCTTTCCTCTTTGTTCATTGGAATGAAGTCGTAACCCCCACTGATTTCCACCTCATTCCAAGAAGTCTTGTCCATGTGAAGCAATATCCAAATAGCCTCTATTATTCTAAAACTTGGAAGACTGTTTCTTAAGAGACGCTGTTTCCCCAAATAATAATAATAATAGTAATGATAATAAGAATGCACCATATGTGGTTCTTATAACACTGAACGTAATAGGATGGCCTCAAATTCCTATCTGATTAAGAGAGCATCATATGACAAACCCAGCAGAATCAGGCATCAGAATGAAAACCAGGGAAACGGTGTTTGATTTATGGTACGAAGTAGAGGTTTGCCATGATTTTCACACACTTTGTTATCTTGGCTGACCTCTCTCAGTCTTATTTCTGCACACCAACCAATTTCACATGCTTTCAAATATGGTGACAACTAGGAATTCATCAATAATAAATCTCCATTGAAATATAACTGCCAGGAAAAATAATCCAACCACTTCCGGCCCCAGGCTGTGGCAAAGGCCGGATGGCTTAAGTTTATAACAGCAGCTCTTCACAAGCTGTAGTGACATAATAGAAGTTCTAGTACTCTCACTTACAGTCCAGATGTGAAATACAATTAGAGTCAAGTTAATACTGCTTACATATAAAGGGGAAATATTGCCTTTTGCCAGGAAAAGTTACTCTCATGGAAGATGGATTGAATATTGTAAGGCCACAGAAAGGCATCAGACAAGATGTATACATGAGAAGCTTGTTTCAAACATGATTTTTTTCAGTGGTACTCACCACCAGAAAAATCAGTTAATTATGAGGTTAATGAATTTAACCTCATAATCCCATTTAAATTAAGGAATAGCCACATTCTGTTTAGAGAAACTGAGGCACATTTCATCAGTGATCACTAGTTTTGTGGGTCTCATATACTTGGATTCTGAAGCCTGTTATTCTGGTCTCTGGAGCATCCTGATAAAGTAAAAAATTTAAATGGTAGATGTTTTGTGTGGCATAAAAAACAGTCATAAAAAAGGAAGTGAGCATCAGTCTAACACCACTCATTTTATTTTCCTACCTCTACAATGCTCTGAACCCTTGCAGAAACCTTACAGAAAATAGAATCTATTCTGAATCCAAAATGTATAGAGTGCCCCTTCACAACAGAGGCAAAAAGGCAGTCAGATAATGGGTGCATAGAGATATTATGCTTAGAACAGTTAAACTGGATGTAGATCTATCTAAACCCATAACCATACAGAAGTTTGACACACATAGACAGGTCTAAAAATGTCACACATGACCTAGAATAGATTGCATCTAAGCTACACAAAATCAGGACTGATTCTGTGTAGATCAATCTATCGAAGTTCTGTACTGTTCTCCTATTGATTCAAGTTAGATTGCTGTCCTCAGGCATCCCAGCCTGCTTTTAGGACCTTCTCACCCCTCCTTTGTAAGGAAGTATATTAGCACTTGGCCTGCCATCAGCGCTCTGGCTGAGCACGCGTCAGGCCCTACCCCTGGTATTTCCCAGCAATGAGCAAACATAGCCCCCCAGCCCCACATCCAGCCAGCTGCCAGCCTCAGGCAGGAAGACAGGGAAGCTATGTGGTTGTGTCCCCATCTATGATTCATAGGCCCTGGGGCCTGGACACCCAAGTCCCAAGGCCATGCTCCCACACCCCCAACAGCCCAATCACAAAGCATCCCACGACCTGCACGCAGACTCCAATGCTGAGCCCAAGAGAACCAACGCACTCAAGGACAGCACCGTGGACCCTGAACCTGGCACCCACATCCTTCGGGCACAGAGGGAGACGATCCTGATGTGAGGAAAAAGAGGGAAAGGGGCCAGAAAGCTTCCCTGGCTGACCAAAGAAATCCAGAGCAGCCTACAGGCTAAAAGTGGAGCATATAAAAAGTGGAAACAGGGAGAGATTACCAAAGAGGAGTATACCTCCTCTGCTCGCGCTTGTAGGGAGGCAGTTAGACGGGCCAAAGCTACCATGGAGCTGAGGATGGCATCCCAAGTTAAGGATAACAAGAAATTGTTCTTTAGGTATATAGGGAGTAAAAGGAAGGCCCAGGGTGGAATAGGACCCCTACTAAATGGGCATAAGCAATTGGTGACGGACAGGGGGACAAGGCTGAACTCCTCAACAAGTTCTTTGCCTCAGTGTTCCTAAGCAAGGGGCAAGACAAGTCTCTCACTGGGATTGTAGAGAGGCAGCAGCAGGGCACCAGACTACCAAGCGTAGACCCTGAGATGGTGCAGAGGCACTTGGAGGAACTGGATGCGTTTAAGTCGGCAGGCCCGGATGAGCTCCATCCGAGGGTACTGAAGGCACTGGCTGACGTCACTGCATAGCCACTGGCGGGAATATCTGAACACTCATGGTGCACGGGCCAGGTCCCGGAGGACTGGAAAAGGGCCAATGTGGTCCCCATTTTTAAGGTGAGGAAGGAGGACCCAGGCCATTAT
>NW_005842362.1:900371-903445 GCF_000455745.1 Alligator sinensis
CTCTTTCCTGCCTATGCAGGGGGTCGGACTCGATGATCTATTGAGGTCCCTTCCAACCCTATGAATCTATGAATCCCCAGCTGGGAGTCCCAGGCCTCCACACTTGGGCACAGCCCCATGGCACCCACATCTCAGAGGCCAGACCCAGGCACCCTGCAACCCAGACCCCAGCATACACACCCTCCCCACCCCTAAGCAGGAGCCAGTGCAGGCTGTCTGCCTCTGACAGGTTGGGGTAGATGGGCAGAATCTCAGGACTGAGAAAACATGGAAGTGACCCTGTGACCTCTGCGGCTCAGCCACTGCCAGGAGGTACCAGGGCCATGTGCATTTGGGGTGCTGCAAGTGTTTTTTGGCTTGCAGCTACAAGGTCCCAGAGTACTAAGGCCTGGAGGAGCCAGGAGCTTTGAGCATCTGAGGCAGGGCAGGCAGGCAGATGCCCTTGGAAACTTTGGAAGCAGATGGGGCATGGTCAGCCATCTCACTGCTGCAGGTAGAGGTTACTGGAAATTTCCAAGCCAATGTGTGAGGTGTCACCAGCATCACAGGAATATCTGCTTTAAGTCCCTGGTAAGTCTGAGGTCATGAGGGTGGGCTGGCAAGTGGAGCCCTGGTCACTGTGAAGCAGAGGCCACACTGAGCTGGAATAAAAGGGAGAGTCACACCCTGGGACCCACATCTACATAGCCTCATCTCCCTCCAAAGGTTTGCATTGATGAGAAAAGGTACTGAGTTCTGACACGGGCAGTGTTCAAACAGGTTTTCTTTAGGAAAATCAAGGAAAGTTTGGCAACTGCAACATGTCACTTCCTTCTGCCACATTCCCTGGCATCTTGGCATGTGCCCCTTACAGGGGTAGTGGGAGAAAGGCATCCAGGCAGTTAAGGTTGTGGGCAGCCTCACCCAGGATGTAGAACCAAAGGACCCCAAAGCAGGAGATCCATTGCCCAGTGCCAGGATGCAGGTACTTGAAGACTCAAAGCCCTCAAGCCCTACTCATCTGGGGAGGGCCCCTCTTCCCTGTGGGTCAGGAGATTGTCAGCCCTAGCAGGGGGTCTGGGTTTCACGGACCCAGACTCCCTGCCAATTTACAGTATTGGTAACTCAAATTGGTATTCCCAACATCTATGAGGAGCTTGCTCTCCCCAGTCTCCCTGTG
Source organism: Alligator sinensis (assembly GCF_000455745.1). Taxonomy (NCBI): domain Eukaryota; kingdom Metazoa; phylum Chordata; order Crocodylia; family Alligatoridae; genus Alligator; species Alligator sinensis. The sequence goes on from NW_005842362.1 coordinate 901,531, forward strand.
CTGCACATGCTCAGCGCACTATGCCTAGTCTGCTTGCTGTCTCTCTCTTGCTCAGGCTTTGCAGAAGACACGTGTCTCCTGGTCTCACACAAGTCATGAAGGATGAATGCAGTGATGATGAGGCATGACATGTTTGCTATCTCTACCACAAGGCACCTGATCAGAGCCTGCCAGTGTGCCTCGAGAAGGCCAAAAGCACACTCCACAGTCACATGGCACCTACTCAGGCTCTGAAGTGCTCCTGGCAGGTGATCCAGCTGCCCTGTGTAGGGCTTTATGAGCCAAGGCAGATAGGGAATAAGGCAGGTCCCCTATGATAAGACGAGGAACAATGACACCACCACCAATGAAACTGAGAGCCCCAGGAGTGTAGCACTCGTTCTCCATCATCTAGGGAAGCAGGGCATTGTGGAAGACATGTAACATTGTGGGTGCTACCCACCCAGTCATTGAAGATGTAGGTGAAGTGGCTCTGGTGATGACAGGATGGCAAAGTAGCCCTTGTGGTTGAAGAATGCCTGGGCACCTTGCGGCAGGCAGAGTGTGGGGGTATGGGTAGGGGAAGCCCATGTGGCAGAAGCTGGTGACCACCTCATGCAGATTTATGAGGCAGATGATGCAGCTGGCCAAGAAGTTCTGAATGCCCAGGCACACCTCCTGGATGGCCTCTTCGGCATGGTCTTGTGAACCCAGCGTTCATTCCTGCCTGTGGCAGGGGGTCAGGCTAGATGATCTGTTCAGGTCCCTCCTGACCCTAGCTACTATGAAACTATGACTTGCCCATGCCGAACTGGCTGGCAATGGAGCAGAGACTGCCAAGGTTGGCCAGCTTCCAGACAACACTAGCCACCCTCTTCTCCCAGGTGGCCACATGCTAATGTCCAGGCATGGAATGTTGGGGGCCACCTGAGTGACAATGTCTGTGAAGGTGGCCCAGTGTATGAAAAAGGTCTGGACCAACTGTTGAGTGTCCCAGGTGTCCAGGATAATCAGCTCCCACCAGTCACTGCTGGTGGCATGGGCCCAGAGCCAGAGCTCAGAACAGCATCTATGGCATCCTGAGGGGCCTGGTCCTTGTTGGCCATGTGGAAGTTGGTGGCCTAGTCTAGGATGCTTGGAGGGAGCAGGATGCAGTAAGTGACCCCACATAGGACAGCTGGCAGGACAGCTGCCACCTGTGGCTTCCTGGTCATGGGCAGGAAGCCACATCCCATTGCAACCACCTTCTAGGTCATACCCAGATGGCTGCATGTAATGTCCAACAACCTCTGGCAAGAATTGCACAGGCCAACAAGCAAGACATGCCGTAGCTCCTGAGCATGCAGGGTCAGGCACAGGCACCGGGGCAGCATGGCAGAGTGTGGCCAGACCAGGACATAGAAACCCCTGAAATTAACAAGAGAGGGCAATTAGTCTGGGGCTCTTGTGGAAGACCCTGGGCAGAGCATGGAAGAGGGTCTGTAGTGAAATGGAGAGAGGTTAGGGGTGTTGTTACCTGTACCCAGCAAGCAGTTGGGGTGGCCCAAGTAGTTGGCAGTCTCCGCAGCCTGGGGAGCCCACAGGGCATGCTGGAAGGCATACAGAAGCAGCCCCTGCCTGCAGGCCTCTGCTGGCTCAGGCTGCCTGTGCCCCACTCCCACCCCGCAAGGGTGAATATGTATATTGTTCACTTCCTATCTAAACTAGGTCACTCAAAGTAAACCATGTAACTTAAATCGATTTTTCCTCCAGCTTTTAGAACATCTGTACATGCCCAATGAATGTAAAGGGGAGTCTTTTTTTAAGGCCACAGAATATCAATACATCCTGTCACTAACTTTTTCTTTTACCTACTCTCTTGAGGTTTTCATATCATGCCCATCACCTGAATACCTATGTTATATGCACTCCCTGCAGCTGGGTCTCCCCTCCCCTC
>NW_005842362.1:903620-914507 GCF_000455745.1 Alligator sinensis
CCGGGCTCTTCCTATGTCCTCGTCTAAATTCTGCCATCACAGAATGCAATGATTCTTCCAAACTCAATTGAAACCAGCATTTTTTGCCTGATTTCTGATTGAACCCATAAGTGGTACTTGATGGAGTAAGTCAATCCAGGCTTCCTTGACACTCAGCCCAAATTCAACAAAAGATATGCAGACTTCAATAACTCCATCTCCCCCCCGACTGTAATATAGCTCAGAGAATATGATCAAGTCATCATACTTCAGATCATCACTTGAGATAAGGCTTTTCAATGTAGATGAAAAACTCCTCACTTCTGATGACTCAGGTCCTCAGAACAACTTTTAAACACATTTTAAACATATAAGTAAAAATAAAGGCATATAGACAGTTTAGAGCTGTCCATAAAAGTTAAAAATACTCTTAGAAAAATTAAAAAGAGCTAGCAGGACATACCTCAGAGTAGAATCATAAAATATTATGTGGGTGTGAGAATCAAAAGCACAACTAAAGTTTTGGAAGAAACTGAGAATTTGGTTACTCTCTTGTGGCTAACTGAAATTAGAGATGGGAAAATCTTAATCTCCCACACGCTAATGGAGCATCATTGCCAAGAGTTTATTCATTAGTTTGGTCTTAAATTATTCAAGTTATGGAGTCTTCCACCTCATGCCTTGCCAAAGTATCTTGCAGTTTAATAACCAGGAAGATTTTCTACTTATTTGTCCTAAATTTTCCTTTTGCTGTTTCATTCCATTACCCCTAACTTCCAGACTGCCCTAAACATGTCTTCTCTCTCACTGATTTTGACAGCCTTTATATATCCTTTAGAGCACAGGTGCTGACATCTTATGAATCATGCATTTCTTTCCCACCTTCAGGTTTGTACTTCAGCAGTTTTAATCATTTACTATTATCCAAGAAGTTTTTCCTGCCTCTTGCTAAAGTAACATTTTTTGGAGGGAACTTTCCATTAAGAAGAGAACATGACCACCACCTATCCAGCAAATCTGGATTCAGTTGCCTTCTGAAAACTTTGAAATGAGAAGAAAAACAGTGTCCTAGACTCTGGAATAATTCTATATACCAAATGTTGAGGGACATGAACAGTGAAAGCTTTAAGAAGTATTCTCAGGCAGCAACCCCCTTCCCAACTGTCCAAAGCTGGAGAGCTACAGCAGAAAGATCATTAAGAAGCAGCCTGTTCTTTCAGAACTATATCCTTTACTCTTGGCACTCTCCCAATATATCCCAGAGTGAACTGTTATGGTAAATGAATGATACAAGATGCCATTTCCCTATATTCATGTACACTTTTAGCTTCTTACAGTCCTGATCCATGCCAGAGTAGTTCTACTTTGTTACAACACTGCAACTGACAGCAGAGTTTGTCCACTGATAGAAATGATGTTCTGTTCTCTTGTATCCCATACCAGTTCTTATGCCACCTGCATCACTGGAGTTGAGTTACAGTAAGCTATATGACCATCATCTTCCACATATGATTCATTCCAGGAGGAGAACTGTGAGATGGTAGCTTTAATATTTTGTTTTTTATTGGGTTTCTTTTAAATGTATGAGCCGTTATATGTTTCCAACACGGAAGACAGGACAAAAAAAATTGTGCTTTTCATCTAGGTGGAAGGTGATAAGATTTATGATGGTCATATGGAAGATGAAGGTCATATAATATCTTCATAATCTGCTTTTACATAGCATAGACCAATGAAATTCTAGCGCAAGCTCTCTAGGCAATAAATAATTCATAAGAGCTACAGGTGTCTCCAGATATAGTCCCATGGTGCCAGAACCCACTTATTTTCACTTAGGGGCTCTTTTGCCCAGGGATGAGTGGATCAACCCCTGATGATTTATGAATTCCCCAGTGTTGACGCAGACACATACATCTACTGTGCTGGGCTTAGAAGTGCTCAGTGAGTACAACCATGTGATTGGCTGAACCTACTTAATGCTTCCTAATACCTGATATGGGGATTTGGAGCTGCAATCATTCTTCTTAAGACACTTTCCAGACACCCCCCTGCCGCCTTCTCAGTGTCAGCAGATTTAATTTATGATCTCATGGGCGTTTTAATAAACCTGGTCAATAACGGCATACAAGTATTGCTGCAAAGGACCCAGCCTGCCTGTACAGTATAAAACTGGAAAAGAAAAGAAACAGGGAAACAGGATTGGATTGTTCAAGAGCATAACCCAGAAAGTCTCATTGTAATATGAACCCCTTCTCCCTTCCTGCCTGAGCAAGGAAAGCACTTTTGCATCTAATCAAATCCATTCCGAAGACCATGCTAAACCTCCTCAGAAGTCCTAGCAAAGGCTCCTCATTGCCACTCATAAATGAAGCATGAAGTTATTGCGGGCTGTTTCTGCTTCAACTGGTTAGTGGCAGAATCACCTCGAATGCTCTGTTGTAGGAAAAGAATTAGAGCCATGTTGTGGTGGGGCAGAAGGCATTCGAACACAGCTGTTCTGCACAACATGATACCCTGTGGCCCACAACCATCCAGGTATCAGAAAGGTTACAAGGCACAGGCAGCAGAGAGCATAGAAGACAAAAGAAATGCAGGTATCCATCTCTACCATTGCTGGCCTGGCGGACAGTAGGAACCCCAGGAACCGGTGCATCATGCTGTGTGTGGCATTTGGGCTGGACCCAGCGCCATGGCTGCTGCACAGGGTGTTGGCCCAGTCTGACCCTCAGACCAGCCTAGTAACACTCATTCAGCAAACAGGACCAGATGAGTTTGACACCTCTGGTATAAACTTGTTTTCTACATTAATTCTGTGTCCATATCAATACTTGGCCCTCCTGACAGTGACTGTTTTCCCTTCCTTAACCCATTAGGGATTTCTGCTGATTAGTCTTCCTGGGAAACAGATTCTAAACATCCCAAAACAAAAACATACCATTCGACCAGCAACCTGTCCTGTCAAAACTAGTGATGCTGCTTGAATTTACTGTATTCCTACATGGTGTTAGGGAATGAGATACACTCAAGAATTAGCCACAAAAGGTATTCCATGAAGTCAAACGATCCCAAACTGTTTTGAGACATTTTGTGAATAGAGAGGGGAAACTGAAATGTTTGTTCTTTAGGCCCAAGATTGACCTCCTCCTATCTTTGTACAGTGCTAGATAAAATGGGGCCTGCCCCTGACCGGGGTCTCTAGAAATTTTTGCAATACAAATGATCAGCGAGAACATTTGTGACATGAATTACTATTGATTATTTGCCCTGCTCTACATTTGCTCCAGCAGCCAAGTTTTGCACAGCTGACCTAGTAAATCACAACTGACCTCCCTCCTCCATATTCCTCTGTGACTCATTGCCTTATTGCCAAAAGGGAGTCTTAAGAACAAGGAAAAGCGTTGCATGTCCAACACACACAAAATGGTTGTCTGTACTCACTAGCATCTCGTTGATGAGGAAACTCTTCTTTGCTAGAGGGAATAATAAAAATATAGGCAATAAAATCTAGTGTCATTATTGTTAGTTAATAGGGGCAATTATATAAGCTTTCATTCTCTGCTGTATTCTATAGAATGAGGGCATTTTTTTCTCCTTTCCTCTTTAATGTAGTTAGATGTTTAAATTTCATTTAGTCTAATTTTCATCTATCAAGCTACTTTTTTTTTTCCTGAGGGGTCCTAGTGGCTATTTTCTTCTCTTAGTTCTGATTTAAACATCAAAGGGAACTTAATGAAAATACTGGTTATCTTCTTTAAAGCTTTCTGTTAAAGAAGGCAAAGTGAAATTCTATAAGTCAACATTGGCATTAGAGGGTCCTCTGGGGTTGTACTGGACAGGAGAACCTGGCCTTTAAAAAGTACTTATTATTTAGCTGAATTGAGTTATCTGGATTCAAAGCTGTAGCTCCAGGTCTCCAGTCTTATCTGATGCTTACACTATAAATGCAGCCACCTTTTTGAACACAGACAGCAAGCCTAATTTTGCTTTCAGTATAACCCAGAGAAATTCCACTAACTCCACTGGTATAAATGAGGGCAGAGTTTGGGCCATGACCCTTTATGCTATGACAGGAACAACTAAAAAGATGTCACAAAAAATTCCCAAAAGTTTTGTTTTTCTAAGTGTATCTAATTGGAAAATACTTCAAAGCCAATAACAGCAACCATGATATTTGATAAGATAAACCCTCCCTCAAGGTAAACAAAGTGAGAAAAAAAATCTCTCAGCTCTCTGAATGCTAAACCTCCTCAAAGGTTTTTACCAGAGGAAAAATGTCTCAGCATAAAAGTACTTTAATGCTACCTGCTCTCAGTACTGCTTTCCCTTTACTACATCAGACACCTGCTCTGATTTTCCAATCTCTTCCACTTGCTTTATCAGCACACGATGAAATTAATTTTTGATAAGACCAAAAGATTTGCTTTAAAGAAACTCATTTCATTTGTCATGAATAAAAGTTCCATCTCTGCAGGTGTCTCTGGTGAATTTTTACCATCATAAGCTATGAAAATTACCATGACATAGAATTCTTCTTTAGAGACTTTTTTTTAAACCAGGCTTGTTTCTTTGCATCAAAAATATTCACCCACAAAACAAATGAAGGGGCAATGTTGTGGGAGCAAATGGGAGAATGGAAATGCCTACATGCCTGGTTTTGCCCCCAAATTAGATGAATAAGTACTCATTGTACATGCCTTCATTTGCACTAGCGGTGAATTATTATCACAAAGACAAAAAAGAACAGAAGTTAAGATTGCTTTAAAAACCAAATCATAATGGTAAATTATATATACTCCAGCAGACAATAGGCAATACTTAGGACTATTTTCTACTCATACAGAGGGTCTCTATCTGAGATCCTTTTACTTCAATATCTTAACAAGCATGGACTTCAAGCCCAAATGCCAGGTAATAAGTAAATATTCCTTTCACTTTTCCATGGAGCCACACTGGTGAAAAATTTTTGCAAACACCATCCTCCTCCCTGGGGTCTTGAACCTTAATTTTTTAAGGAGTTTAACCAATAGTTTCAACAAAAGCCAAGAGCAAGGTATCAGTGGAGAACAGGTTTAGAAAAAATAAAAACAGACCTGAACCTTCACCTGGAAAAAATCAAAGTGAATCAAAACACATTCTTTTACTGATGTCTGAACCACTTTTCTTACTATTTCTTGTTTCTTATGGAAGGTGGGTCCAAACAGCAAAGTCCAGGTCTATATCTTACTTACTACTTTTTATATGTGATAACAGGATTTCTAGAACAACTTTAAATTTAAGGAACATTGGCATTCAGTGCTTCTTGGCCACAGTCAAATTCAGATCCAGACTTGGAAACCAGAAACTCCGAAGCGTATGGGTGTTCACGTTTGACTCTGTGCTCATTTTAGTTTCATTAGATTAATTTCTAACTCTTCCCCCTACCTGTGCTTTTTTCTCTGCCGGGAATCAGAGATAGAAATACTGAAATAACAGTCTATTCATTCATACACTATAGCAGGGATAAAAAATATGATATCCTGAATGTACAGTAGGACTGAGTTGGCATTGCTATTAAAGACTGGACTTTTCCCTTTTGCTCTTCTCAAGTGCAACCTTAGTGTTTCATTAATCAAATTCTGCATTTATAATGTGCACTTAGCCATCACACCAACTTGTATTTTCACAGGAGGCACAAAGAAGCGAAAGCCTTTCTGCAGCCCTCATATTACATGTCCATATCCCTTATTAACTGCGACAGCAAGTTTTCAACACACAGTACTGCAGCTCAAGAAGAGAAAAATTGGCTGAAGATTATGCATGCACTGTGGAATAATTATAGGTGGGCGGGTAAGAAAATTAGGCACCCGTCAAATACATCTTCTTTTAACTTAATAAATATTCCCATAGAAGTCCCTTCCACTTCCGTCTTAATTTTTCTAGGCTGAGAACTGAAAGACCATCTTCTCAGGGAGCTTTGCATTAATCTCACAGCTAAGTAAAAGCTGGAGGGTGTCACAGCTGAAGAGTAAAATCAGGAGTGACAGGATTTGCATCTGATGCTTTGAAAAACATTACAGAATTATTTGGGAGACATAAAAGCCTTCCAAGTGCTGATCATGATTTGTATTTGTACAAATCCTAAGGAACTGGTTAGTGCTGTAATATTTCAATGTCATAAGGATAGTGTGGCTGTTCTGGTGATGCTTTAAACTTGATTGGACACAGAGCTCACTGTGTAAAAAGGAAACTGGGCATATATCCTGGCAGGAGAGCACCAGTTAAATGGCAGAGACAATTACAGAACCAGAGAAAATTGAAGATAAGGAAAATCTCAGGGAGTCCATTCCCTGTTTGCTAATGCAGCATTCTCTGCTGCTCTATGCAATCCTCTTTTAAGTACCCTATCTTTCTTCAGCGGAAGTCAATAGCAAAATCAACACTGATTTCAATGAGGGCTGGAGCAGATGTTCCATCTGCCTGCATCTTGAGAGCGAGAAGGTCTGAGAGCTCCAAAATTGCATGTCGTGGTTCCAGGCTAGATGGCACAAGATAGCCAGAAGGCCCATGAAACAATAGCCAGAGCCTATTAGTATCCTCGGAAGTCAGACTGGTGGATACAAGTATTACAGATTTGTAGCATGGAGTGCCTGGATTGCAAAAGGCCTGTTCCTTGCTGAGGGGTATGTCTACACCAGATCTTTTAACATGAATTAATTGATCAGTGCTCAGCCTATGGGGAATCATAGGTATGTATGTCCTGGACCATACATTTATGATGTTATCTGATTAGCATGTCCAAAATGTCTTTGCCAACTCCAGTGTCAGGGATGCTGACCAGCCTGGGCCCAGTGCTGTCAGAGACACTGAGCAGTGAGCATCCGGACTGGCCACTGAAAGCACCACCTATCTATTTAACACCAGCTGGGTCTCAGGCCTGAAGGCCAGTCAACCATTCTGCTGTGGCAAACCTCCTGGTTCCTGGCCCTGGTTTTTGGCTTATCTCTGCATTTCAGCTTTGGATTTCCCTGAGGTTCTGTTTCCTGGCTCCTGACCCTAGTTTGGCTTTATTTTTGGACTTTGCCCCATGGATTGCCCCTTGGCCTGGTACTTGGCATCTGACCTCCTGATCCTGACCCTGGACTGTGTTGTGGTCTATGAGAGGCCTATGGCACTCTCACCGCAGTGCTGGAGTCCACATCACTGGTTTGCTGGGGAATTGACCGGCACCATGCAAGCAGAAGAGGGCCCACGGAGTGGTCCAGCCCCAGAGGATTCCAGGGATAAAAGGAATTCCGCAGTGGCAGCATGGGGGAGGGAGAAAGAGGGCACACTGCAAGTACAACCTGAAACCCTCCCCACAGCTGGAACGGGACCAGCACACCCCCTCGAGGGCGGGTTGCCAGGCCAGGCTACAGGGACCCTCCCACGGAGATAAGCCGCACACTTACCTGTGGCACCACAGCAGGGAATCCTACCAAGGGCAGGAGGCCCTGCCAGAAGAGGAGATGCCGCATGTGACCGAGCATCAGTAGGAGAAAGATCAGGTATTACAGTGGAAGCCATAATGGGAAAACCCAATGACGCAGACCCAACCGAGCCTCTGCTGATGCACCATGATGCTACAAGGTACCACAAGGGCAGCTGGGATGGAAGGAAGCCAGCCTGAGAGGAAGTGTATAGACTGCCGGAGGAAAAAACCCATCTGGCACCCCTGTAGCCACTGCCACCACATTTGAGCGGTTATAGACACAAAATCCACCCTGAAGTAAAGTGTTGGGTGCAGGTAGCATCGATACCCTGATTGCCCACACCACATGCGTATGTTTAGTCACATTATTGTTAAGCTGTGCATTCATTGGGCAAGAAGGCCTCACTGTGCTCCCATGGGAACTGTGCAGGCAGGTGTGCCAGGAGAACGGGTGGCACCAGAAGCCTGTTGTAGACATCACCTGAATGGAAAGGGGTGAGGTATAGGGGTGGCGAAGCCTCGCAGAAGACCTACCGGCTGAGCCACCAGGGGCCAGAGGGAAGCACTGAGCAGCACCTCCAACTAATCTCAAATAACATCAAGTCATGGCAGACAAGTAGGCCATGGGCTGATGCCCAAGTGGGCAGGGCACGCCAGTGACAGAGCTGCAAGCATGGGCTTGCCACATGGACTCTGATTCTGAATTTCCCTCTGGCTTTGGTATATGGCTCCTGCCTTTTGACCAAGCCCCAGGCCCTGCTTCCCCTCCATGACTTAACCATTAGGCAAGGCTGCCCTTACACTCAGGCTCCATACCAAGCAACTCCAAAGGTTTAAAAAAAATGGGGAGTCAGACCCAAAAACGTTATGAGACTGACCCCCCAAATCATGAGAGTTCTTTAAAAAAAGTTTAACAAGAGTTCTTAAAAGAGTTTTGTCTTGTCATTTTCCATCCATCCTCTGTATATGCATGACAACCATTGTTGTCTAAATGCATTAGCCCTTGTGCCAGAAGCCCTCACCCCCCCACATCTGCCTGTCCCCATTCCCAGGCTCTTCCCAGACTCTCCAGTTCTGTCCTCAGCCCCAATTCTGCCCCCTTATTTCACATCTAGTCTTCCATCACTTTCTTCTCCCAGGTCTTGGAAAGCATCTGCATTAGGATTCTCTTCTAAACTTGGACAGGAGGGAAAGTGCTAAGGGCTTTCCATTCCCACCCATCTTGAAGGTAAGGATAATACTGTAAAAGGGATCACAGGGCTAACCACTACTGCAGGGTCACAGCAGTTCCTGAGCCCAAGCTCCTGAACTGGAACACTGGTGAGGGGTTCTCTCATGCTGCATGCAAAAATTGCTCATTACCCAGAGTGGCAGGGAGCGCCTTCAACTTACAGTTAAAGGAGCAAGGCTGGAGGGACTGGCTAGCTATTGAACCAGTAGGATTGGAGCACTGTCACCAAGCATGCTGTTGGCGTCATTTCAGTGTTCCCGCATTACCTGTTTCTTTACATGACAAGGCAGGGCTGATAAAAGCTCTTGGAATCAACTGATGTCTTAGCACGATCCTGGGGAAATTCCAGTCTGCCTACAACTTTCTAGAGGGTTAAATACCCCCAATCAATGATTGAAGCCTGGACCAACCACCTCTAAGAGGCAAACCTCCAGCCAGAGCCTCTTTTGTTTAGAAATGTGTTTACTGCCTGTGTAAAGGCTTTACTCTCCACCCCGCCCCCCAGCTTTAAAGAAAGGGGGATTGAAAAAGCATGAACATTTGCAGCATATATATAATATACCTGTATATACAATGAGAAAGGAGGTGGGACCATGAGACTATTGAGAAGGTGGATCTCCCCTCTTCACATAAGCTGCCCTAACACTACCATCTACCCCTGAAAATCATGCCAAGTCGTTCAAGGACACTGCAACCCTGTATCCCTTTTCTGCTTAAAAATCCTATCATTCAATAGGTTGACTTAACTGGTGAATATCTCAGAGTGCAAAATAACTCTGAGAGTGTGATATAAATACACAGACTCAGTGAAAAAGAAATCTTTCTTTCATTCCATTTCCCTTTCATTCCTGGCACTCGGAGGACCATATGCTCAGTGTTCCAAAGGCTGAAAAACTTGCATATTATTTTTGCATCTCATTTACATAATGGATGAATAGTAAGAAAATATCAGCTCAGTGATACATTAGCATCCACTTCGAGGCTTGGCAAGACACATTCTGCAATAACAGAGCAGTGGAAAAATTGCTTCTAGCTATACAGATATCTCTCCCTAAGACCCTATCTACACTACACTAAGTATTGTTTTTTGAACAGTGCCTCTCAGTAAGGTTCAAGACTACATGATTATTATTTATTGGTAAAGCACTGACAATGTCCATGCTACTATACAAGTCAGAGAAAGAGAGAGATGTGGACTGGGACTTAGGTGCCTAAATCAAATTTACACATCTAAATACTTTTGTGGATCTAACTCCCACTGATTAATTCCAGGACCAGACCCTGCTTCAGGGGGAATATGGCACCCAAATATCTCTGTAGATCTGAGCTCAAGCATTCAGCTGCTGCAAATCAGCATAGCTGGAATGAAGCTATGATGATTTATACCAGCTGCAGATTTGCCCCCCAGTTCCTACCCCAAGATAAAAAGATATCACACCAAAACACCCTTGGTCCTCTGAGCAGTACAGTGGTTAAAATACTCAGAGCAGCCATTGCCTTGTCTACACTGTTGTTCCTACTAGTGAAACTTAGATGGGGTTAGCCACAGTAGGCTGTTTTTCAGAAAAAAAAACATCCAGTACCAAGTAGGCCTGTATTTATGCCAAGTCAGCCTGAATTAGTTTGACCTTTTATGTGAATAGGGCACTCATAATTTGCTAAATTTGGGCAAGAAACCATTATGCTCTTCATTATCTGAGACCCAGGTTGAAGGCTACAATGTCTGCTCATCACAAAGCTCAAACTAAAAAAAATAATTATAATAGAAGGCTACCATGCTCTGACTCCAGAGAGCTGGAGTGAAGTCACTGGATGTGACTAAGGTATGGGGTTCCCAATCACTGGTTTCTGCTGTGATGGAGAAAAAGATATTGGTAGGAACCTGTTTTTTTTCTTTTGCTGGTCCCCAATTAGTTTGGAAAATAACCTATAAATCACAGTATCAATACTGCCCCTTTTCAGTACAGTAGCCCCCTGCTCTGCCCCATGGAAGCCTACCCTGGAGAATAGTATAGCTGGACAAAATCATGCATCTCATAGATGAAGCCTAAGTGCTGACAGTGCAGGGTCACACCTCTGCACCACTGCTGCCACCCCTGCTGCTGCCAGGCACTGGTTCTGGCTGGGCTGCAGCCCCATGCCATGCCGTCAGCACAGAAATCTAGGAGGGGGGCATATGCCCCCCCACCATGCATCACCTATGATGCATCTCCCACTATTTCTCTTTCCC
>NW_005842362.1:914538-915801 GCF_000455745.1 Alligator sinensis
GGATTTGGTGAAATTCAGCTGTCTTCCTGGGGAAAAGTTTTAATCAACTTCTATGCTTCAGAATAGCAGGGGATGAGGGAAGCTTTCACATGGTCCATAAGGCTAATCATAACCTTTTTTACAATTATAACCCATAAGCTCTTGTGGGGTCCTTTATACTCTATTTACTCAAATGTAAGATGAGGTTCCCCCTACCGCCAGCAGCACGGGGAGAAAAGCCCCTCAGCTTTTATTCATATACAAAGAGGATGGGGGAGCTGCAGCTCTGACTCTGGCCCTGAGCCTGGGTTGGGGCCAGAGTCAGACCCACAGCAGCTTCCCCTCTTCTTGCCCACTACAGCTTCTGTACCTCCCCTTTACTGTCAGGTGCAGCTCCAGCTTGGGCTGGGGTCTCTTCTGGGCAAAGACCCCATGGAAACTCCTTCCCTTGCCCCCAGCCAGTAAGAAGCATCAACATTGCTGCATAGCCAAGCAAGGGCTGAGCTTCCACCTATCATGCTCCAAGATGGAGCACCCCAAGGAGCACCTGACAGTAACGGGAGGGGAAAGAGAAAGAGGCAGAAACTGGGAAGTTGTGGAGAGCTGGGGGTAGGGTGGCCATTGGTCCTCTTTTATAATGGACCATTCTGTTTTTAAACCTTTTGTCCTCTGCCCATTTCTAAATGAGGAATGTCCTGTTTTTCAGTACATCGGTGGAAATGCATGCCAATTATTTGTTCTAATGATTGTATTGGCTGTGCCTAGAAGTAAGGCAGTGCAGAGGCACAGGGCCGTCCCTAGGGGAGCACAAATTGGGGCGACCTCCCCAGACTCTGCACTTTGTGGGGCCCCACAGAGCTGGGTAGAGTAGCTGTGGTGACTCTACGCCATCACTGCTGGCTTCATGTCCAGCTGCTCGCTACCTGCCTCCCCCCCACCACTGCCAATAGCAACGGCAGCTTCTTTGGGTCCAGGACACATGGGATTGAAGCGGGGGTGAATATGGGCTGATTTGCCCTGGGCCCCACACCCTGCTCAAGTCAGCTCTGCACAGACAAAAGGAGCAGGGTTTCCAGCCAGGGAAGGAGGGAGGGAGGGAGGATGGGAGGTGGCCTTTTGTGGTGGCCCAGCCCCTTGCTGCTGATTGGTTGAGGAAGCAGTGGCCCCACCCCTCACTACCAATTGGCTGAGGGGGCCTGCCCCTCACCAAGGGAATGTCCTGTATTGTGGGCATAGGCGACTGGTAGGCAGGACACAGGGAGGCATGTGCCCCCCCCCCCCCTA
>NW_005842362.1:915819-934213 GCF_000455745.1 Alligator sinensis
CCGTCTTCAGCGGGTGCTCACCAGCCCCACCCCCACTGCCGCTGGCAGCTTCTGCGGATGAGCCCCAGACTCAAGAGGCACCAGCCGCCCATGATTGTGGGGATGCATCAGTGGCTACCCTAACTGGGGGTGGGGGCACAGATGGCAGGGAGGGCAGGAAGCCTGTGGGGGGGAGGGGGGACAGAGGGCAAGGGAGCCACCTGACCCCCACCCCATCCACTGCTTTCCCTGCTGTAGCAGTTGGAGGAAGGATTCATATCAACCCTCCAATAGTCAGATTTTACACTTAGACAATTATAACAAATTTATAAATTATCCATATATAGAATCTAATTATTGGGTGGGTCACCTTATATTCGGAGTCATCTTGTATTTGAGTAAATCTGCTATTTACCTGACACTGGCTTAGAAAGTCTCATCAAAAGTTTCATCAGTTGTTCCACACATTACACAGAATGATTGACACTCAGTGTATCTGCCTTGGAAGGAGGAAGGGCTGGAATCTGGTACCTAGGATTCAAAGGAGTCCAGGGATTCCAAAGCCCCATGGCTAGAAGTAATAACTTCTGGAGGGCTCACTGGAGACATATGCAAGTGTCGGGAATGGAAAAGACTGTGCCAGAGAACATGCATCCTCAACTCTCTCCCTTAAGGAAATTCTTCTTTGAGGAGTTCTGGACATTGCCATTGGCCACAGATACGAAGTTGGGAAGAGCAGCAAAGAGCCGAAGACCTTGTTCAGAAGTGAGAGGATTCTTTACGACTGTTCTGTTCCTTCATAAAATATTCTAAGTGTCGCAGAGATCTTCTGAAACTATCATGTTCTAGGACAGCAGTTCCCAAACTGTGAGTCACAACCCCAAATGGGGTAGCAACATCAGCGGATGGGGGTCACGGGGGTGGAGGGCTGTGGGTAGGGAGTGAGGAGCTATGCTGAGGAAATGGGGTCATAAATGGGGTCATGCTCAGGAAACGTTTGGGAATTGCTGTTCTAGGAGAAGGTTCACTGCTGTTGCTAAAGAAGGAAAACTTTCCATCCTCGGCAAAAAAGATAGACAAACCTTCACAAAAGGAGTCTCTGCCTTCAATCCCTACCAGGCTGGTTCAATGGGAAGGAATGATTAGTAGGGCAGGGCGAAATTTCAATGGGTGTTTTGTTTCAAAGCTGTTTCAACACGTTTCAAGCTTGAAACGCCAAAATCAAAACCAAACGAAAAGCTTTGAAACAAAACAGGGGCACTCAAAACATTTCAAAACTTTCAAAACATTTTGAGTTTCAAAGCCGGGCTTGCTTGCAGCTAAACAGAAACTAAGGAGAGGGAGGGGGAAGGGTGGGGAAGGACTGCTCTGATATTGACATCTAGCTCCCAGTTTGATTCCCCAGATCCCAGTTCAATTCCACCAGCTCCGTGATCATTTCCCCAGCTCTTCACAGGGGGTACAGGCCCCTGATCTGTGTGTGGGGTTTCAGCAGGCTGCCGCTGCAGGCTGGGGCCAGTGGCAGCTCCTTGACGCAGCCCACGCTGAGCACTGGGAAGACTGCAGTGCTCCCGCAAGCCCTAGCCGGCAGCAGCAGCTTGCTGAAACCCGGTGCACAGATCTGGGTCCCTGTGCGTCTCCCCCCCAGGAAGATCTGGGGAAATGATCAGAGAGCTGAGGAATCCAATCGGGGGAGGGAGGAATGTTTGCTCAGGTCTCTGAACATTCCCCCAGTTCCCGGTTCAATTCCACAGCCTCCCCAGTCTTTCCCCCAGCTCTCCGATTGCTTCCTCCAGCTCTTCCCCGGGGCACAGCTGGTGATGGTGGCAGCTCTGGGGTATTTCCCCAGCCGGCAGCAGCAGCCTGCTGAAACCGCATGCCCAGATCCAAGGGCCGCACCCCCCCAGTAAGAGCTGGGGGAATGATCGGAGAACTGGGAAATTGAACGGGGAGCTCCAGCTGACACACGGAGCTGCCCCAGCTCCAGGACAGCACACGGTGCCCTGCTGAGCTGTGCTGCACATGCACCATGGGGCAGCTGCCGCCCTTGTGCCCAGTGAGGGCGGTGATCCCCACTGCTCAGCGGGGCTCTGCCATGAGTGCCCAGAGGCCCCAGTTGCTGCTGCCAGAGCCACTGAATGCAGGGCTTTTTTTTTTTTTTTTTTTTTTTAAAGCTCCCCACACTGGCTGCGGAGCATGCAGGTGACAGCATGCTGTTGCTGCCAGTTGCAGCCAGCACCAGCACCCAAGTCTGCCCACCGCAGCCCACTCTGAGTGCCAGGAAGAACCCAGAGCTGGTGCTAGCCCCAGCTGGCAGCAGCAACATGCTGTCATCCCACAAACAGATCTGGGTCCCATGCCCCCCAGGAGGGCTATGGGGCTGTGCCAGACTCCTCCCGGGGGGCACAGCCCCCGGATTTGCTTATGGGATGACAGCAGGCTGCCACTGCCAGTAAGTGATATGAGTTTTACTTTGAACAGTTTGAGGTGCAGTTTCACAAAAACCCCTGCACCTATCTCCTTGAAACTTGAGAGGCTTCACGCCCTCAGAAGGGCTACCATTCCTACAATTTTCATCCAAATTGGGCAAAAAATGACGAAGTTATAGGCATTTTCATGATTCCTCATTATAGCCTATGGGCGAAATGTCAAGACAGTTTCTACAAAACAAATTGGAACAGTGTTTCGAAACAGCGAAACAAAACACTGTCCCTTTGAAACAGTGAAATGGAAATTGAAACAAAATGGTGCTGTTTTGCGCAGCCCTAATGATTAGACCTTCGATACTGAGGTTACTAACCCATTTCTCCCTCTCTCTGAGCACATCTACATGTGTGCATTTACTACACAGTAACCTAAATTACTGCACAGTACGGGTGTGCATCTACACATGCACTCCCATACTGCATAGTAAATATAGCAATTTATGCTAACTTGAGCATAAATTTGATACCTGCATCATTCAGGTATCAAATTTACATCCAATTAGTTACTGTGCAGAAACGCACATGTAGATGCCTTACTGCACAGTAGCACTATGTTACTCCCAAGTCAGTTTACATACAGTGTTAATATGCTTTAACACCTACACATGTAGACACCAGCCTATTCCCTCTCATCTGCCAATCAGAAGGGGCAACACAGTTATTAAACAGCAGTGAAACTGGGGAGCATTATCCGCACTTAGAGGGAGAGAAACCACAGAGAAAGATGAAGGTCTCCCCAGGGCCCAGACCTCTACTGAAGCCACAAAGACTGCCCGCTCTTCAGGTAACTATACTGAAGGAACACAGAGCTCAATGAAATTTAAATTTAAGCTGGTGTAAATGCATGTGTAGACACACTCAGTTTTACACTGTTGGGGGTTCTCAGAATAGAAGGGGTTACTGGATTGCATAGTGCCAAGGTAGCTACTTCACTTCACTACAAGGAATATATTGGGGCAGGAGATGTGTGATTGATTGTAGCTCTTGATTTGCAGATTTATTCTTCAATTCACTATATAGTCAAAACAAAATTTAGAGCAACTGAGGCTGCTCTAAATTACTCCATGGGTCACACTTGCTGCTGGCTGAGGACTGTAGGACTGAAACTGGATGTTTTTCAGCTCCCCTGCACTCAACTGCAATTTTAGAAAACTAAAATTGTGTAATGAAGGATATCCAATGTACAGTCTCTCAGTATACTCCTAAAGCTCTTAACACATATCAAGTGCAAAAACCTGCTCCTTCCTATTATGCCTGTGGTAAGAGTGGTTATCAGAAAATTCCTTTTGTCCCATAAAACCCATCTGGGGATTGAAAGGAAAAATAAAAACCAATTATACATGATTAACCCAAATTCACAGTCTCAAGAGTTCTGAAGCAGGGCTAGTCCAAGTTTTTCATTTGGGATATTCTGATGAAAAATACTTTCTCTCAAGAGTTGTTTCTACAGGAAACATTAAATTTCTGAACTTTTTTTTTAGTTTTTCTTTACAAGTTCATAAAGCAAGCCATTTTTAAGCCATCTCAAAAAATGTTTGTTTGTTTCAACTAAAATATTTTTGCTTTTAGTTTTTAGAGGTTCAGATGTTTATGGGAATTAAAGGCCTTTGAAAAAGTTTTCGACTTAAAATTATATTTTGTTTTTTTCAATCAAAAAGTGCTGGGAACAAAAGATGCCTCCAGACCAGCTTGGTTCTAGTACCCACTGCTAAGGATAAAAGGAGAACTGCACTACAGTGAATCCACCAACCCAAGCTGTCCACTAGGGCTGTGCAAGGCTTCAGATCCAGAGAAGCTTTGGATGCTTCAAAGTTCAAAGCAGCACATCTGGGTTGAAGCGCTGGCCTCATTAGGCTTCCTGAAGCGGTTTGGAGAGGAGCCGCCTCGGAGATCCAGCCATTAGGTATAATGGGGAAACAATAAAATATCTAACTTTGTTGTTTTTTGTCCAATTTGGATGAAATTTTCAGGGGTGGTAGACTCTGCAGAGAGCATGAAGCCTGACAAGTTTCAAGAAGATCAGTGCAGGGGTTTGGGGGAACTGCACCCCAAATTCATGAAAGCAAAACTCATGTCACATGTAGGCGTTACAATATAGGGGGGTGAAACCTGCAGGGGTGGTAGTCTGTGCTGAGGCCACAAAGCCTGCCAAGTTTCAAGAAGATCAGTGCAGGGGTTTGGGGGAACTGCACCCCAAATTCTTGAAGGCAAAATTCCTGTCACGTCTATGTGGTACAACCCAGGGGCGTCAAAACCGCAGGGATGGTAGCTCTTGCTGAGGCCACAAAGCATGCCAAGTTTCAAAAAGATCGGTGCAGGGACTTGGGGGGTGGGGGTCTGCCCTCAAGCTGTGGACAAGCAAAACTCGTGCCATGGGTGACTGTGTGTGTGTTAAGGCGCAGCAGGGTGCCAGCTGCAGCGATGGTGGCCGCTGCTGTGGCCATGATGCCTGCCAGCTGCCAAGGAGATCGGTGCAGGGGGGTGCTGGGACCCCGCACCCCTAGCTACTGACAGGCAAAACTCATGACATGTGCTTGTGGCACTGACTGTGTCCGTCTTGGGGCGTGGGAGACACTACTGCAGGCCTGGCTGCTAAGCTACTGTGTTACGAATTACCAATCAATCATGATTCACTCAGGGACCAGCTCAATACACAGGACCTAGCTAACCTAGCCAGATAATTGCCATCAATTAGCACCTACAAAACCAGGCTAAGGAGAGGAGAGAATCAATACAGACAATCAACTGCCCCAAGGCAGATACAGTCAGTCCCACAAGCACCCATGGCACGAGTTTTGTCTGTCAGCAGCTAGCAGTGCAGGGCCCCAGAACCCCCCTGCACCAATCTCCTCCACAGCTGGCAGGCATTGTGGCCTCAGCAGGGGCTACCATCCCTGCAGCTGTCACCCCGCTACGCCTTAACACACACAGGGTCACCCATGTCATGCATGCTGCTTGTCTGCAGCTTGAGGTGCAGTTCCCCCCAAACCCTGCACCGATCTTCTTGAAACTTGGCAGGCTTTGTGGCCTCAGTAAGAGCTACCATCCCTTCAGTTTTGACCCCCATGTGGTGTAACACACAGCTGTGACATGAGTTTGGCTTTCAAGAATTTGGGGTACAGTTCCCCAAAAAACCCTACATTGATCTTCTTGAAACTTGGCAGGTTTCATGCTCTCAGCAGAGGCTACCGTCCCAGCAAGTTTCATCCAAATTGGACAAAAAGCAACAAGGTTATAGATACTTCATTGATTCCCCCATTATACTCTATGGCCAGATCACCGAAGCGACTCTGAAGCTTTGGAGCCACTGTGGCTGGATCGAGATGGAAACCCGGTCCAGAGCTCCAGATCGGATCCCTGCCATCCGAAGCAGCCAGATCTGAAGCCGGATTGGATCGCTGCCGACTCACACAGGCCTACTGTCCACCTCTCAGACCACTGACAGCTGGGACAGGGAAGGGGACCAGGGTGCTCAATTCTATACTGAGTAATGCAAGTGCACAACACCCTCGAGTCTGGCTGGAATGGTACCAGCTCTGCTGCATCAAAGGCTTTCTGCTGCCACAGAGAAGACCACTAGCAAGCTTTGCTGTTCTAATTAATTAAAGAGTCTAGTTCTGTACCATCAGCATCTTATTGATCTTATAACACATTCCTAGTAAAATTAAGTTTGTACGTAATAATTATTATGATTTTACAGAAGAATAGGACAGATTTTGACACACTCACATGCCCATTACCAGTGTGCTACCCTTCTCCAGAAGCATATCAGAGCAATAAAAGGGTCAGATTAGCCACCACAGAAAATCCTTCCACAGGGGGTAGCCTACATGACTGTAAAGTTTATTTATCCTCATCCTCACAGGGCCCAGTGCTGGGGCATGTCAGAGGTGGGAAAGGAGACTAAAGCAGTCCGTACTCCAGACCATAAGAAACTGGATAATTCTCCCATCACTTAAAGGGCCCACAGATGCTGCTCTCATTTCAAATGTCAGTAGCATGGGCCCCCAAGCAGCCCAGAATGTGCAGAGGCCCGAAGCAAAGAGATGGCTTAGAATCACCTTTGTATTCCCTTTCCTGAGCTGCATCTTCTGAATGATAGAGAAATAACAGCAGAATATAACAGAGCCTCAGAGTACTGACACCATCCCTTTATCCAGACACCAGGAACACTTGAAGTTTGCTCAATACAACTCTGTGCTGTATCACTTTAAATCAGAAAAAAATTAGTTAAGGCCTTAAGCAGGCTTATCCCATGTTTATATCCATGTAACACCATTAACTACTGGGACTTTACACCTGATTTATATCAGTGACAATGAGAGCATAATTGGACCCAGTAAGCAAAATTAAGTGGTCAAAGCCTGAGCCATTCATTCAAAATTTTCAGAGTACTCCCTAAGCACAGGGCTTTCTCCCTGTTAGTTTCAGAGGGAAGTTTTCCTCCTATCCCTTAAAGAAAACAAGGGTATCCACAATGTACTACAATTGTGTATTTTCCTGTATACCGCACACCCCCATATATACATTGCACCTGTGTTTTCAGAGGCAGCTTGAAGAAAGAAAACCTTTGTAGAAATTGGATACATCTACATGTGCAATTAGCACATAGCAATAAACTCTGGTGCAATTTTTCTGGGCATACTATTTACACATGTCCTTGGGACCACAGCACATTGAACCAGGGTGGGGCAGCCCTAGCTGGCAGGGGACCCAGGGGAAGAGGGAACTGGTCAGCCTGCCAGCCCAGGGCTGTTCCAACCCAGATCAACATGCTGTGGGAGGCTGGCTGGGGCATAAGGGTGCTACAGTGCGGGGCTAGCCAGCAGACAGCCCGCACACTGTATAGCACCCTCTTGACCTAGGCAGCCCCAGCCACCATCTACACCTGCATTTCAGTGCATGTAACTACTCCACTGTAGGATAGTACTTGTCTGGAACAGTACTATTCTACAGCAAAGTTAATTCATTACTGTGCCCTAATATGGGTGCACATGTAGACGGTGATGCTTTACTATGGAGCTAATTAGTCAGCTCCACAGTAAAGTGCACATGTAGATGCACCCACTGAGTAGCAGCAGCTAGGGAGCCAAGTCTGTGAGCCTGGGGAGGGGGCCCCATGGACTGATCTGGTATGCTGCATCCTAATTCCATGCATTGGGTCTCCAGCCATGTACTGGGTCCATCTATGTGCACTAGGCCTGGGACCATCCAGGACTGCATACTATGTCTGACCTCATGTGCTGGCTCCAAGGCCGCACGTGCTGGAGCCAGAGCCACACACTGGGTGCAACCACGAACTAACACTATGTGCTGACCTGATTTGGTATGCAGGAGTATATCTGACCAGAAAGCTCCCCACGTGTCTGGAAATTTGGCAGTGGAGGGGTGGTAGAAGTGTTAGTTGCTGTGGCTCTGAGAGGCTTTTTTCTCTCGGGGAACCACAGCAATTGATGCTGCCACTGCTCCACTGCCACCAAATTTCTGGATATGTGAGGATCCATTTTGCTGGCATATAATCAACACCCCAGTATCCACCAGCTGGTTTTGGATGAAAAGGTGTAGTGTTTATGTGAGAAAATACAGTAATGAGTTTCATTCAAGCACTGAGCATCAACTCCCAGTAGCATGAATGCCAAGTGTAAATAGACCAGGTCAGATATAAATGAGATTGCTAAAACAAGAATAAGCAGAGTCCTCAGTGAACAGAGTTGAGCTGGGGGGAGAGGAGCAAAGGAAGAGAAAAAACAATTATTCAGTCTTTGCATATGAAGAGATGGTAATGAAATGGCTGGGGGAATCTGTGCTCAAACCATTAATGAGTGGCTTTAATTTCACTGCCACTTCTATGGAAATTGTGTTACTTGCTTTTTCACATAAGAAAGGGAAGGAAGAAAAGTCCCCAAGAAAGGACAGTCATTAGAACACCTAGAAAGTGACTCTGTTTAAATGGTTTTCTTTTGAACATAAACTACTGGAATCCTAATAAACAGCATAGTATTTGTTTCTTCCAACACTGTTGGCTATGGTGCTGTACTGAACATAAATGATTAGGGAATACAGAGTAAAAACAGCCAGAACAATATTTCGCAGAGTGGTAGCAACGTGCTTAGCAGTTAGAACATGGAAGTGGGAATTAATTTATAAAATATTGTGAGTATTATATATATTTAAGAAGAACCTTGAGACTCCAGCTGAAATCAGGGCTCTGTTGTTCTAGATCAGGGGTGGGCAAAATACAACCCACGGGCCACATCCAGCCTGCGAGGCCCCTAAAATTTGTTTTTAAATTAAAATGCATCTGTCCTTGGTTCCTGTCAAAAATGACAGGAACCAGGGGCAGTAAGACCCAGGGGATTCCTGGGCGGGCTCCTGTAATTGCAGGGCTGGCCTAGCCCTGCCCTCCCAGCCGGAAGCCCTAGCAGGGGCTTCTGTCCTGGGACCACGTGGCTGCACTGTGCCAGAAACTCAGATAAGGAGGGGTGGGGAAGGAAGGGCAGGGGAGGACCACAGGCAGGGAAGGAGCTGGAGTGGAGCACAGGGAAAAGCAGCCCCTCCCTCACTCTGTCGCCAATGCTCCTTGCTGCAGCCATTTGCAGCCCGTGCAGGGCTGCCCTAAGCAGGCACAGGCAGCCCCACACAGGCTGCGAGCAGCTGCAGCACAGGGGCGGTGAGGGGCCACTTTTCCCATGCACTCAGCACTAGCTAGCATAAATAGATAAGTATCTACATGCAGTAGTCACCTCCTGGCTCTGCAGGACTAGATCTTATTATTTCCCCTTCACACACTTAAGCAGCACTTATGTAGACATGTAACTGCAGGGTTGGGCACTTCCACACGGTTTGGAATTTAGCGTAGCTACACTTGCCCCATGATTCTCTTCTGCATGTGCTCAACAGGCTGCACTCTAATTGAGCAGCTACCCTGGGGGACTAGAATGGCCCAGGCATGTGTGTATAATACTGAGTAAATAGCAAAAAGCCAAACTAGTAGCTGGGGAAGGGGAAAGCCTTGCAGTTTCTAGCTCAATAGGCTAATGATTAAGAGCAAATGAACATCAAGAAGCAGATCCAGAACCTATGCAACCCTTCACCCAGAGGAGGTTTGAATCTCCATCTCCTGCATTCCAGCAAAGCACTCTAATCACCAGGTCCAAGCCCTCGTCCTGAAACTTCTCCACTGAACCTTGCATTTAATATATGTTAGAGAAAATAGATAAACAGCACTGGGATGGTTTTGGGCCCCATTGGGAGCAGGAGCCCAAGCTAAAACCTAGGACTTGCTCCCTTCCACAGCAATAAGCTGACTTCTTCCTGGCTTTCCTCCTGATCCCACCTACTTTTGCCTCTTGGATGTCTAGTAGGGTTGCCAACTGTCAGTATATTTGTTGACTATCAGTAAAAAAAAAAAAGGCTAAAAATGGCCGGTAGTAAAGTCCATTAAAAAAAAACTTTACTCATCAGTAAAAGTACTAAGTACCCTCAGCTTGAATGATGCTCCAACAGACAGAGCATAGTAGTGCTACCTGGTGTCTGACTGGGAGCACAGCACCCTGCAGGGGGCATTCTTTCAGTCATATACGGCTACTGCTGCTGCTGTGCACCAGGCTGCCTGTAATACTGTTGGGTTACAGGTAGGCATGAACGACTGGTACCTACTGAGACTGGGGGGGCACCATTTGTAGTTGGTGGCAAGCCAACCCTAGAAACATAGGGTGCCTATACACATGTGGATGGTGCTCTGATGTACTGTAATTATAGTGCATCAGGTCAGAGCAGACTTGATTCATCAAATATACTGGAGCATGCTAATTAGCACACCCTGGGAGCCTCCATGTCCTGTGTATTCAGCATCCCCATGCTTCAAAATGGTGGCAGGGGCGCTTTAACTAAAGCTTGTGCAATGAGCTTCAATTAAAGCACCTGCACCATTTTGAAGCATGAGACACTGAATACGAGATGTTGTGGACACTTTAATTAGAGTGGTTGTCAGAGATGCTCTAATTAAAGTGCCCCCTGCTCAACCCCAGAGCACGTGTAAAGATGCTCTCTCTTACATGTATGCTGTGAAGAGAAATATATCAAAGATTGTAAGAGGCTCAAATGGTACAGTAATAAAAGCAGTAGCATAACTAGTGGTGGGCAACCAGAGCACTAGTCCCTGGTTGCTGAATTTAAAGGGGAGGGGGTAGAAATTGGAGCAGCACTCAGGGCTGGATTGAGGATTTGGCCACAGGGAGCTGGGACAGGAGTCACAAGTAACCTCATGTCCATCCATTCCCCTCCCCACCCCCCATCCCCCTGCCTGCATGGGAGACATCACTGCTGTTGGGGAGAGAGGCCACTGAATTCAGTGTTGCAACATCCTGGTGGTAAGAGGATTAAATAGCAGCTGCTGTAGGGGGCTACAAGAGAGATCCTGAACTAACTTGCTGGCTGCGCCAAGACCTGTCCCAGCAGCAGCATCTCTCACAGGGTTGGGGGGAAGCCTGAAGCTGATAAGGGAACTGGGGCTACTAGGGTTTGTATCCAGGATGCACTTTTTACCGGTTAAACCCCCTGAATACTTTAAAGTTATCCAACAGATAGTAGGCTTTGCAGAATGCCCTGTCTCCTAACCAGCTACCATTCAAATAAAATAATATCCTGCTTTTTTTTGGGCAAGCAGACATTTTACAAAGGAGGCAAGAATGGTGCTGTATTTTTAGCCTGATTAATCAAAACTAATGAGCCCCTAGTACCTTATGTTTCTCTCAATCAGTGTATTATCATCAGTGACACTACACAAGCCCTTCTTCATCAAAGAGCAGCCCAGGGGCCCTCAAATACAACTCCACTGTGACTGCCTCTGAAATTCTCCATAAAGTAAAGCTTGCCTAAATTTCCAGAACAGATGGCTTAACTGTGAGACAATCTGTCAAATGGCTCTGAAGTGTTTAATACAATTAAGGATATGCAATCTGGAAACGCCCTGGGCTCAGACAATTTGTCCACTGATTTCTGTAAAGCTTTCAAAAACAAATCCGCATAGCCCCCTTTTTGAATAAGCTTAATGATTTCTTCACCAACAGCAAGAGATATAGCCATTAAGGGAAGCAAATAAAGCTTTTTGTTAACTCCTTCTCTGCTATGTGATGTGATAGGAACCAAGGAGACAGAAGAGGTACTGTTAATAGTACATCATGAACATGAACAACTATTATTAATAATAATAATAATAATAATAATAAAGGCTGCATTCGTAATACCTTTGTCTGTCCAAGGAATTTAGACATTCCTTCTCATCTCTCTCCGAAGACAAATGCAATTGTACCCATTTAGAAGATGGCAAAACTGAGGCACATAGAAGGTAATTTATTTACTCCTGGGCTAGAGACAGGTGTCGCACATAAACTGATTTAATTGATCAGAAACTGATTTAAACCTTTATCAGAACAGAAGCTCAGTGCACATAAACCAGTTTCAAAATGGCTGAAACTGGTTTAAAATAAAACTGGTTGAATGTAGTATCAGATTCAACTGATTTGGGTCAAACTGATTTATGAAATTTCTGTCCCAGACCCATTCTTGGTTCAAGTTAAATCATAATACCCCAGCATGCTTCCCAGCCCTGGGCTGGGCTGAACTGGGCTGAGCTGTCTGCTCCAGAGAGTAGGGCTGGCCCCACCCCTCTGCTTCATAGCTGACAAGGATGCCTGGGGGGTGGCAAGCCCAGCTGGGGATGCAGCCCAGTCTACAGGGTGGGGGACTGCCCCTTCTTCCCCCAAGAAAACCCAGCTGGGGTCTGGGGCCAGGGTGGAGGATTAAACACCCCTTCCCCCATTCAAATTTACTGTTGGCTGCAACTGTGGACTACAAATCCCAGAGGCACTTGGAAGCAGGAAAAGGAAGTGATGAGTAACTGCAGAGTCCTGCTGCTGTAATTCTGGACTGCAAATCCCAGCAACCTTGGGGGCAGCAGGAAGAGGAGGTGAACACACAGTGAGAGAGCTGGACTCTAGCGCCCCCCGGCTTTTGGCCTGTGCCACCTCAGGCATGTACCTGTATTTCCTGAATCAAAGGTAAATGTCAGTTCACTTCTGTTTCAACTTAATCTGTGCAGTTTAAACTAACCAGCAAAGACTGAATAGATTCAGACTCAGGCTTTTTGACTGTCTGTACATAGCCCTGGTCACACAGGAAGCCAGAAGGAGAGCTGAGAATAGGAATAGTTTCTAGCTCTTACTCTGACCTCTAAAAGCCTTCCCTTTTTCTCTGTGTGCTGCCAACAGCTATCATTCAGTCCCTTCCACTGTGCTGAGCTGGTGGCTTCCCAGTGATTGACAGAATTCCAAATAAAAGAGGACAGTCTGCTTTGGAAACCACAGGAGATGACAGGCTTTTTGGAGGAGGCACACATGTTCTCTCCCTCTCCCCTTATTTGTATACGTGGGTGCAATGTGATTTAATTAAATCATTAAAAATAACCTTCTATTTATTGTTATGTTAAAAATAACATCCTTTAAATATCCTATGGCATTCCATTAGCAATTGTACAGTACCTCAATTTCAAGAGTCCCATAGCAGCCCTCCCACATGTCATGCATCTTATATGCATGTTATACCCATTGACAGGAGGAGGGCAGAAATGGAGTGTGTGTGTGTGTATGTACATATGTATATTTCCATTGAGAAAGAAAGAAGGTCTCCTTACAGTCCAAAGGAAGATAAACTAAGGTAAAAACTTTGAGCAAGTCTACACCACCCGAAAATGGCACCAGATAGGACCATACTGGGCACGTCTACACAAGATGTTTACTGAGATGCTGCCTAATTAGCTCAGCAGTAAACAGCTCAGCATCTACACTTCTGGCCCTATTA
Organism: Alligator sinensis; assembly: GCF_000455745.1. NCBI lineage: Eukaryota > Metazoa > Chordata > Crocodylia > Alligatoridae > Alligator > Alligator sinensis. The sequence goes on from NW_005842362.1 coordinate 929,145, forward strand.
GGCTGCAGCAAACTAATAAGCTCCACTGCAGGTTACTGTTTGTAAATACAAGTACTATCCTGCTGTGTTTTTTTTTTAGTGCAGAGCAATGCACATGTAGGTGCTGATGGAACTGGCTGAAGCACGAGGTTGCTTCTGTGGTATATGGAATGCATCTTTAAGGGGCCTGCGGTGGAACGGTCCAGTTTTTCCCTCTGATGCCAACTGGGTGCGGTTTGGTGGTGGTGGGTGGTTCTCCCTGCAAGCTGGAGTGTGTGTAAATCCTGTTTTCCCTAATAAAGATGAAGCTGTTTATCATCCCACCAGTCTCTGCTGAGTGATGACTTAAGGACAGAACCCCAGGGGCATGGAGGTCTGAGTGAGTACCCCATCCCTGGAACCCAAGAGCCTAGGGAAAACACTATATCTTCAGTGTGGGGGCTGCCTGCTGGCTAGCCCCATGCTGGAGCACACTCAAGCCCCAGCCAGGCTCTCTACAACACGTTGAGCTGGGTCAGAGCAGTCCCAGGCTGGCAGGCTGACCCCCGGGGCCCTCTACCAGCCAGGGCTACTCCAACATGCTAGTCCCAGATGCATATTCAAACAGTGTGCCCAGAAGCAATAAACTCCAGGGCAATGTGTACCAGACTTTATTGCTTTGAATTAATTGCATGCGTAGACATGCCCACTGGGTGTGTCTACATGTGCAATTAATGTGAAGCAATACACTCTGATGCAGTTTGAGCCATAGTAAACTACTCCCAGGCACAGCATCTACACATGCACCCAGGATAGCAGCAATTTGAGCTGGGGTGGAGCAGTTTACACAAAGGCTGCTCAGCCCTGGGCTCCAGGTGGCAACATCAGGCTGCAAAGATGCTGGGTGGGGCATGAGGGTGCAGATAGTACAGAGCTGAGTGGTTAGGTGGAAGGCAGGACTGGATGACCAGGTGATCAATTTACACCCACATTTAGTGTCTACACATGCATTTAATCACAGTAAATTACCCCAACGTAAAATAGTACTGTCCCTGACAATACCATTTTACTGCAGTATAGATAAGTTTACCGCAGCCTAATACCATCGCATGTGTAGATGGTGATGCTTTACTCCATGGCTAATTAGTCTAATCTACAGTAAAGCTCATGTGTAGACTCAGCCACTGAGAAGCAATGCTCCTCTTCTGTGTACACTACCTTCCCACCTAGATGTAGTGTTGCTGGCTTTAGTATGGCACTGCTGGCATGCCAATAAGCTCTGTCTCTCAGCAGAGTTTATTGGTATATACCCAGCACCAGTAAACCAGTAACTCTACTTCCATTTGGGAGACAGTGGGCCTGTCTACACGAGACGCTAACTGCACAGTAGCCTGCTAATACTGCGCAGTTGTGCATCACAGCTCAAACAGTGCCAATACACTACTGTGCGGTATTATTAGACTATCGCACAGTAGCATCACTTAAAAAGCTTTCACCAGCACTACTGTGCAATAATTCCAGTTTCTGCGCATTTATTTAGTACTTGATTATACAGTTACTAATTTAAACGCACAGTAACCACTGTGCATTAATGAACGTGCAGACATACCCAGCATGCATAGAGCAGGATTGGAGCAGCTCAGTGCAGTGATTCCTGGTGCCATGCCAAAGCATGCTGAAACCTAAGGGCATGTCCAGATGAGCATGCACATGCAGTTTGTGGCACCGCAGACCAGCAAACTGTACGCACCACACATGCAGGCATTCGCCATGCAGCTAATTTACAGTGTGGCAGGTTTTTTGACAGTGGGAGATCCCAGTATCAAATAAACCTGCGCAAAAAAAAAAGTGGGGCAGTGCATGTGGCAGCAGTATGCACCACCCGAAACCTGAGCCTGGCCTACCAGAGCCATGCTCCAGCTGCTGGCCAGGCTCCACACACTCATCTCCACCCCTGCAGCTCTGAGAGGCCCCCAGGATCCCAGGTAAGGCTGCTAGAACCAGCCCAGGTGCTGGCCCCAGCCTTTCCTACCCCACCTGGAGCATTTTTCACTGCGCTAACCCCACATGAGGTTAACATGAAAGTACAGGAACCACACTTTGGACACCCAAACAACCTTAATTCTATTCTCACCCTCAAATGATAACCCAGGTGGTTATAAGTAAGGCATATTAGTGCTTGAAACTTCAGATTAGGTTGAATTTATTTTTTATAAGACACATTTGATTTTTATTACTTTTTTATTCCCTGTGTTCCTGCAAGTTAGACTTCAGGTCATTCTGAGCATAGGAATATAGGAATACAGAATCTGAAGAGGCCTCTCAAATTGGTGTGCCCCAGCTCGAGTCTGGGATCGTGCCCGGTATGCAAAGGCCAATAAAGATACCAGGGGTGAAAGTACAAAGAAGGTTTATTGCTAGCAATAAAAGGTGCGATCGGAATAATTTCACGTAACAAGCACACCAGATTACTATTTCTAAGCATCTTTTATACAGGAGTTTTTTGAGCCTTCATAAGCATCCTTGTTTGCTGATTGGTTATATGTGAGTGATGCAAGGAGTTCTTTACTGGGCATGTCTCTATACCTGTGTTTTAGCCATGTATCTCATTTACATACATGTATGTTTCATTAGCATACTTTTTCCCCACCTAGGGGCGTGATTTTTAGTATTTTAATGAGCCCTATAACCCAGTACTCTGTTTCTTATTTTGTTTTCAAGCCCCCTTTATCTAAGACTGTCTCCTCCTTATCATTGCAGATGGGCATTCGTCACATAACATTCTCTTCTGCTTCATCTTTGAATAGTGGTTTCTAGGTCACTCCTTACAAAATCACTGAGTCCAGTCACCATTTATTCAGAGTCCTAAAAATTATCCACTCTAACTCCTCACAGGCAAGTACAATGCACATAATGAAAATAAATCCAACAACACCCTGCCACATGGCACAGATAAGAAGCAGCAGCACTGCCAATGCCTGGCCGCTACAATGGCAAGAAGTTTTTAGATTAATCTATGTTCATGGAATGCTAGGAGGATGCTGATGCCCCAGCTACTGCGGAAAGCCAAAGCCCTAACATTATATACAGTATGACATGGAGAAAAAAATTATTCTTGCTCCCAAGTCTGGCAATCAGGTGGGCAAAAGAAAAAAGTGACCCTGCGCAAAAGAAAAAGTGTCTTCATCCCAAAAGGATGTTACATACCAGTGGGAACACCAGTGCACTCCAGTCAGTCCTCCCATTTTTAGGTGTGGCCAATGTCCACTGCTTCAAAGAAAGTAAAGAATAATGAAAAGAAGCAGAAGCAGCAAATGAAGCATTCCTGAGGGAAAAAATTCCTCTCTTGCCACTATAGGTAACCAGAAGAAGACTTGAAACATGGGATTTTGAAATAAGGACTTGATGCCTAATCAGCAAGAGGTATTGAATAGGTTCCCCAGAGATCTGCCCTGGGTCCATTACAGTTTAATTTCTTCATAAATGATTTGGAGGATGGGATTGAGTGCATGCTTAGCAAATTTTCAGATGACACCAAGATGGGTGGAGTTGCAGACACTCTGGAGGACAGCTAGGATTCAGCATGACCTTAGTAACCTGGCAAACTGGTCCAAAATTAATCACATTAAATTCAATAGGGCAAGTACAAAGATCTGCACTTAGGACAAAACAATCACATGCACAAATCTAAATTGGGGAACAACTGGCTAGGCTACAGTACTGCAGAAAAGAGCCTGGAAGTTATAGTAGACCACAAGCTGAATATGAGCCAAGTGTGCTCCTTTTACAAAAAAGCCAATAAAATTATGAGTTGTATTAACTGAACTGTCGCTTGTTAATCAAGAAAAGTGGTTTTATTCAGCACTGGTGAGGCCTGACCTGGAGTACTGTGTCCAATTTTGGGCGCCACACTTCAAGACATAGGCAAATGGGCAAAAGTCCAAAAGAGAGCAATAAAAAAAATTAAGAGGTCTGAGAAACATGACCTATGAGAAAAGGTTTGACAAACTGGAATTATTTGGAAAATTATCTGGAGAAGAGAAGACTGCAGAGGGATTTGATAGCAGTCTTGAAATACCTCTGAAGGGTGGTTTCAAGCAGGAGTGCTTGAAAGTGTTTACTGACTTTAGTCTAGCTCTCTTGAATTCTAGGGACCCTCCTTCTAGTACTCATATATTGTGTCACTTCTCTTCTTTTCCCTTTAGCCTCTCCAGTGTCAGCCTCTCAGGACTTCTATCCAAAAACTCATTTTTCTTGATAGCATGCAGTATGGATACCTGTGCTTCCAACCCCTGGAGAACTGCAGGAGCCATGGTGACCAAAATGGCCCATTACCTCTAGAAGTTGCTACCCTTTTTCCCCTGGAACACAGCTGTGCCATACTGGTGGGGCTGTGGAAAAGAAATCCTGGCCTGCTACAGTCTTGCAAATAAACAACACATTTCATTCACCATGGCTGTCAAGCACCACTGGCCAGACACAGGCCTTAAATGCCTATAAACCAATGCTCATAGTATGGGGAACAAACAGGAGGAACTCGCCCTCAAAATAGCCAGTTCAAACCCAGACATAGTAGGACTTACAGAAACGTGGTGGGATTCATCCCACGACTGGGCAGTTAGCATTAGGGGCTATAGGCTCTACAGGCGGGATAGAGAAGGAAGGAAGGGAGGGGGTGTGGCACTCTATGTCAAAGAGCAATACACATCCTCTGCCAGCAAAACGGGGTCGGAGGAGGGGCAAGCTGAAGTGCTCTGGGTCAAGATACAAGGGGGTCGTGGGGAGAGGGATTTAACGGTGGGAGTCTGCTACAGACCCCCCAAGCAAGGGGAGGAGCTGGACCGGGAATTTTCAGGCCAGCTTGCAGAGGCACTTAAGGCAAGGGATGTAGTTGTCATGGGTGATCTAAATTTCCTGGACATCTGCTCGGAGGAGCAGTCAGCCAGGTCGGACTGTTCCAGGAGGTTCCTGGCCGAGATACAGGACCTCCACTTAACCCAGGAGGTGCACAGTCCCACCAGAGGAAATGCCCTGTTGGACCTGGTCCTGGCCACAGGCGATGATCTGGTAAGGGGCTCCAGGTCCTTGACCACCTGGGTGATAGCGATCAT
>NW_005842362.1:935405-975270 GCF_000455745.1 Alligator sinensis
AGGGAGGGAAAGACTGCAGAAAGACCTGGATAGGTTGCAAGGGTGGGCTAACAAAAACAGAATGCGTTTCAATACTGACAAGTGCAGGGTGCTGCACTTGGGCAGCAGTAACCAGCAGCACACTTATAAGATGGGAAACTCCCTTCTAGAGAGCACAGAGGCAGAAAGGGATCTTGGAGTCATTATTGATTCCAAGATGAACATGGGCCGACAATGCGAGGTCACGATCGGCAGGGCTAACCGGACCCTATCGTGCATCCACAGGTGCATCACAAGCAGGGCCAAGGAGGTGATCCTCCCCCTCTATGCGACACTGGTCAGGCCACAGCTGGAATACTGTGTCCAGTTCTGGGCACCTCACTTCAAGAGGGATGTGGACAACATTGAGAGGGTCCAAAGGAGGGCCACCCGCATGATCCAGGGACAGCAGGGCAGATCCTACAATGAGAGGCTACAGGACCTGAACCTGTTCAGCCTTCACAAGAGAAGGCTGAGGGAGGACCTGGTGACTGTCTATAAACTCACTAGGGGGGACCAGAAGGTTTTGGGGGAGACCTTGTTTCCCCTAGCACCCCCTGGGATAACAAGGAATAACGGCCACAAGTTGTTGGAGAGTAGGTTTAGATTAGACATCCGTAAGAACTACTTCACAGTTAGGGCGGCTAGGATCTGGAACCAACTTCCAAGGGAAGTGGTGTTGGCTCCTACCCTGGGGGTCTTTAAGAAGTGGCTTGATGCCTACCTGGCTGGGGTCATTTGAGCCCAGTTTTCTTCCTGCTCAGGCACGGGGTCGGACTTGAAGATCTACAAGGTCCCTTCCGACCCTGCTTCTACGATTCTGTGATTCTATGACCCACACTAAAGCACCATCATGCCCCAGCCAGCCCCTTTGCAGCATGCTGAGCAGGGTCAGAGCAGTCCTAGGATGGAAGGCTGATACCCGAGACCCCCTGCCAGCTGGGACTGCTTTGCCCTGGATTAACATGCTGCCATCCTGGGCACATATGCACACACAGTGCCCAGGAGCAATAAACTCTGGTGTAAGCTACACTCGAGTTTATTCAGCTGCATTAATTGCACGTGTAGACACACCCAATCTTTAGGAAAATTATTTGAAAATTAAATAAATACATTTTGAAAGCAGTTGCACAAGGAGCTACACAAAACTTAGCAGCTTTGATTCAGAGTTTGAGATTTAGCTTCCCAAACTTTCTCTCAAACACATATACATTGTTTACAGGACCTCCCTCTATTATAAATGCAGCCCAAAGGCTTCACTCACAGATACTGTGAAGATAGGAAAATAGAAGAGAAAGGGAGAGCCCAAGAGGTAACCCACCTCTGTCATTTACCCCAGCCAAATCGGAGAATGCCATCGGAACTAGGTCTAGGACATTTCCAGAGCAGCTTCTCTCCCCAGATTGGCACATGGCAGACCCGTGAAGATACTTCTGGCTCCGGAGGGGAGCCACTGGAGAGAGTCCATGGCATCAGGCAAAAGAAGATGCTAGAGGTACTCTCTGCTGAGAGTTCACAGGCAGCCAGGGACATTGCAACTAACCTGGCTGTGCTGAGTGGCATTCAGAGGGCCACTGAGCAAAAGGTAGACAGCATTGGACATTGCAACAGCTGCAGGGACACTTGTGCAGACACCTACAGAGAAGCAAGAGCCAGATGAGAATCGGCCAGGACAGGCGGGAAGTGCAGGAAAGGATCCTGCAACAGGAGCCAGCTTCAGTGGGGTCTTCTCCCCATCAAGATAAAGAGTAGCAGTGCAGAAATCTTGCCTCAGGCAGTGGGAATCATTAAGGGAAGCATATTCTCAATTGAAGAGGAGACAACTCAGCAGGAGTCATGCCCTCCTAAGGACTTTGCTGTAATCAGAGCTAGGCAGTAGAAGGCCAGCCTGGAACAGGGGGGACCAGTGAGCAGGCACTCGGATACAGTCCACAGTGGGCATGCAACAGCAATGAGTTCTAGGTCCCACTCTGTCGTTGCCAGGAAGCAGGGCATTGGCCAAAAGGGGACTGAGACCACACAACACCTCCCAGCAGCAGATACAATACTCACATGTGCTCTCTTTTACACACTGACTCTTCATACACAGATTCTGTTCAAAGATTCTTTCTCGTTTCTCTCAACTTGTTACCTCCACCAGTGCCATGGAAAACACTTGTCAGGCAGCTACTTCAAAGAAATTCTTGTCTACATATGCTTTAACAAACAGCCTGTATTAGTAAAAGAAAGATGCATCTTTGAGGCACTGTAACTCATTTTCTGATTCCGTGTCCCCTGGTGCCCTTCCATAACATTGTCTTATTGTTATTATTCAATAGAACTATTGATAAAAGTAGCCTAGTGATGAAGATAAATAGTTAAAGGCTAGCAAAGTATAGAGGCATTCTGGACTTCCTTCCAAAGATGTATAGCATCCTACAAAATGCTGAGCTTCACACTGTATGCGACCCAGAGGATTAGTGGAACAATATATTAGTAGCTGCCTAGCCCTGGCTGGAGTGTCAAAAACAGACTAGGGGGATTATACAAGGAGAAGACTTATATGCCCCCAATGAGTAGTATGGAGGTCAGCAAATCACTTCATCCTGCTTTAAATCTGTAAGGTGTGACATTTTGGCTGACACAGATATCGCCCTTATTTTCTTTTTGATAGCAACTTTGGACGAATTACAGTACGCACCGTTTTATACATTCTGACTCTGACAGCTTCCAATGATGCCACTCCCTGCACAACAAGGACACTTTCAACTTCAGTGCACAATTCAAATCTGGTAATTTCATTGAACAATTGCAAATCATGGCTTTAAAAAGGCCTCGCTTTTCTCCTTTTTTTTCCAAGCTTCTGAGGTAAAAATGAAAGCCTGGGGAAGTGTTTGATGGTGCTTTTTCTGATGTGATCAGTTATAGCTTCCCCTGTTGTTGTGCTTACAGCAGTTAAATTCCCCTTTCTTTTTTTTTTTTAAGAATTCTTTTTAGTAACTGGTTCCCCACCGTTTAAATGAGTGTCCTGTCTCCCAACACCCAAGAGCAATGGGAAGGATGTTAGAGACCCATTTCTAACTACAGGTACCTATGAGAATATCCAAATCCTAAATTATGTAGCAGTAATTGTCACTTAAAATTGTAGACACAAAATCCCCAGCTGGTATGAATTACAACAGTTCAACTACAGTCAGGACCTGGTCCTTAAGGAGTACATAGAATCTGGGGGCTCATTCAGAGGCTGGGAAGAAAGAAACGATAGATTCTTTTCCCTATTCTGCCACTCACTTGCTGTATGGGGCTGGGTAAATCACTCAGTGTGTCTGTGGCATTTCTCCCATTTGTCAAGAAAAGATAGTAATGCAGTTTTACTGTCCCCAACACACAAGCAGCTTCTGAAATTTAATTGTGTATATAATCATAAAAAGTGTGAAAGCACACAGCATGTTACATTGCTGTTTCTCCCAGATTCCAAGTGTGCCTACGTAGGAACTACTTCGTGCACCCAAATTTAGGGTGTCTGTTTCCAGCATGGGGATTGGTATACAACCTTATAGCTTCTGGGACAGATTTCAACCAGTGTGATTGTGATGCTCTTTATGCCTTCTGGGGATCTGTCCCTTTTTCCTGAAAAAGGAGTCCACATTATCTAAAGAAGAGTTTTCGCTAACTTCCAAAGTGATAGAAGTGTCCCTGGTCAGCTCTAACGTGGCTGCTACTCCAGGGAGTAGTGACAGGGGCGAGGCCACTGTTAGTATGTTGTCTTAAACTGACCCCAAAGGTTGGATGCAGGTCTAGTGCTCCAGACTTTGCAGAATACATCTAGCCCAGGGCTTCAAAGAGCAACAGACCCAAAGTGATGATCACCTGTAGTTCATTGTTCTAACAGGCACATCAGAGGACTTTGAATACTTTCTGAGGTGGCCTTAGTAACAGCATAATTGTGTAATCTGTATTCACACTTGCGAGCACCTGCATGAGTGGTCGCCTGAACTTACTTTGACTGCTTACAGGAGTGAGCACACACCAGCATGAGTAAAGCTTGTACTATGAGGTTTTTGGTAGTTTCAATGATTCGTGCAAAATTTCATCCTAGAGTTGCCAGTGAAAATACTCCTCAACTGTATCACATCAAGACAGCAGGATCTCAGCTCTGAAATTCAGTCCTGTGTGAATAATACCAAGGTTGCAAGTCTGATGGCTGACAGATCTAACTGCACTGGAGGAATAATGTGGCACAGGAATTACTACCTTACCAGACAGCATTTAAAATAAAATAAGGGTTTAAAGCCTTTATTGCTTTGGAAGAGATAAATGGTAGGAAGGAAACTGGAAGACTGAGAGTGGAGAAGGTATTTGTTAAAGGAATAACTCAAAAATTGGAGGAATGTAATAAAGATTTTGAGTCAGCCAGTTCGTCTAAACAATGCTGTGACTGAGGCCCAAGGGCACTGGGATTTTCATCTACATACTCTTTGAATTTATTGGACTGGCAAGCTTGCAGGCATTTCACTTGGCAAAGATGCACTTTGACAAGGAATATCTTGCTGTGAACAAAAAAAAATAATCCCTGTTCCCACAAATGCACATAAAGATGATTGCACTTTAGCAGCCAGTAGCAAGTGTTAGTTTATTGATGTTTTCTAACCTACCCCTTTTGGGTTCAAATAAGTGTGTTTCCCTGGGGTTTCTTCAAATGAAGCTTCATTGATCAACTCTGGCAGAAAAGCAGTGTGGTTTTTTTTCCTAAGTGCTCTTGTAAACAGCCTATTTAACACGTTCTTAATAGATTTTGATTGAATTTATGCATTTAGTTGTGGCATCTGCACTGTCTAAATCAAACTAAAGCAAATGCACCACACTGGTAGCTATACGATAAGGGATATATAGCATTTCCCCTTTAATTCATAATTTTCTCTCTTTTCCCTCTACCCCTATAAACCTATGTGACAAGGATTTATATGACAAGCATTGGCAGAAACTGTGCATAAATCAACAGTGTCTAAAGGGGAATCACTTCAGTGCTGAGTTCAGCCCTTAAGAGCAAGCAAGCATGAGCAAGATGAAAATGGAAGTGTGTGCTAGGGGTCCTCTTATTATAACCCCATAAAGATTTCTATCATACAAGCATTATAATCTCCTCAGTACTCCTTTATTTACAACTGTCTGCTAGTCTTTCTTACACAGCCACCTCATTTGAGTAAGGACAAAATAAATCAGTTAAACTAGCTATTCTTAAAATTAACAGTATTCATACTCACCAGTTTTAAAGGAAAGTTGAAAAGAACCACCTTCTGGATTAGGCACTGGAAAGTCTCATGAAGCAAACAGAGAGATCTGATATTATCAGATAGATGTTCCAAAAATAAATTATGGCCTCTTTCTAGGAGGGTCTGACTTCAAAAATATTCACTGTAAAACAATGTATCTTCTCACCTTCATTGTTATACACTGAATTACCTTCTTACTGCAGAAAAGGATCTGTTACTATCTGGTTCCAAGCATGTTCACAATATGCCAAATGTTACACAAATATAAAGCCTTGTCTTTACATAATAGGGATGCTGCCTCCACAAACGTGCTAACCTGGTTATAGCAACAAAGACCCCTAGGGAAGGGGAAGGCATAGGGCAGGAGAAGAGGCTTTTCTGCCAGCTTTGTTGCCCTACCTCAAAACTCAACTGACTGCCAACATAGCCCACTGTCAACATGGCTATATCCAGACAAGAGGTAGGGTTGTTAGCAAAGCTGTGGGCTAGGTCATATGTTATTTTCACTCTCATAGCAAATTTAAGTTGGGCACCAAAATTTTAGAGTCTATACTATATAGACCAAGTCTTAAAGATAGATACTTCCCTTCTTGGAAGAGCTTACTATCTAAGGGACTAGTTACACCTTAGGCTGCGAGCCATTGTTGATAGGTGTTGGTGGTAGCTTGGAGTTTGGAGCAGTTACACCCTTAGTCTAGAAACCTTCTCTGACTGGCCCCCTACCTGCACAGCTGAGTTGCCACAAAAGGCCTGGTGAGCCAAGACAGGCTTCTATCCCTGCTCTACAAGTGGTGATGTGAGAGAGCCTGAGATATGCAAGGATGTCAACTGGGGTAGAACATCTGTAGAGAGTGACCACACTTCAATGGAACAGGAGCTGGGTAGGGCAAATCAGAGACAATCCTGTCCTGGAGTGGCATGACTTTAAACCATATAACAAGTGCTTGAAACCACTTCAAGGTGGTAATGTGCAGACAATCCAGGGGTTAAGTGCTCCAGGAGCCACCCAAAATTACTGTGTAACAAGGTCCTAAGGCACTGTCTCCATAATAAACTTACCAGGGTCAGCAGCTCACCCTCAGGTGCATGATATTGTTCCTGGTGGAATGCCTTCTAAACCAGAAAAGTATAGCAATGTCTGTACAGCACTTGGAGCAAGCTCACTGGCACGGTCATGCAGCAGTGCTGAGTGATTAGCCCGTCTATGTGCTATGTGGACACAGCTCTGCTATTTCTGGTGCCCTGCTGAAGAGACAGCAAGTTTACCATAGAGACCTGGCCTAAAGCTTCAGATCTTGCAAATAATGTTAGTAATTTTGTGTAGCACATTGGGGTCCCAGGGGCAGCTCTACAACTATGCCCCGCTCTGCCCTAGGGTGCTTTCCCTTCGGTCTCACCCACCACGCCTTCATGTAATAAGATTAAAGGGGAGGCTGTCCATGGGCCCCAGTCTAGCTGAACCCCCACTAGGGTTCCCCATCACCCTAGTAGTCTCTACTGCACTGCTCCCAGGCCCCTCATTGGGTCTCACTTCTTCAGTGCCCCTCACTGGGCTTCTCTAGGACCGTGCCACTGCAGGGCACCTAAAGCCTTCGAGGCTACTTGTCTGGCTCCATTCCTCCCCTACACCAGGTCCCAAGCCTCGCAGGTGTTACTGTGATGTTAGCCCCCCGTTGGGGCTTTAGCATCCTCAGCTGCTGCTTCTTTCCTCTTAGCTACACTTTCTAGCCCAGGCTCACTGTGTCAGACCTGGCTTTGAGGTACCAGCTGCGGTCTAGGCCTCTCAGGCACTGGGCCCCCAGCCCCTGTGTGGCTCTGTGGCCTCACACTGCCCACTCTGGGCTCAACCCTTGCTTGGGACTTAAGCCTGCCTCCTGGCAGGGCTCAAAGTGATTACGCGCCCCACAGGCACTAGTGGGACCTCTGTATACCACCCCTTACAGTCCCAATCCAACCCACCAGTTCCAAACTGCAACACAAAAAATAAGCCCCCAGGCTGTAACATAGACATAAAGGGGCAGAAGGCTGTTTCCCTTTTTAAGAGGGAAAACCTTCCCTCATCCCTTGTGCTGGCATATCTCCCAGCCCTGAGCTAGCCTTGTAAGCTCCCTGAGCCTCACTGGATTCTACAGACAGGACAGCCATCCAGCTAGCATTCCCAGACAGGAGCTCTTACCCCTGTGGCTTGCAGGGCTAGACTAACTAGCTAGCTCAGGCCCTGGGCTTATATGCCTCCCAGGGCCCTTCCCCCTTCCAATCAGCAGGCTACTCTGGGCTGCCCACAGGTGCCTGCTAATTGGCCTCATTGCCCCATTGCCATTGTGACCTGCAACTGCTGCACCCTGCCTGACCTACAGAGCTCCCTCACCAGCCTACTTCTCTCTTAAAGGAAGCTCGCTGTTACATTCTAAGCCTGAGAGTAGTTGGAAACTACTCTATGTGCATTGGGACTTGGATACATAAAGCTTTGCAGAATTGGGACATTTCAATAGTATCCTCTTTTTCTTTTCCTATCCTTTTAAAACAGTTTCAATTGTATATGCTTATATCGGGACAAATCTAAACAAGCTGGAGTTGTGTCCCATAAGAAGACAATACAGAGCTGATTATTTAAAACCTGATGGAGCCTTCTTAACATTGTTTGCTTTATAAAATACCAATTTACATAGCAGATGTACAGATAGAGCTGCATTTAGTTTATTTCTGGGTATAACAATTATTTTGCATAACTGGCTGGAAGAGAAGCTCAGATCTGTATATTTTGGTAATCTCCTGTTATGAATGGCTAATAATGACTTCAGTCCTACAGTAATGCTCTAATAGTAGAACTATGGTAAAAGCTCATTAAAGTTGTTTACAGAAAAAAACAGTCTACTACCATGAGCAGGGTTACTGCACTTCTAGCTTCTCCCCACCTGAAGGAACAATTTGTTCAGAAAATGTAAGGTTACTTTTCTTTGTAAAATTGACTCTGCTGAGGTTGCACTGGAGAGGAGAATATAGTCCTCTACTCATTAAATATGTATCAGTCTTCTCTTGCACCAGGTTTCTGGAACATCACTAACACAAAGTTGACCCTCTGGGTCAGGGAAGAGTTTCTAAGAAAAAAAAGGAATGCCTCACATGCATACCAGGAGTAGAACATATGTGGATTGGTCAGAGTGCTTTGAACACTTAGAGTGCCACTGTGTGAGTACATAAACACCATAAAGTTAATTCCAACATACCAGGTATGTTTCACAACCCAAAGACTTTACAGTTTAAGCAAGACATCAGAAACACAAGACCTCATGTGGATCAGTATGCAATTCATATTTAAACTGATCATAAGAAATGTGTATCATAAATGCTGGATTTATTTGAGATCACATATGAACGAATCTAAGTGCTCCATTTCAGATATCATAATCTACACTTGCACGAAACATATAAACATGTCAAACATACTGGGAGCATCTACACATGCACTTTACTGCTGAGTAGACTAATTTGCTCCATAGTAAAGCGTCACCATCTACATATGCACCCATATTAGGCCAGAGTAGACTAATTTACTCTGCCATAGAGTAGTCCTGTCAGACACAAGTAGTATCTGGTGGTGGAGTAAATTAGTATGATTAAACACATGTGTAGGCAGTGATGTCCAGATTAGTTTATTCAGTCACATTAATTGCATGTGTAAATGTGCCCACTGTCTACATAAATGTGATGCCCATGTTTTTCTTCCTCTTTCAGGAGAGAGAGGGTCTGTGAATTTTTAATAAGGACTGTTCACTTTGAAGGTCTGAGGCAGAGAATGATCATCCCTGTCCAGAGATGGATCCAGACAGGGTGCAGTGGCACAGTCACATGGCCCCCTTTCAGACCATACTGCAGGAGCAGCAGCCAGGGACCCTGCAGCCCCAGGCAGGAGAAGCCAAGACAGAGGCAGCAGGAGAATCCAGAGATATAAGTAAAGAAGGTTATGAGACTTCCCCAACCCCCAGGTCAGCCAGGGATAGTGGCAGCGACAGGCAGGGGATGGGGGAATGGGAGGAGAGAGGAGGTGCTACTAAACATGTAGGAGAGGGAATGAGGGAATTTTTATCTGCTTTGAGCATTTTAAAAAAGTCCCTGGCTGTTGCTCCTAGGCTGTAGTATGCCTGCCCTGGTGGCGGCGTATGGGGAGAGGAGGCTGGAAGCAGGGCAGTGCAGTCACCACTGCTGCGCCTGTCACTGATTCCGTACCCCGCTTTTTAAAATCCCAGATCTGCTTGTGTCTCTGTCAGCTGAGATTAAGATCTGTTCCAGGTAAAGAGGCATCATAGTAGAAGGCACAGAGCTTAATGTGTGTAAAGAGCAAAGCATTTTAAGCACATGGCTAATTCCCATTGAGATCAGTGCATTTTCCTGAGCAGAGACTTAAAAGTTCAGGCCACTCCATGTGTAAAGGTAACTGGGATCCATCTAAGATGTGACTTGTCTATTTATTTAAACATCACATTGTGTGGCAAAGAGTTCTGATTTATGCAAACCTTGACCCAGTTCACTCTGAAAGAAAACCATGAGCCTTGCCATTGGCTCAGGCCTGCTACTTCCTGTGGGACACCCATCCCCCTTGAACCTATCCTAATTACAGATTCGGAATGAGTCACTTCTGCATTTCCTTATATAACATCAAGTAAACTGAAATGAACATTAACCCAAATGCATTAAGATGGGCTTGTATTTATTCATCAGTTACATATCTCTGATGTGTCTTACAGCGGGTCAAGGCTTCCTTTAAATAGATTTTATTTAGGAGAGCAATTAATATGCATGCATAAGCTTTAAAAAAGATCTGTCATGTATGAAGAGCAGCTGCTAATATTTATGCACTGCAGAGACGCACATGGTGTTTGATTAGAGTAGTCTGATGGTCTGATTTGTGGATTAGACTCAAGAATCTTTTATCCTCTCATGCAAATATAATGCAGCCTCATCACTCTCTTAAGACATTCTCTGTGGTGCTTTTAAAGCTTTTGGACTGGCTGATCCTAGTTTTACCTCAACAGTTCTGCTGCAGGGGATTTATTAAAGCTATCAAAGTTCAGGCTTGAGGCCTGTGTTTGAACTATGATATCACCTGCCTGCTTTCCCCACCTTCATTATCCATCTGAGACCAAGATGGTAATATATCTTCAGTCCCATGCCATGAGCTAATTTGAATGAAACAAGCATCAACCTGAAATCTACACATGGAACTTAATCAAAATCTTCCCTGAGAGTCAGAAGAGTTTGGCTAGCTCCTTTCCCCTTCTTTTTCAGCTTTGAATGATTGATTCCATTTGAGACTGCTCAAGGATGTGGAAAGCACCCTGAGGAAGGCTGTTCTTGGAGCATTTCCAGCCCAACCAGAAGTAAGAGAAAGTGTAAGCTATATATGGGCCCCAGCCACAAAGCTTGGATCTGGATCCAAATTTCCTCCAAATGTAGGATGTTCAGGTTTTGGTTCACCCTTTCATTGACACAGTATTTTGAAAATCTGATTGTAAATATTTTGGTAGGAGCTTCTGACCACTAAACATTTCTAAGAATGTGACTCTTAAGTGCTTGAAGGGGAACTGACCTGTCTTAAAAATGTGGAAGCCATATTTGGTGTATGCTGAGCACTTGAAAACTGACTTTGAACTCTGCCAAAAATCTGACCCATAAAGACCAGCCACTGAACTTCTCCAAGGTTAAGAAAGTTTAAAGCATGTGTTTTTCTTTTTCTTTTCTTTTCTTTCCCTCTCCCCCCTCCCCTTTCCCTTTCTGCCAGTTAATAGTGTGAAGTTTGGATCAAGGTCTCAGCCTCCCGAAATTCAGGGGAGTTCATATCTAGGGCTTTGGTTCTGGCCCTTCTCTGCTCAAAGAGAGCAGAGAACAAGAGCTGCGAGAAAGAAACTTAGTAGGTTCATACTATACTAAAGTGAAAGCCCGAGAATCTACTTAACTGGGATGCGTTACATGTATATAATATTTTCTGTCCTAATTTCAGGTTACCCATGTAACTTAAAATATTATTCCTTGTCACAGAATACTGCCATCTTGGCAGGTTAAGAGAAGTAGATACCAACATATTTCACAGACAGAGCAGAGCAAAATAAACACAGAGGGTGATAAAACAAGACTGAGGTTGTAGAAAGATAATGGTATAGATCAGTGGTCTCCAACCTTTTTAAGTAGGAGATGACCTTTGGCATTTAAAAGCAGCCCAAGATCTACCGTGTGCTGCCGCCACCCCCTCCCCTGCCTAGCAGGTAAGTATGGGGGAAGAAAAGGGGGGCAGATCAAGGCAGAGGGAGAAAAAATTATTTGGGGGCGCACTTTCCTAGCAGGTAAGTCCCAACCAGCCAGGGCCACACTCAACTTACCCCTGCTACTGCCTCTGCAGCACTGTCCCTCACTGCAGGGGCCTCGATTTAGCCCTCACCCCTTCCCTCCCCCACAGACTGATCTGCTAGGCTGGGGTGCGTGCGTGCATGCATGCAGGCACTCAGCTCCCCACCCCAGCCTTGGATAAACTCCAAGAGGCTCCAAGATCTAACGGTGGCTCAAGATCCACTAGTTGGTGACCACTGGTATAGAATGATGCTGATATAAACTGTTACAATGTAACTGTTACATCTGCATACACTTACAGCCATAAGTGTAGCAAAATCACTGGAATTTTAACTGTTTCATTCAGGAGTAAAGTTAGTGATTTAGCTAACATATACCACTACAAAAGCCTGCAGATATAACAGTTACATCATACCATATCCTGCATACCTCCAAATAAGATACACATCTTTTTTTTGGAAGTCAGAGGGTGCATCTACATGAGGTCCTTTATACTGCACAGGAAGCATCATGGAGACACTTGCAGATGCTTACTGCACAGTAGTTGGCTGTAATCAAGAGGAAATTTGCTATTTGCAAATATAACTAGCAAATTTACTCAAGGTTACATACTGCGCAGTAGTGCACATGTAGATGGCTGACCAGGAGCAAATGTACTCCCTGCCCCCAAGTGTTCACTGCTGTTGAGTTGGGTTCCACCACCAGAGCTCAGATGGGGACAATGTCCCTCTGCCACAGCAGCAGGGAGATCCCAGCCCCCCTCTGTGATCACAGAGCCAGAGCTGGGAGATCCTTATCTCCCAGCCCAAGCCCTGCAGTCACAGGAACTGGGCTGGGAGATCCCAGCCTGGGTCCCACAACTGCGGAGTGAGGGCTATGAGCTCCCTGCTGCTGGGGGAGGGGGACATTGTCCCTGCCTGGGGTCTGGTGGTGGACCCTGCCCCAGCAGCACACAGCTCCCAGGGGCAGGGAGCAATGTCCCAGCCCCCTCCAGGAGACAGCTGTCTCCTGGCCCCTGAACTAGCACCCGGAGGGAGCCTAGAGCTCCCCTGGCTGCTGTAGGGGCCCATTGCATGGCTCCAGGGAGTGAGAGCAGTCTGCTACTTGGAGCAGCAAATCTGCTCCTGTGTCCCTGCACATGCAGACATGTGCCCAGGAGAGTTTACTCTCGAGTAGTTTACTCCCAAAAAAACTGCTCTTAGATTATTTGCACATGTAGACACGCCCAAAATGTAGGAAAAAGGTTTTTCCAGAGTCGTGAAGAAGAGCTGGCTGCATGCAACAGCATGCTCACCCTCAGTTGGATCACTCAGTTGGGTGCATCTATATGAGACATTTACTGCAGAGCTGACTAATTAGCTCTGCAGTAAAACATCAGCATCTGTATGTGGAATGCTATTAGGCCTCAGTAAACTAATAAATGCTGCTGTAGGATAGTATTGCCAAACACAAGTACTAACCTATGGTGGTGTCATTTAGTGCACCACAAAGCACATGTAGATGCTGATGGGGCTGGCTAGGGCATGAGGGTGCTTCAGTGCAGGGGCTGCCTGCCAGCTAGCCCCACACTGTAGCACCCTTGTGCCTCAACCAGGCCCTTCACAGCATGTTGAGCTGGATCAGAGCAGCCCCAAGCTGGCAGGCTGACCTCTGGGGCCCCTGCCAGGTGGGGCAGCTCCACTTCAGCTCAACATGCAAGTGCACATGCAAACATGGTGCCTGGGAGCAATAAACTCCAGTGTAAACTGCCACATTGTTCAGCCGCATTATAAATGTAGACGCATTTATTCAGCTGCATTAATTGTACGTGTAGATGCCCCTGCTGGCTGCTTCAGGGTTAACACTGGACTCTACCCCTGCTACCTGCTGGACCAGAGAGAAGTGGTAGCCATTGCAGCACAATTTCTCCATGTTTCTATTCCTCCCTGCTTCTATTTTGCCAAAAAGAAATACCCATTTTCCAGTTTCTCTGCTTAAGATACACACACCAATTCTGGAGAGCTCATTTTTGAGGAAAAGGTGCATGTGGCATGTAAGTAAATATGGTAATAGCTGCTGAATATAGCCTAGCAGCAAGTCTTCCTCCCCTTATATCTGTCCATAACTCAAAACTGCTTGCTTAATCTGTATTTGAGGCTTAGACTATTGGTGAGGGAGGAAAAACTGCAGACTGGAGTGTGGCCTGGGGAAACACCAAACTCTGGAATTGATGGAGAGACCTAGAGAGTGAGCTCCTGTCTCAGTGATTCTCAGCCAGGGTGCCACAGTGTGCCATGCAATGCTAACACTGTTAGGTGTGCAAACATGATTCACATGATAAACCCAATGATTTAAAATAGAAACCCATAGTGCTAAAAACATGCTGACCAGTTGTGGTCTTTCTGAGTTCTTTGCAAAGAACTCAGTTTCTGTAATCAAAAAGCAAGTGAAAACTAAGAGCCAACATTTTCCAAGGGGTTTCCATTTTCCTCAAGTCTAAATTGGTTGAAAATCACTATTCTATTTGGTAATCCATCTATCAAGTTCCTCTTACAATATAACCTAGTCCACTCTGATAACAGGAGAAAGAGAAGGAGTCAACTAACCAATAACCTGCTCAACTCACCTAAACAACCAGTCTTTATACTTCATAGACTTCATAGACATTAGGGGCTGGAAGGGACCTTGCAAAATCATCAAGTCCGGTCCCCCTGCCATAGGCAAGAAGTCTGCTGGGGTCAAATGATCCCAGCAAGATTTGCATCCAAATGCCTTTTGAAAGAGTCCAGAGTAGATGCTTGCACCACCTCTGGGGGGAGTCTGTCCCAGACCCTGGACACTCAGACTATAAAGGAGTTTTTCCTTATGTCCAGTCTAAATTGGCCTTCCAGAAGTTTGTGGCCATTAGACCTAGTTATCCCTTGGGGAGCCCTGGTGAACAACTGTTCTCCCAGATCCTGGTGCACCCCTTATATACTTATCGGCTAAGACCAAGTCCCCCCTGAGCCTTCTCTTCTCCAGGCTGAAGAGTCCCATGTCCCTCAGCCTCTCATAAGGCTTGCTCTCTTGGCCTTTGATCATGCGGGTGGCTCTCCTTTGGACTCTCTCAAGCTTATCCACATCCCTCCTGAAGTGGGGGGCCCAAAACTGGACACAGTACTCCAGGTGTGGAGAGCAGGCCAAGTAAAGCAGGAGGATGACATCCCTGGTTTTGCTTGAGATGCATCAGTGGATGCATGCCAGAGTTTGGTTTGCTTTGCCGGCTAGGACATCACATTGTGGCTCATGTTCATCTTGTGGTCAATCAAGACCCCAAAGTCTCTTTCAGTCATGATGCTAGTGAGTGTAGCACTGCCGAGCCTATAAGTATGATGCTGGTTCTTCCTCCCAAGGTGGAGCACCCTGCACTCCTCTGCATTAAATGCCATCAGGTTTTGGTCCGCCTACCTACTAGGTCAGGACACACACCTACTGAAAGAAAGAGGACACATAACTTACTGGAGTTATTTGACCCTAACAGTCTTTCCTGCCTGGAGCCTGGACCTGATAATCTCACAAAGTCCCTTCCAGCTCTAAACTTCAGTGAATCTGTGAATCTGTAACCTTCAGCTGACTCACCCTTCCTTTTCTGATCAGGCAAAAATAGCCAATTCTTGCTTACGCAGGAAAGGTGGGGTGAGTGAGCTGAATATAAGGAGCAGGGACCAGAGCCATGAGGCCATAATTCTGGAAAAATCTTTTTCCCCCCTCATTCTGCCTTCCCAAAAGGAAGATGCATGTCTTATTTGGAGGTGTGCAGTGTGTCAGGAAGTTGGGTCCTGTGTGTTCAGTGAAATTAAACCTCTCTCACAATTGATATGTAGAAAAGGACAATGTGAAGGAGCCATGTGAGATTTGAATGCTTGTCTAGAAAGGTTGCACAGATACTTGTTTCACTTTTCCACAGCATTTAAAGACTATATGGTGCCTTTGCTTGCCCTTGTTCACCCTCTGGTGACCAAAATATTCACAGGGTCATAATTAACCAGTATTGAGGGAGAAGTGTTCAATTCGCACTGAGGCCAAGGCTTTCCAGAAAAGCTAAGGAACTTGTGCACCTAACTCCCATTGAGTTTCAAGAGGATTTGGGTGCCTAATTTCTTTAAGTTCCTTTTGAAAATGCCCACCTCAATAGTTACGGTAAAGCAAAGAACCTCCATCCTATTAACACTATGTTTGTGTCTTTGTAGAAATCAGGTCACAGTTCTAAAAACAGAAAAACAAACCTATCCTGTAACTAGAACATCACAGACTGGAAAGGTTTGTGCCATTTTATTGTGAGATGCTTATTCCCTTACAATTCCCTTACAAACTCAAAATCCTCTGACCCATTTTTACAATAACACACACTTAGCATTTACAGGACACGTTACACATTCCCTCTGCCATCACTTTGAGGTCAGTGAGGAAGTGCTGTACATTGGGGATGCTGAGACAGAGAAGATAAGCAAAACTGGAATTATACACAGCAAAATCAGAACTCAGCACATCGTGAACTCCCAGCTGCACACTCATTCCCACATGCTCTTCTGCCTTTTCCTTTTCACAATTAGTTTGCCAAACCTGCCTTGCAAATGCACTTAATCGATTTTTAAATGGTATAAATCTCTTGAACTGCACAAGTTGAAATCCTTGCCCTGTAAGCCCAAATGCCATTCTGGCAGCTGTTTTTCAGAGCCAAAGTCAGTATTTTGCCCTCTTCCAGACAATACATATGCACACAGACCAGAGTCTGAGGGTAGAGTGGCTAAACCAGCCTTCAGAGAGATCTGGAGGCTATTGCAAAAGATCCAAGGAACATGCACTGCTGCCTTGATGAATGGTGCAGTCTGCTCCTGCCAGGCCTCCATTCTGCTTCACTAGTCAGTGCGGCTAGGGACGGACATTTAAAAAGCCTGAACCTGAATTGATTCAAACTTTGCAAGTTAGTCTAACCAGGCTAGGCTAAATCAGTTTTGTAATTGGACAGACATCCCAGAAATGCAGGCAGATGCCTGCAGTGGCTCAGGCTAGAAGCCAGAGGGAGCTAGAGTGCCCTCCCTTCCTTCCACAGCATAGAGCTGAGGGGGGCATGGCCAGGCTCTGAAGGAGCTCTGATTAGCCCAGCAGGGAATTTATAACAGTGTTTATCACCCAATTAAGAAAACAACAGAGGGACATTACCAGCTACTTGTTGATTCTGCCTGTTGATTCCACAGGACTGTTGCCAGCATGTGGTCTGCTAGCTAATACACAGACACCTCTCCAGAAGGCAGAGGGGAGGGGAGAATTCCTGCTTAGGAGGGAGTGATGAGGGGAGGGGGAAAGCAGCCCACAGTCTCTGGAGCTCCAGCCAGGGAGCAGACGGAGTGGCCAGCCCTGCTGTGGAGCAGAGAGTCCCACCCAGCCCAGAGAGCATGCCAGAATTCTGGGGGTGTCTGCTTTATCTTAAACCAGCAAGGGATCTGGGACAGACATTGCATAAACCAGTTTGAGCCAAATCAGTTAAGTCTGATACTACATTCAACCAGGTTTGGCTGAAACTGGTTTGAGATATTCTCAAACTGGTTTATGTGCACTGAACATCTGTTCTGTTACAGGTTTAAACCAGTTTCCAGTCACTTAAACCAGTTTATGTGTAATGTCTGTCCTTAACCTGCATGGAGTGGCACTTTGAGGTGACATCACCTCCACCCTCTCCACTTCAAGCGGAATACTAAGGACATGCAGTCTCTCTACCAGTACCCTGCACTGAGGCACAAGCTAACCATGATCTCTGTTCTTTGTATCCTGTCTGTCAAGTAGGAATTGAGCCCCTTCAATGTATGAAATGGGGGGAAGGACCTCTTCAGGGTAATAGAGAGAGAGAGAGAGAATGTTTTCCACTGAGGGCATGAAGGAAGAAATGTTCTAGCCTTTTTGAAACCATGTAGCTGACCTGAAAACATATTTCCTTTGAAGCCATTTCAGCTTGGTGCCAGTAGCAACCTGGCTTAACAAAACCTTAATAATTATCAGGCACATTATATTACAATTCAGAATGCTGTTATGACTAACAAAAATCACATCTGACCTACATCAAAGTGACATTTTTTAAATGAAAAGGGAAATAGATTAGCCCTTTCTTGACCCAGGGAAGATGGAGTTATGTAACAGATCAAGATACTATCCCAGCTACTTGGATACACCAAGTTAACAACACTGCATATTTAGATTCGTTCCTTCATATGGGAATTCCACAAAAATGATTCAAAATAAGGAAGGAAAATTGTTGTAGATGCTCACTTTTTGGGGTTTTCTTCTATGAAGACTGCTGTATTTTTCTATAAGAAAGCATTACTGCTCAGATACAAAGGGACAGGTCTAGTGGAATTACCTAGATAACATCGAGGTAGGTCTGTCCACTGTAGAAACAGAGACTCTAGGGTCAGAGATAAGTAGTGTCAATGTCTGTTTAGCTGAGATTTTTACTAGTAATTACTTCTTCAAATTCCTCCTCTCCTCTTCCTTCCTGTATGTTATATTATTGCATAAAGCCAAAGACTTTGGACTTTTTCCCCTTGGCTTTCTACATTTTAAATCCAGGTGAAAAGATTAGCTTGACAATCCAAGAAAGTGAACCTACACTGCAAAGTACTGTAACCCTATTCTTACAAGAACCAACTTTTGGGGAGCAAAAAGGACTTGCACCTTTCTAGTCTTTTCAACTCTGGGCTTCTGTACAGGGGCACCCAATAAGATTGCCAGTTGTGATGGGATTCCTTTTGTATGCTGTGGTCATTTGTCCACTGAAAGCTGGACTGACAGCACAAAATGCTGCCAGACTAGCCTTCTGGTGGTTGCACTTTTCAGCCAGTACAGTAAAACTCAGATATTTCACAGGGGTTAAGCTCTTTACCCTCCCTGCAAAGATGAGCATTTGTGAACTAGCCAGGGCCATGGTCAGATCCAGGATTCTGTAAAGGGGGGCGGAGCGGGGCAGCAGCAACCAATACTGCAGGGATGGCTGCACCCCTGGTCCCAGTTTCACCCTACCGAGACAGGCAAACCATGTCACGGGAGCAGCAGCCTGGGGACTTTTGTAAGTTAGGTAAGAATTCCCCCTGCCATTCTTGGCACACTCTCCCTTCCCCTCTGTGCTCAGCAACACCACCCCTCCCATTCACCCACTCCCCTACCCACTGCTGCTGCTGTCCCCAGATGCCTGGAGGCACAGGGAGCTCCAGAGCTGCTCCTGCCCTACGCCAACTGGCCGCACAGAGGCCCAGCTCAGCAAGGAACAATGGCAGTGGCAGCAGCAATAGGCAGGTCCCCCTCCCTATTTCTGCTCCTGGGCTGACAGAGAACACCCAGGGGGGCAGGGCAGGCAAGGAGGGGAACCTGCCGGCTGCTACTGCAGCTGTCCTGGGCCAGACCCAGCTCCCAACACAGCCCAGCTGGAGCCTGGCAGAAGCAGCTCTGAAGCTCCCCCACCCCCAGAGCAGCCACAGACAATGGCAGTGGAAGGGAATGAGAAGGGGGGGGATGTACAACTAAGCATGGAGGGGAAGTGCAGGAGGAAGAAGAACTCTTTATCTGCTTTGGGTACTTAAAAAAAGGTCCTTGGCTGCTGCTCCTGTGGCTTCAGTGGGTTAACTAGGGTGGGACAACTAGGGCAGCTGCCCCAGAGACCAACTTGGTGGGGGATGGAAAGAAATGACTGCTGCTGTGGCTGCAGTCATGCCAGAAGCAGTGACAATAGCCACCAGAAGTCACCACTGCCACAATGTGTGGTAGCTGCCCCATGTGCCCTGTCATCCAGTTATCCCTCTACACAGTATGATCTAAAAGGGTGTGCAACCCTGCCACTGCATCCCCTCTGGCTCCACCTCTGGCCAGGGGTATATAGAAACTCAGCAAACAGCTATGGCAGACTGCTAAAGTGTCCCAACTGCTTGCTGAAGCTTTCATTTCAAAGGGTACTGCTTCTCAGCTCCACAGAATTGCCAGTAAGATCCAAATGATTGGAGAAGCAATGCCCTTTAAAGTAAATGATGAATAGTTAGTCCTTAATTCAGCAACCTGCTGCATATTAAGTGAATTGCAAACCATCCCACTACAAAAAAATTGGAATTCTGCTATACTAATCTGGGCTGCATTGAACCCAGAGATGCAATGCTGGTCCCACTGAAATCAAAGGCAAAACTCCCATTGACTTCAGCAGAGTCAGAACTGCATCCCAGAATCTATAACCCATTATCACTCACCTATGTCAAACAGTGCATGATAATGAAAAACCACTGTAGTTTATTTCTGTTGACTTGTATCCAGCTATACCTTATGCTTTGTTTTTTCCTCTGAGTATAACAGCCTCTGGGTATTGTCTCTGTAACTGAAAGAGCAATGCTTCAAAATAAATAAATAAAAAGACATGTCAGGTTTCGAAATACAGAACTCTGGAGCTGTGGTCTGTTCTTCACCCAGGCGGCAACTCCCTCTGAAGTCAGTGCCTGAGTTTTGTCTGAGAAAAGATTGAGGAAAAGCTGAATAAGGACTTGGCCAAATGAGAATATAAAACTTCTACCCCAAGATAAATGCCAGAATGAGAGCTAAGATTTTATGTAGCTATTAAGACCATTCAGCATATGACCCATCAGCCCTATAGGCCGTACCCAAAACCCACTGGAGTCAGTGGAAAGTATTCCATAGACCTGTGGTTCTCAATCATTTTAGACTTGCAGCACCCCTTAGAAAATGCCAGGTCTTAGTTTTCACTCATTCTGTGACCATGGAAAAAATACCACAGCAATGTTGATCTTACAAAGAACCCAGAAAAACTACAACAGGTCAGAATATTTTTAACACTGGATTCCTCCTTGAAAACTCTGGGTTTATCTTGTGAATCATGTTGGCATACCTGACAGTGCTAACACGGTGTAGCATTTCATGGCACCCTTGAAAAGATCTTGAGGCACCCCAGGATGCTTGATTGAGAATTACTGCCATTGACTTTGATGACCTTTGGATCTATCTGTATGTTTTTGCAGCACAAAGTACCTCATGAGCAATTCATCATTCAAAATATTTAATAAGTGAAAATTGCTGATGTTTTAGTTGGGAATTATTACATTGGTGCAGTGCTCCTTTAGCAACTCCATCACTAGATCCATATTGGGCTTATCTACAAGTCGCTGTACTACCTTTTGTAAGTACTAAAACATCAGCAATTTTCACTTATTAAATATTTTGAATGATGAATTGCTCATGAGGTACTTTGTGCTGCAAAAACATACAGATAGATCCAAAGGTCATCAAAGTCTATGGCAGTAATTCTCAAAAAGGCATCCTGGGGTGCCTCAAGATCTTTTCAAGGGTGCCATGAAATGCTACACCATGTTAGCACTGTCAGGTGTGCCGACATGATTCACAAGATAAAATTGCTCATGAGGTACTTTGTGCTGCAAAAACATACAGATAGATCCAAAGGTCATCAAAGTCTATGGCAGTAATTCTCAACTTCCGCCACTATATATTGCTGTAGTGAAACACTATACCGGGGGAGCGCGCCACTACAACGATGTAGCTGGCAATCCCATGTAGACCCGAGTGATCACTATGTCACGATAGCACGCCATACGGCAACATAGTGCGTTACATCACCATAAGGTGACATGTAGACACACCCAAAAAAATCCCCCACACACAATGTGACTTTATAGCAGCTGTTGGACACAGGCTTTTCATACCAAAGCTGCAAAGCAAAAGCAAGCGTGCCTGGTTTACTAATCTGTATTTCTGCTGAGATCATCACTGGTGTATTAAGTTGCCCTGTAGCACAATGCTCTCTGCACATGAAGAGGACAAAGCAGGACAAGACAGGACAACCTGTTAGAAAGTATGCCACATTGGTAAAGGGAAGTGTCACTGGTATTTATTTCATGTTACTGTCATAACCCAAAGGTATGATTTTGGGTGTGCTTCGGCACCAGAATTATCCCCGCCAGGTTGCAGCTTCATTGCACAGTGGAGTTTTCTACTGCGGAGGAAAACTCCGGTGCAGGGACGAGTTTCCCGCCTATTTGCAGCTTCTTTTGCAGGGTGCATTGCTCAAGTTGCAAGAGAAATGCACGGTGCAAAAGAGTTCCCGCCACCCGCATGCGAATTTGTGTCCCACTATTGGCTAGTTCTAAATTATTCCCACGTGGTGGCTAGCGATTGGCCTGTTAGCCGTATAAGAGGCTTGAGCGGTTTCCGCCCAAGCCGAAGAGGACTCCACATCCATCTCGTGGGGACTCTGGGTACACGGCAGGGAAGTAAAGACCCCTGTGTGAGATTCAGAGGAGCTTGGCGACTTGATCCATCGCCCACCTCTTCCCGTCTTTGAGCGATAAAAATTATAAGACGTATCTACGAGTCCGATTTTGGTGGCGCGCTCACCCAGAGCATCCGGAGCTCTGTTTCTGTGGAGCCTAGCAAACTCCACGTGACCGTTCATGTTGTCTTTGTCTGTAACCGCAACTCAAGCAAGTTTTCCAGCCTACACCACGACCATCTCTGGTGTAAGTAAACAATCTTTAAAACTACCGCTACGAGTCTGTGCCTAATTCTAGCTTGTCGCACCCCTCTCTCCAACCCCACGTGCCCGGGCTGCTGGCCACAGCCCGCGTGCAGCACGAAAAAGGGCCCGGCTCGCGCCCGGCCCGCACAGTTACTACTGCCTGGACCAAATAACTGGGTGGTATGAGAAAGGGTGGCTAAATTTACAAAACATCAGTAAACAAAATCTGACAAGAAGCAGGCTAGGTAGTCCAAAATAAGTTTGGAAATCAGAACCCTTTAGCATTTCAGGGAAAATTCAAAACCCAAATGTTTCAGTGCTTTATTTGCCATGCTAGCATTATAATGCATTTATTAGAGAAACGCATACATCATACATGGGATATGAATGCCAAAAGCTGAATTCTGATCTCAGTTACACTTGCAAGAATTCAGAGTGGCTTGGCTGACATCAGTTGACATCCGATTTACGCAAAGTTAAAACACAAGTTTGCCCTTAGTGTGCAGAAGGACTTTTGAAGAGCCCAAGAATGAACCAAAACCAGCTAACATATTCTTGTCCAAACTGAAGGCAAAAGTGTGAGTGATGTGGGGTCAGTTAAGTTTTCTGGCTTGATATTTTTCCCCAGCATAGACTGGGCCTAGGCTTGACTTCTGTCTTACTCTTCAGTCTGACTCCCCACAGAAAGGCATAGGTCTTGAGCCTGCAACTCAATCCCAGTCATGGATTCACTTGCCTCCTCAAATACTACCACAAAACCTTCATACTCTCTCTCTCCCATCCCCCTTCCCAAATACAGCTGACTCTTTTATAAAAGGTTTTTCTGAGATGATATATCATCTGTAAGAAAGATGATACCATATAGACGAAAATGAGTGTCACACCAGCTGTCTAGAGAAGCACTGCAGAGCTCCTGCTTGTATTGTATCAGGTGCATCTACACGTGCATTAATGAGCTTTTTCTAATGTGCATTGAATTTAGTACCTCCAATGTGAGGTACTAAATTAATGTACATGAGTCTTTGCAGGCTTTTTTTACTGACATTTAGTGCACAGTAGACTATTTTGCTATGCATTAGTGTAACGTCACAGTTTTTACGTAATTTAATAAACGGTAAAATAGTCTACTGCATATTAAAGCATATGTGTAGACACACCCATCTTTCATAGATTCATAGATTGTTAGGGGCTGGAAGGGACCTTGTAGATCATGAAGTCCAGTTCCCCTGTGCTAGGCAGGAAAAGACAACTGGGGTCAAGTGACCCCAGCGAGGTGACTGTCTAGGCTCCTTTTGAACAGTAGCAGGGTAGGTGACTGCAGCACCACTGGAGGGAGTTTATTCCACAGTCTGGGCACCCTGACTATGAAGGAGTTTTTACTGGAATTGAGCCTAAAGTGGTTTTCCAGGAGTTTGTATCCATTGCTCCTGGTCTTCCCTATGGGTGCCCTAGTGAACACCTGTTCACCAAGTTCTTGATGTGCTCCCCTGATGTAGCAGTAAGCTGCTACCAAGTCCCCTCTCAGCTTCTCTTCTGTAGGCTGAAGAGGCCCAAGGCCCTCAGCCTCTCCTCATATGGCTTGTCTTGCAATTCCTGATCATACAGGAGAATTTTCTCTGGACCCTCTCAAGTTTTTCCATGTCCTTATTGAAGTGCAATACCCAGAACTCGATGCAGTACTCCAGCTGCAGTCTCACCAGTGTGGAGTACACTTCCTTACTTTTGCATGAGATCCAACGGCTAATGCATGCTATCATGTTGTTTGCCCTGCTGGCCACAGCACTGCACTGCCAGCTCATGTTCATGCTATGGTCAGTCACTACCCTAGGTCCCTTTTGGCCGTGGTGCAAGTCAAATTGTCGCCACTGAGCTTGTAGGTATGCTGGGGATTGTTTGCCCCCAGATGGAGCACCGTACACTTCTGAGTGTTGAAGTTCATCTCATTTCGGTCTGCCCAGCTCCAGCTTGTCCAGGTCTGCCTGTATCTGCAACCTATCTTCTGGTATGACCACGCTCCCCCATAACTTGGTGTCATCCACAAACTTGGGCAGTGAGCTTTTCACCCCCACATCCAAATCATTGATAAAAATGTTGAAAAGCACTGGTTCAAGCATGGACCCCTGAGGGACACCACTGGCCACTTCTCACCAGGATGACACAGATCCATTCATAAGAACTCTCTGGATCCTACCATGCAGCTAGTTTTCCACCCACTTAATTGTTGAGCAGTTAAGCCCACAATCTTCCAATTTTTCCACAAGGATATCATGGGATACTAGATCAAAAGCCTTTTGGAAGTCTAGATATATAATGTTGACCTTCTCTCCCGTATCCAGGTGGTGTGAGACCTGTTTGTAGAAGGAGATGAGATTGGTAAAACAAGACCTATCCACAATGAAGTCATGCTGGCTGGCGTTCAGACTCTTACCCTCAATGAGCGTATCACACATAGATTCTTTTTTACTTTTTCCAGGATTTTTCCTGGGATGGGGGTTAGACTTATTGGCGTATAGTTGCCCAGGTCCTCCCTCTTCCCCTTCTTGAAGATGGGCACAATGTTGGCCCCCTTCCAGTCCTCAGGGGTCTCCTCTGTGTGCCACAATTTCTGAAAGAGTTTTGCCAGGGGTTCCATGATGACCTCAGCCAGCTCCATCAGCACTTTTAGGTGAAGTCCATCTGGTCCTGCTGACTTATAAATGTCTAGCTTTTCTAGCTGGTTTTGCACCAGCTCAGCATCCACAGTGGAAAGGCTATTATTCCCACTATGCCCCCTGTGATCCTTATCTCACTTGTCTTTCCCTGTGGTCTGGTGAAATACCGAAGCAAAGTGGGCATTCAGGAGTTCAGTTTTTTTCCTGAGTGTCCGTTACCAGCTGTCCTGAAGTGTTAAGCAGGGGCCCCACACTTCCATTTGTTTTCCTTCTGCTCCCTACATACCTAAAGAAGCACTTCTTATTGTCCTTGATGCCCTTAAACTCAGTCACCACCTTCGCTTTCCTAATCAGTTCCCTACAAGTGCGGACCACTGTTCTATAGTCCTCCTTGAGGACTGTCCCTAGCTTCCACTGTGTGTGCGCCTCTCTTTTTTATTTCAAGAGGACCACAATGTCCCTATTGAGCCAGAAGGGCTTGCCAGCCCTTCTGCTACCTTTCCTCTTCATGGGAATGGTTTTATTTGTCCTTTGAGGATCGTGTCCTTGAGGAACAACCACTCTTCCTGCACCCCATTCACCTTCTGTCCCTGGTCCCGCATCGCCTCCCCTGCTAATGCCCTGAGCCTGTTGAAGTCAGCATTTTTGAAGTCCAGGACTTCAGTCCTGCTAATTGATTTGTCAACCTTGCATCAGACAGTGAACCTGATGAGCTCATGGTCACTGTAGCCCGGGCTACCCTCAATGTTCAAGCCACACACCAGATCATCTCGTTTGGCCAAGACCAAGTCTAGGACAGCGGTACCTCTGGTTGGCCCTTGTACTTCCTGGGTCAGAAAAAGCTCCTTGATTACAGTTACGCTACATGACCCATCTGACCTAGCCAAGTGTTCCTCTCAGTCTATGCCCGGATAATTGAAGTTGCCCATGACAGCCAAGTCCCTTGCACATGCAGCCTCTGTCAGGTCTTGAGAGCACTCCAGATCAAGCTCCTCCACTTGGTTCGGTGGCCTGTAGTAAACACCCACAATTAGGTCTCTCTCAGCATGCCCCTCCCCACCGAAGCTTGACCCAGAGGGTTTCAAGCTACTTCTCTTTGGAGCCAATGTCAGCCTCCAGAGAGGTGCACTGCTCCCTCACATAGAGAGCTACCCCTCCACCTTTTCTCCTTGCGCGGTCCCTTCTGTGCAGGGTGTAGCCCTCTACAGCTACGCTCCAATCATGTGAGGAGTCCCACCAGGTCTCCATGGTCCCTATCAGGTCATACTGCCCACTAGAGAGCAACTATATGCCAATAAATCTAACTCCCCTCTGCCTAGACAGGTGTTATTAGTCATTCACTTAGTACCATCAGTACTAAGTCACTGAACAAACCCAGATTAAAAAAAATCCTAGAGAAAGCATTAATATAGAGTAGCATATAAATTAGCCTATTTCCTCAGTAAATCAGTAGAAGCTTTAAAAAGTGGATATAGAGATTGATCTTTTCTTGTCTGGTTGCTTAATACATTTTAAATTGTTCTACAGATCTTTTTTTTAATCTTTGTAAAATTCTCCCTTTTTATCTGCTAAGGCTTCAGTATTTTCTCCTTTAATACAGTATTTAGGTTCCACCTAGTGGCTTCCAGTAACATCTATATGAGACTGAGGGTTAAAAATTCAGGCCTATGTGCCTATTAAAGAGAAACTATATGCATAGATGTTGGAAGCATTTCAACTAGCCTCTGTGTTAGCATCTGTGCAAATTGGCCTGTGCCAGAAATTGAGTGGGAAAGGGGTGGGTGTTCTAGTGGGAAAATATCACTGAAAGAAACAGCTGCATCTAATGGCAGATAGACAGTTGTAACTTTGGCTCTAGCCTTAATGTGGTTGCCAGGGACTCCTGTCTATTACAATGGTTTCTGAGTTAAATAGATATATCTGTAATTTTACCTGTGACCTCACCTCCAAGGAGACAGCCATATTCTGCTATGAGAATCTGCTTGGGAAGGAGAATATACTCCTATATATGCATGTATTACAGCAAGAATGTAATTACCCTCAATATTACAATGATGGTGTTATGTTAAGGTGTGTTTTGTGTCCATATGTGAAAACTGCTACAACGGCACAGTTTCTAAACCAGCCAGTCTAATTAGAGACCGTTAAAAGAAAGGATATCACCTCTCCACGTACTCTATGCAGCCTCTCTATGTTGCCCAAACATGCTCCCTGTACCAGGCAGGCACACTCCACATAACTTGCCACTGCAGAGGGAGCTATAGTACTACTTCTACTTTGGCTCAGCCTGCCAACCGCTATAGTTGAGGCTGCTGGCCAAGCTAACATTTGTGCCAACACCAATAATTGTTTGTTGTAGCTCAGAGAGCAATCCCCTAACAGCTGACTTGAAAACTGGCAGGTCTTTGTACATAACAGACTTTGGTTAGTAACAACTTTCATTAAGTGTTAATATGACACTGCAAGGGATCTGGATAGCTCTGGCAAAATTAGAGTTTGTCCAAGAATGAAAAAATGAATGTATAGATGGCCATATGGTAGAATACATAAAGTAGTTTCATAATTCTTCCTTGGATTAAATTTCCCCTCTCTGTTCAGTTCTAAATACTTGGTAAAGCCAAGTTATCCATTTGGGACAAGAATAAGACTGTTTTGCTCATACAAAGTCTAAATGAGACGCACAAACATTTTCTAGGGATGACAGAACCACCTTAGGGACTTCATTAGTTCTATATAATTACTGTTACAAAAAATATAATCTCCACAGAAGCTTTTGATTTTATTAGTGGCAAAAGTAGATGTCAAGAAAAAATACATCTTTTCAGTAAAGATAAGTTTACCTTTATATTTTAGGGCAATAATTCTCAACTGTTTAAGACTCAAGGCACCCCTCAGAAAAATGACAGTTCTTTGTTTTTACTCTTTCTCTGACTAGAAAAATACTAGAGCCATTCTTTTCTTGCAAAGAATTCAGAAAGACCACAACAGGTCAAAATGTTTTTAACAACTCTGGATGCCTATTTGAAAACTCTGGGTTTATCTTGTGAATCGTATTTGCATACCTAGCAGTGCTAACACTGTGTAGCACCCTGTGGTACCCTTGAAAGGATCTCAAGGCACCCCAAAATGCCATTATACTGTGGTTGTGAATCACTGCTTTAGATAAAGGAAAACACTGAGTCTGTATAAAATTATTTGAGATTGTAAATGGATGATGAATCCATTATAAATGAAAGTAATAAAACAGTATCCAATTTATTTCACCATTTAGAATATTTGGCATGGACAGCATTAGTTTGTGTTTTAATCCTGTGTTTTCTTCCAAGTCCAATAATGAAGAAGATGAGTTACTGCTCATAAAGCACATCTACACATGCATTTAAGCACAACTCAATTTAATGCGCATTAAGCTAATGTGCACTAAGCGATTTTTGGCAGGTGTCTACATGTGCGAAGACTTGGCCCTAAAGTTAGTGTACTTGGCACTAAAATTAGTGCCAAGTCCCTGCAGCTCTGCCATGTGCCCCTAGTGGCTGGGCAGACCCGGCACTAAAGTTAGTGCCAGGTATCGTCTACACATGTGTTAATGCACTTTAACTAATCATGCCTAAATTTGATATTTGCAGATATCAAATGTAGGTGTGATTAGCCTAATTATGCCATTTTAATGTACATTAAGGGTGCACATGTGTAGATGCACACCTATAATACACATAAAATTAAGCTGATGCACATTAACACATCTCATGTAGACACACCCATAGAGTCAAAGAAGTAGGAGGGCTGTATGTGCTGCTTTATACCTAGACACACACAGTATTTTTAGCTTCCAGCTGTAGGAGCATAAGAGTGTGATCCTGCAGGAGGCAGGAATCTGGCAGCAAGGCTGGAGCGTGGAGAATAGGCAAGCTGAAGCAAAGTCTCTGCAGAGGCAAGACTGAGAACTCAGTAGTACCAATGAGCCAGTTGGGAAGGCTGGTTGGGACTTTTGTGGCTGCTTTGAACTATATATGAATAAGGCAGATGCCCCAAAGGGGAGGACTATAGAGAAAACATTCTGCAGGAAGTTTTCATTACTGAAGAAGAGGAAACTGAGGTAGCAGCTGGGCCCGAAGCCAGACCAGGTACCCATCTTCTACAATTATTATATGAAAAGTAGTAACAAGCAATTATAATACAGAGCTCTTATGCAACACCTCAATTAAATCCCCCAGTCATAAAGGATGTCTACAATATTTAGACTGTCTCTCACAAAGGTGTATGAAATATTTAGCTGATGGATCAAATACAAACACTGACCTCTCTCAGGCTATTACTATCACCAGTATGTTTCCTCACATCAAAGGCCTGTAAGTTACCCTTAGAGTGCACTCTCAGAGATAAGCTTACCCTGGAAGCATCTGATAGGCCTTCAAAGCTGCCTGAACTCCCACAAAGAGCTGCAACAGAATATGTTTCTGACCAAGCTGCATTAAATCCAAATCATATGAGGCCTGTAACACACTTTGTAATGTGATACACATGTAATCAGCCTAGCATGTTTTATTTCCTGTTTAAGTTTCTATCTAACTTGTAAGACTAGGTCAAAGTTGTCCTGTCAGTGTCCCAGGTGAAAACTGTAATAGCAGAGGTTTTCCACAAGGAGGCAAAGCAGCTTCTTTTGTGACTGTCAGTTCCAGAGAGCATCCCCATTAAGGTAGCTCCTCTTAAACAAGAGAAGGGAGGTTAGAATTGCCTATGACTCAAAACAGTCTCATGTCATGAAAATAGCAAAGGTTTAAGTGATTAGATAGGCAAATGCATCTCATAAATGAAATAATAAACATGATCGCTGAAAGAAACTTTACAGCTTAAGAACCGAGATCAATAACATGGAGTGTTATATTGATAATTGTAATTGATATATTCAAAAGCAAAGTGATGGGATTAATGGGCTTCCCCAAGGACTGTTATAATGACTGGCTGCTGAGTCACAGTGTTACACTTGAGTAATCAGAGAGACTTCTTAAGTGCTGGAAAAACATAATGTTAGACCTATTTAGAAACATGTAGGCACAAATTAAATTAACTGCAGGAAAGCAAAAGCCAAGAGGTGTGCAAAATAACACAAGTACAGCTATTATTGCTTGCTATTTCATAAGTCCTTTATTTTGTAGGACTGTGACAGGATAAATGGAAATAGCTTCATAATTTATATGACACTTGTATGGCTGCAATCTAAGAGCATCATGAATAAGAAGAGATTCTATGTAGATCAGAAAGTTGTGCACGGACATCTCTGTAAGGGGAAGGACAAGACAAATGACAGCTTGGACAAGAAAGAGCCTCACCATTTTACCGGAACTCAGAATGGTCTTGGTAGGTGTCCAACTGCACTTTACCAGCTACATTTTGAAAATGAGATCAGGGGAAAGCATGTGATATGCTTGCAGGTAAGTAGGTGTGGACTGTGAGGACCTCAAAGTAAAACCTGTTATACTGTATCCAGTTATAAAACTTGCTCGTACATAAGAAACACCCCTTTGCCTAGTTGGTCTGTGAAACAGTGATGTCCAACGTAAAGGAGATTCTGGCTGGACCATAACAACTCCTTGCCAGAGGTACTGCAACTTGAGTGCTTGTTGCAGATCAGCAAATACAGATAGTTATCACACAGCCTTTGAAAGACTGGAATAGTTTTGCGATCCTTTGGTATGTAGCTTTCTTCCAGGTAAATACTGAGCCAAGAGAAGACATGGGCAAGTCAGAGAAATGTCACACACCTCGCCATTGAAAATTCTAATGCATAGAAACTACCAGCTACCTGCCAGAGACAATACTATTATAACAGTCTGTAATTTCTTAGTTCCACTGAAGAAAACCCATGATACCATTACATACGCGAATCCAGGGAAAGCAAAGTCAAACTGAAGTTCCATCTACTTCTAAAGACATCAAGCTCTTGCAGATAATCTTAACTGAGCTAGAAATGCTGTCTACTATGTAAGTTGCAAAAAATAGATAAAATAATGCATTTCCTTTTCCTATTTCCTCTTTGTCCAAATGCTGACAGAAAGTATCATTTTAAATACTGAGACCACAAACTTGAGTTACAAAGTTAGTGAATGACTTGAAGTGTAATAGGTTTGTATTTTGATAGCAGAGTTCTACCCTAAATGTCTAGAAATAATTAGAAGTTGACAAATGATAGGGAAAAAATTAACTGAGACTAAATAGGTGCAACTACACATCGCCCTATGGTGACGTAGCAATGTGCTATGTCACTGTAGCGATCACACGGGTCTACTCGTGATTGCCAGCTATATTGCTGTAGTGGCACACTCCCCCGGTATAGCACATCACTACAGCAATGCAGTGGCAAAATCTAATCATATGCCATGCGCACGGTGCAATAACTGCCCATACTGTCCTTTTGGGTAAGCAGTACTGCAGCCTATTGGTCAACTCATGGAACTTGCCTCACCATGATATACTGCTAATCCCACTTATTTTCACAATGATTCTTTCTTCCTAGTTCCTTATTCGAAGACTGGAACTTAAAAATTAATACATTGCCTCAAAAATATTGTTTACCACTGGCAATATACCACTGGATTTTACCACTGGCAAAATACTCATGTCTTCTGCAATGATGTCCTGACATTGAGATTCAAAATGACAATCATTAATGGACTCACTAACTGGAGAGGCAAACATCAAGACTCTCAGTCCTGTAATCAAGGACATATGTTGTTAAATTGACTAGACCTCAGCACCACAATCAAAATTCAAAGCCAGACTCTGATGTTACTCAGGTAGAGTTTACAGGCCTTTCCCAAGCCAGTGAAGGAAAACTTAGCTGAGCACCTGGTAAGCAAGTACCATAGTGTGTGCACCTAATTTATCTCCTTATGGGCAAATAGGTGAGAACCTGTGGATTTCAAAACCGAAGCAGTGCAAACCCAGTGATGCGGGGCTATTTCAAGTTCAAAATGCAAAGCAAAATTCCCAGGTACATAAATAAACATCCCCAGTTTTGCTGCATCCCTCAGTCCTGGTATTGCCAGAGTGCCCCTGAACCCTGTTGATTTGAACTAAAATGTCCATTATTACAGGGGAGGAATGGCAGCGAGGTTCTGAACGCCACTATTTCATACAGGTCCAAGGTTACTTTGAGGGGTTTGTTTTAGCTTGATTTAGTTTTGTTTTTGTTTGTTTGTTTGTTTGTTTTGGGGGGGTTGCAAAACTATTGGAAGACTGGTTTGGCTAGGGCTGGACAGGGATGGCTTGCTTAGGGATGAGCCTGTCAGGCTGGGGGTGGACTTGCGAAGGCCCCTCCCAGCTCTAGTTTTCTGATTTTTGTGATTTCTGATTCCACTGATTTCTGTTCTCAGGGATGACAGAACAAGCAGCAGTGGTCTCAAGCTGCAGTGAGG
Source organism: Alligator sinensis (assembly GCF_000455745.1). Taxonomy (NCBI): domain Eukaryota; kingdom Metazoa; phylum Chordata; order Crocodylia; family Alligatoridae; genus Alligator; species Alligator sinensis. Next base: position 967,618 of record NW_005842362.1, read on the forward strand.
GGAGTCCAGGTTACATATGAGAAAAAACTTTCTCATGAAGATAGTAGTGAGGCCAGGCTGCGGAGTCTCCCTGCTTGGGGGGTGTTGAGCCGGCAGACAAAGCCCTGCCGGGGGCAGACAGGTGGGGCTGGTCCTGCTCGGAGCAGAGGGGACTGACTGCATGCCCTCCCGAGCTCCCTCCAGCCCTCACGCTCTATGTTTTCTATGGCGAGGAGCCTGACAAGGGGAACAGCTTGTCTTGTACTAAGCGGGCAATTGAAATCCACCTGTCCCAGAACCACAGCTGAAGTGCTCAGAGCCCGCTCCCTCAGGGAGGTGTGATTTGAAAACGCAGGTCTGAAAACAAATGCTTCAAGTTACAAATAGCAAAAGAAAGGAAAAAAGACAGCGGCTTCCAAAATAAATATAATGATGATAATAACTCCCCCCGCCCTCGTCGTCAGGCTGGAGGTGCTCCGCGGCAGGAGAAAGGGGGGGGCCTGCAGCAGCTGTCAGGGAGGGGTGGAGGGCGGACAACACCATGCAGTTGGATAAACTTAAACCATAGGTGGCTCCATAGCTCAGTGGTTAGAGCACTGGTCTTGTAAACCAGGGGTCGCGAGTTCGATCCTCGCTGGGGCCTCCGCCGTTTTGGCGCCGGAGTTATTTTCATGCCAAAGCTCCTGCAGCGGGGTTGGGGGCCAGCCCCAAATCCGCGCTCCCCAGGCGCCCGGCAGCGCCTGAGGAGCGAAAGCCCAGCCGTGCGTGCTCGGCCCCCCTGCGGGCAGCACGGCACTGCAAGGCTTCCCTGGCCCGGGCACACGTCCCTCCGAGCCTTCCCGGGGCTGGAATCTCGAATCTCGGCCCCGCCCCCCCTGCGCGCTGCCTCCACTGTGACATCTTGAGCCTTATGTCCCGCCAAAAAACCCACCGCGGGAGCCGCCCAGCTGCTTTGCGCTCCCTGCTGGTGCCCCGCGGCTCCCCACCCGGCCGAGACCCAACCCGACTGCGCTGTCTGTCTGAGGTACCCGCCACGAGGCAGCTCCAGCTGAATGAGCCTGAAATTGGCCCCTCATTCCCAGTTCCTTGATTTTTTTTCCCCCAAAGCTGGTCTTTGCACAATTAAAAGTGATTAGTGATGAGTCAGGTGCGCTAAAGAGTTAGACTGTCATCCAGAATGTATAGTTGCTGATAAGTATGTGAAATAATATCACCTATCAAGTACCTGGAATAAAGAGCTGGGATTATGGGGCAACATGACCTCCCTCCCTTGCCTCCCACAGGCCCTCTGGTGAACACAGCCTACTCTGAGTTCCCCTTTACCTTGCTGGTGGTGCTGGGGCAAGTCCTAGAGCCCTTCTGTCATCCTGCAGCCTAGCCTTCCCCTTCTGAGTTTGTTTCAGATGTCTCCTCCTTAAGCAGGGCTTTTCTTCAGTTCATCTTACTTATTTTGGACCCCCTCTAAGAATTGCCATTACTGGGCTGGAGCACAGGGCCGTGATGCCCAGTCTCCTGTGTCGCAGCGGGGCAGAGAGCAGATGCTGGAAGGGAGAGCCAACTGGGCCTGACTGGGGTGCTTTCTCCCACTGTTCCTCCCTCACTTGCAGCTTCCAGTATTGAAGGTCTGGGAAGCAGAAGCTGTGCCCCTACCTCTGGTGCTCAATAGCTCCTGATGCCCTTTTCCTCCAAGACTGTCCAATCCTTTTTTGAATCTGCCTCAACTCTCAGCTTCCACTACATCCGGCAGCAATGAGTTCTGCGCTTTCATTACATGTTGTGTGAAAAGGAGCTTCCTCTTGTTAGTTTTAAACCTACTACATACTAGTTTCGTGCTGTAACCGTTAGTTCTTGTCTTGTGGGAGTAATAAATCCCTATTTACTTTCTCGTCACCATTTAGTGTTTTGTAAACCCTTATCATGTCCCCCTTCAAGAGTCTCTTTTTGAAACTGAATAGGCCTGGCCTCTTTAGTCTGTCCTCATATGGAAGCCCCTCCATACCACTAATCATCTTTGTTGCCCTTCTTGGACCTTCTCTAGTTCTTCTATACCCTTTCTGACATGAGGGGTTTATCAAACCCAGTTTGGATTCAAATCCTGTCCTTCAATGTATTTGTAATCCTTCCACCTATCAACAAGATTAATATGTGCACCATCTATTCCAATGGGGACAGGTATACCATAGATTGGCTTTGCACTCTCCACAAGTATCACTCAGATCCCTTTCCTGTACCTGATCTGCTGCTCTGCTTCCTGCCCCGTGCTTCCTGCACTGCCTTCAGCTCCCTGCCTTCTCTGCTGCTGTGCTGCCTGTCCCGCCTGTCCCCTCACTGATCTGTCATGTGCCACAGAGGCCACCTGGGACACTTGTAGCATGCATGCTGCAGGTTGCCCACCTCTGATCCACTCCATTACCCAGGTCAAGATATTGGAATGCAATCAAACGCCAGACAGACCTTCACGGGACTCTATATGAAATCCCCTCCCAGTTTCACAGTAAACCATCAATAACTAGTTTTTGAGAGTCATTTTTTCAGCCCATTGTGCTCTCCTCTCATGGTAGTTTCATCCAGCTCATATTTCCCTAGTCTGTATATACAAAATGGCATGTGGAACAGTATTTAAAAGTATTTCTAAAGATAAAGTATATTGCATTGATTATTCTTCTCTCATCTGCTAGGTCAGGGGTATCAAAGATATGGCCTACAAGCCAGAACCTGCCTGCAGAGCCCTATTATCTGGCCTACGGTGCTGCCTCATGGGTCTTGGACTGGGCCAGCAGGCCACATGCATGGTACACCCTACCTATGGCTTGCAGGGCCGATCTGGCATGCGCTGCCAACAGTATGTATGGCCAAAGCTGGGGCAAACTGCCCGTGGCCCACAGCACCAGGGCATCCACGGCATACAGCATCCATGCCGGACTGACTCTGCACACTAAATCCTATGCGCAGATCCTATCCACGCTAGATCCTATGCATGAGGCCATTCTGTGGGCTCAATCCAGCCTGAAGACACTCAATCAGCCCACAGACCACCCATCCAACCTGCGGACCTGATGAGTTTGACACCCCTGCACTAGGTCATTTACCTAGTCGAAGAAGCAAATTAAGGAACTAGCCTCTTCAAATAGCCACTTCTATTCACTTCCTATTCCCCTGCTGCTAAATTCAAAACGTGCAGGTCAGATGTGATCCTCTACCTATATTCCCAAGGGTAAAAGTCATGCTCTTAACGTGCAGTAGGGAATTTTGCAAGTCTTTGGATAGTTTACCTCCCACAAAGTCTGGCAGGGTCTAATCATGTATGTTATATATCTGTGCTTGGTTCTAGAGGACTGTTGAATGGACATAGTCTACAACAGACAAAGTGCGTTCACAGTTGCAACAAAGCCAAAAGAAGCGTAGAGCAGCTTTTACATTACTGCTTCTCCCCATTCTGGATTACTAAAAAGGTTATGAGACAAGGATTCTTGCATTTAAAACATATCATTATTATATGTACTGTCACTGATCACATTTGCATTCATACACTGTAGAAAAAAGAGGACTTTCATAAATGATCATGGCTACAATGCAGCTAACTAAAGGCAAGATCACAAGTGGGTTTCCTTTACTGGAAGTTCTGTTTGAGTTAGGTGTCAGTGTCCAGATAGTCCTCCCCTCTGCCTTGCTCTAGCTGAAAGAAATGCTAGTAGCTTCCAACCCAAAGTAAATGTTGGACAATAAAGCTGTGCAGCTGATACTTCTATTTTCCATTCATGGATTATTTTTATTACTATTTTTTTTAATTTATGAATCTAAAAAGCATAACCACTGTATTGAGCAACTGCCCAGGGTGCTCGTGATATTTTGGTGGGAAAAGATGCCTATTGGCAGCCTGAGCCCTACTGAAACAGCAATAATGGATCTCACCAGCATATCCAGAAGGGGGCAATGGAGACACTTTATAATTTTGTAATCAGTTCCCTCAGCTTGGAACTGTAAAATGACGTAATTTGTTTTGGCTCCATCTTTCCCCTGGGATCTCTTTCAAACAGTGCTGGTTTCCTTGATGAGTTGTTGGCGCATTAGACTCTGGCTTTGTAATTCAAATATAAATATACTCTACCAAAAATAACATCTTACATTTGTTTTCTTCCACCTACCACCAAAAAATAATATAAATATTCAAGTAGACCTGGAACTGAGGCTATTAAATTTCTTCTCCAGATGCCTCTGCTCATATTTGATCTATTCTATAAATACCAACTAGGAATATGACTATTGCCAGGATGGATCCAACTCCAGATGCATCTAGCTTAGTAGCCTGTCTCTGACAGTGGTCAGTACCAACCTCTCCAAAGGAAATATGTTTAATGAATAATTCTGGAATAATTTGTCCATAGAGGAATTTTTGCATAGTTTCAATCTGAGGAGACATGTATATTTTCATCGTTTCCATTTGTAATTGTATCTAATACAACCATAAAGGTTCTCATTACCCAGATAAATGATGAAACATTCTTTAGATCCCACCATCCCCTTGGCTTCATGTACATGGATATATAAGTACCACAGATAAATTATACTTGATGTAAGAAATATTTCCTTCTACCAGACTTAAGCTGATTTATTGCCTTTCAGCACTGAATTTCTCCTTTTTATGAGAGTAGAGAGTAAACAGAAATGCACAATTCTCATTCCCCTTATTTATTTCCACTCTAAACCAATCTTTAAAATTCTCCCCATGTAGAAATAAATTGGCTGAATACAGCAAAAAAAAGGTATCTGTGAACATTCTGTCAAATGAAACTGGCAATTGAACTTGCTGGCATTCAAACTCTTTTTAATTGCTGGTTCATAAATGGGGTCTTTCATTTGAAGACACCTAACAGGACGCAAAACTGTGAGAACACCTGAACATCCATGAGAATTAGCACACATGAAATACACCCATAACTATAAGAGTGGTCCTGCATATTGGAAGCCTTACAAGGGAAGGGAGAGAAAAAGTGGCTGCTTACAGAAGACAGGAAAAAAAGCTTATGTATTCCCTTAAAAATTATATTAGTTCATTAAAATGAACTAGCAAGGAGGGAGTAGCTAGATGCCTGGCAATAAAACTAAAGAAGCTGAAGTAGTTAATCATACCATTTTCTTCAAGGTTTCCACATTTAGACCTGATCTAACCATGTATTTTATGCCAGCACAATGCCTAGTGCAGATACAGTTATAATGGTATAAAGGTGCTGTATATTCTGGTATAGTGTATTCCTCTCCCTGAGCAGGAGTAGCTAGAAGTACTTTTATACTGATATAACAGTTTGCATGCAAGAGTATGCTGTACTGCACTAACAACTCCACTCTAGTTAAAGTTGTATAAATCTTACGTGTAAAAAAGCCCATAAATGTCACAAGTGAGTAGCTGGTGATAGTGGTGGCATAAGAGGAAAACCAGTGATTGCAGTGCTCTTGGTGGATATAAAATATTTTGTTTTGGACACCCAGCAGACCCAAACTTCTCCTAACTGCAGCCTACACACTAAGGGCATTTGTCCACATAGTGCTTTTGTAATCTTTTTGAGGTGTGTGTCATTTCAAATACTTGGGCTTAGTAGTACTGCAACATTTTAGTTAACTTGCTCACAAGAAGGGAATAAGAGAATCAGACCTCATATTGCTACTATGTGCTATATGTGCATGTGCTATATTACTATTTCACTCTCATAGTAATATACCTGTAGTGCTGCCACATAAGACTCCCATTAAATAGGAAACTTTGCAGTTATTACAAATTCTCTCCAAAGTTCATTCTACGTGTCTGTGGATGCTACTGAATTCCTCCCCTCCCCCTATTTAAGTGTTAAGTACCTGAGTACAAAAAAGAAATACATGGGAAAATACCTAAAGACATGAGAAATCTTTTAACTTTGTTAGATCCTCTACCACAGGTAAATAATAACCTGCAAGTTACTAAACCGTAGGCCCAGTTAATAAAATCTGCTATATCTTTCTTGAGTTCACAATGACTATGCAACCTGAGCTCTTATAATGAAGCTTTTTATTGCTCATTCTTTCTAAGAAACAGCTGCTTCTGAAATATCTGGCCCTAATTCCTAACTACCTGGGGGGTGTGGGGAGGGGGTGTAAAGCACAAAGCAACTTCACAATGCCATGACAGAGAAGCCTGTCAGAGGCCTCTCACATGTGCTACAAGCCTGATGGCTTGCATCAGCTTAACTTTCTGCACAAACCAGTCAACTAGCCTACTTTTCAGATGTGCTGGGGTCCTCCAGCCCTCCCGAACTCAACGGGAGCAGGCAGTTGCTCAGCTTTGACATTATCAGCATGATTTTCAAACATTTCTAGGTAGAGACGACCTTGGCTGGTCATCTGCCCATAACAGTGACTTTCAACCAGGAAACCACAGCACTGTGGGGTGCTACGAGATCTTTTTAAGGGTGTTGTGCAATATTAGCACTGTTATGTGTGCAAACATCTATGTATGATCCACAAGATAAAACCAGAGATTTCACATGAGGAATCATAGTGTCAAAAACGGTCTGCCCTGTTGTTTTTCTGAGCTCTTTGCAACCAAAGAATTGCCTAATATTTTTCTGTAGTAAAAAAACAAGCAAAAGCTAAGAACTAGCATTTCCCAAAGGGTGCCTTGAGTCTAAAACAGTTGAAAACCACTGGCCAAAATGAAACACACCTGTTCAGATTTTGTTCTATGGCATTTAATAGAAGGCGACATTCTTTATAACATATTTTATGACAGATAAGAAATTCATTGGTCAAGGGACCTTAAAAGCAAGAATACTGACTGAAACAAAAATCAGGCCAACTTAAGGAGTTTATTCCATATTCTATGATCAAAACACATATCTAACAAACATCTCAGCTCCTTGATAGACTTTTGTAGCCCAGTCCTGCACTTTTGTCTCAGCTAGGCTGCAAAAATCACTTAAAACTACAGCCTATCTACTCCTACCTTTGGGACTAACATTGAATCAACAGAGGCTTCACACAGCTACTGACATGAAGAGCTGTCCCTCAGAGCAAGAGTTGTGAGGAACATGAAACTTAGCAGGCTGGGAAAACCTGTGCCAATGAAGTCTTAATAAAACATACAAATCATTTGCACTAAAGGTAATGCAGTAGTACCTGTTTGCATGAAAGCTGAATATGCCCAATATATATTTATGAAAATACAGGAGTCATAACATTGATCCGATTCAGTTAATTAGGTCTCTGATGGAAATATTCAGCAAGTTCATCATCTGACTCAGTTTATTTTGAGCTCAGTGATAGCTCCTATGAGCTCACAGGCGGCTCCGTGATCTCGCCCCTTTTTGTTTCTTCTGGCTTTTCTCCTCAGCTGCTCTTTTCTTTGGGAGAGGGGAAGGTTTCTTCTTGGTTTTGATAAACTGGGAGCCTTTAGTCTTTGGTGAAACCTTTGGAGTCTTTGCCTTCTGCTTTGGTAGATCTAAATTAGGCTTGGATGTTCTGGCCTTGGTTTTCTGAGATGCCTGCCCACTCTGTTTCTTTTTTACTGCTGATCCCTTGGTCTGGGTGGAAACAGGCTTCTTGCTTTTTTTGGCATAAGATTTTTTAGGAGGCTTGGTTGTTGATGGTTCATTAAGCAGCTCAAGGACTGTTTCTGAGAAAAGGAATTAACATGCTTCAGCATTC
>NW_005842362.1:975301-996691 GCF_000455745.1 Alligator sinensis
TTTAAAGCAAAAGGCTAACTCAAAAATATCAACTAAAAAGGAGCCTCGGTAGACCCTTTCCTTTTTCGTGTCCTCGTGACAAGGTATTTAGCAGAATTAGCAGATTCATTGGAATCTGACAGGCTGCACCACGAGTGCCTCTACTGTGGCCTCAAACTTGCAACCCCTGGGCTATCAACTGTGTGCCTTAGTGCCTGCAACCCGCAACCCAGCCCCCCCTTGGCAGACTGACACAGAAACAGACACAAGTGGCAATTTTTCTTTCCAAAAAGAGAAAAAGAAACTGTCTCATTCTTCTCTTTTTGTATCTGTATCCTCAAGAAACATGAACTATGTATGGCTTGTTCTTGAAGTGTTGCTAGAAAAATTCATTCAATTTTATAATAAAAAGCAATGATGGGATATTTCTTTGGCAAAAGACCAAATGCATAATAAGAAAAGAAGGAATTTGCAAGCAGATTTTAATAAAGTTAAGGTAGGTAAAAATTCTCAACAGATTCAATCAGTTAATAATTGATCATTTTTAATAGCTTTAACTATTCCTATTATAGTAATATCTGGAAGCCCTAAGCAAAATTGGGCCTAATTTTGAGGGAAAATGTTCGTAGAAACAGTAGAAGGCAATTCCTTCCTCAGAATATCTTCAGTCTTAATACTCCAGACAAAAAAAAGAGAACCAGGTGGGAGAAAGGAAGTGTTATTGCCTCAACTTTACAGTGACAGGCTAAATAATTTGCCCACCATCACACAAGAAGTCTGTGGCAGAGACAGAAACTGCACACAAAGTCTCCTCTATCCCAGTCAAGTGACTTAACCAAAAGTCTGTCATACATTCTGCTCAAATTTTTGCTCATCACCAAGGCCAAAAAAACCAAACCCCCATAATTTTGACAATTCCAAACTCACTTGCAGAGGCTAGGTAGACACAGTATATTTATTACGCAACAGAGGTCTGCGTTAACATATTCACTGTGTAGTTTTAATAGTGGTGGCTTAATGCTTTGGCTTTAAAAACTGCCACAAATCCCTTTGGGATTGTATGAGGTTGTGCCACAGCAAAATAAAAACTAATGACTTACTTGCAAGTGGAACAAATGGTACATGCTTACTCTTTGTTTTCACTGGAACAGGTTTTTGCTTACACTTCCCTGGTGGAGCTCTCCTTGAAAACAGATAAAAGCATTACAAAAAAACACATACAGAGATCTGAGAAATGATCAGGAAGTTTCTTTTTTCCAGAAGTAGAGATCACACAAAAGGACTCTCTCTGTGATATCATATGCCCCAGCAGAAACTATAACAGTTGTCATTAGGGTGGGGGAAATACAAATAATTAAAAGGTGTCCCTTTTTATGTTGAAAAACATTGATATTGTAGTGGAGAAATGTTTTGTGGTGCACAGTTTTATGAAAGATGCCAAACCCAAGTGGCCAGGAGAGTAGCCGGGTCCAGCTGGTAAGTGTGTTGTGAGAGAAGGGACCCGAGGGGGAGGAGGAGCAGGGGGAAGGAGCAGATTGAGGCCCCAGTGGTGGAGGAGAGAGTGGGGCTGGGCAGGGGCTGCCCAGCCAGGGCGGGGCACAGGACTGAGCCATGCAGGGGGTGGCTCCTGCCACTCCACACGCCCTGAGAGGGCATGGGAGGTGTGTGCATCCAGATCTGCACAGGGCAAGGCAGGATGCCACTGCAGGCTGGGGCTGGGGCTGCAGCAGGCTCTTCCTGGCAGGGGGCTGGGCCGGGCTGCACTCTGGGTGACCGGTGGCAGCACTGGGAGGGGGCTATGGGAGGAGCTGCAGCCACCACAACATTTGCCGTAGCCGCCCCCCCCCGCCCGATAGCTCCCTCCCAGTGCCGCCACCGCCACCCGCCCTGAGCACAGTCCAGCCCAGCCCCTGCTGGGAACAACTTGGCACTGGCCCCAGCCCACAGCTGCAGCCTGCCTTCCCCCGCACAGATCCGGGAGCATGCCCCCATGCCCTTCTGGGGGTGCACATAGCTGTGGGAGCCACCCCCCATGCAGCTCAGTCCTGCGCCCCACCACAGCTAGGAGGTCCCTGCCCCTGCCCCAGCCACACGCCCTCCCCCACTGTAGGGCCAGCCCACCCTCACCCCATGCATGGATCCAGGGGTGCACAACCCCATGCCCTCCCAGGGTGCATGCACCAGCGGGAGCTGCCACCCTCCTCCCTGCGCCCCGTGGATGAACTGTTCATGGCTCTGTCCCATGCTCTGCCCTGACTGTGCAGCTCCAGCCCCACTCTATTCCTCACCATGGGGCCTTGATTTGCTTTCCTCTTCCCCCCCACCCCCACCCCTTAAAAACAAGAAAAAAATATAAAGGGGTACATGAGCTGGAACTTTGAGAGAGAAGGGGTACACTTGTTAAAAAAGTTGGTCTAAGGGGTCACTCTCCTAGCAATTGGCCACATTTCACTGAAACAATGTTTCTCAAACTACAGTATACATACCCCAAGGGTTTGCAGCCAGCTTCAAGGGGTACCCAAGTGGAAAAAAGAAGTGAAAGGAAAAATAGACATGGAGAAAAAGGAAGAAATATACAAAAATGAAGAGGAACAACTCCATAATACCTTTTCCAGAGATGTAAAGTTTACATTGTGTTTGTAGTGTTACTCTTTTTTCCCCATAACATGGATTCATAGGACTACACAGCAGTATTATAAACTTAAAAAGGGATAATATATCAAATAGGCTGAAAACCACTGTATAAAAAGAGGCAGAAAGCAGGGTAGGGTGGTTCCTCAGAAATTAAGGGGTTCAGAGAAGCATGAATTTTTGTACACCCTAACCTATTATCCTACGAACCTATCTGGTAATTTGTTAAATGCTAAGAAAGAGAAAGAGAAAACAGAAGAAAACTGTATATCATGTTAAAATGCAAAGAGAGAAAAACAAGATGAAAATTAAAGCCCGGAGCTTCCACAACCCCCCACCCCTCTCATTCTATCACTCAATACTCCCTCAAGATAACTGTGTTATGACCAAGACAGGACCAGCTGCTATCCAGATCAATCACCGCATCATATCTTGCTGCAGTTAGTGTTCCGTATCTTGAACAGCTGGGCCACTGAACCATATCTTGAGGTGTCACAGTGTCAGAGCTGGAAGGGCCTGATTTTCTGTGCTGCTGAGAAACCTTAGGTTGCATTGCAATTGGGCACTGAGCATATCTGCAAATTAGGCTCTCAGTAAAATTAGAAGTGAAAAAAAAGTGACAATTTTCACTTGATCTAGCCCCCAAAAGTGGTCTCCAGCTGTGACCAAACAGAAGTGCACGGCTGCAGGCAGCATTAAAAGGACCCGATCCTGCAAAAATCTGAAAATGTTCCAAAATGGAGCGTGTTCTATAACTTGTGTCTAGGCAGCTCCCAGCCTGTAACTGTTTTCAGAATGGGAGGGGGGGGAAGGGAATGTAAGGAGTTTGGTCTAGGGTTTTTTCAGCTGACACTGGAGGGTGGGGTGGGTGGATTGGAGCCCCTCCCTCCCATCTCTGGCAGGGGGGCTCCAAACCACCTGCCTCACCCTCCAGCACCTTCTGGGGAACCCCAAGAACAAGCTTTCTGTGCTCCCTTCCCTCCGCTCCCATTCTGAAAACACTCTCTGGTCTGGGAGGGCAAGTGGTGTTGCTACAGAGATCAGGCTGCAGTCTTGCAGCCAGCAGCTGGAATCCTCCTCCCCAAATGCAACAGTGAGCTTCTGTTGGGTGCAGGGTGTTGTTGCAACTCATAGCGCTTCCTGCAAAGTTTTATGAGTTGCAACGGGGAGCTGCTCTTCTGTCTGCACCCTAAATACTTAATCAAATAGGCAAGAGGAAGCTGAAGAGGCTAGCAATGTGCCCAAGATAGCAGATGTTACATGGAGTTTGCGGAAAAAAAACTCATGGACCAAGGGAAAAATGATTAAAGGTGCAGTAATGCTCTAGAACAGTGCTTCTCAAAGTGGTGGTCCGCGGACCGGTGCTGGTCCACGAGCCACCGGTTGCCGGTCCGCAGCGAGTTGCCAGGAAAGAAAGAAATATATTTTCAGAGGCATAACATTGATATGTCATAGAGCCACAGTTCATACGTTCCAGCACTCCAGGTGATGTCACGTTGTGCAAGGTGAGGAAAGAGAAAGAAACAGCCGGTCACGCATTTGTGTAGCGCTGTTACACGCAGTTGCTGCCACCGGCTGAACCGGGCACCGGTTCCTGGCCCACTGGAAAAAAAATTGCCGGTCCACCACATCAGATAGTTTGGGAAGCATTGCTCTAGAAGACAAGCAATGGCATGAGAGATGAGGAGAGAAGTTGCTCAAACACAGGAAAAATGAAAACATCTTTCAGAATAGCCAACCTTTCTCCTGGCAGGAAGAAAGCTGTCCTACCCTCCAGTCCTGCTAAAGCTGCCCATTACCAGGCCCCATCTCCCTGTAAGCTTGCAAGTAACTAATCACCTAAAAACTCTCTTCAGGCATCTGGTAAAATCTGAAGTTGAGTCTCACTGTTTACAAAGGAAAACCAGGGAGGATTTATCATCAGTATCACTTTATAATTAGTCTGGAGGGAGTAACAAATGATGGAATGGACAGCTATGTAGCTTTTGTTGGAAAAATGCTTTAAAGGTTTGAGAAGGCCAAGCTCTTGCTCTGCCATGTTTCTAGATTCCCATGGGGCTTAAGTAGGAGTTAGGCACAAAACGACTTAGGCCAGGGCCGTTCTCAGCATGTTCCTAGAGACCATTCAGGTCATACTGGGAGACGCTGACTGAGTTTAAGCACCTCAAAAGTTGGGCAGCTGCTAAGCAGGAGTTTGTGGTTTTGGACAAAGGTACCTGATGTTTGCCTAAGTCCTGGTGGAAGTGTTTAAGTAATTTTTGGATCTGGTCCTTGGGGCCTGATCCATATCCCCATTCAAATCAATGGGTGGCTGTACATGAGTGAGGAGGTTGCTCCGATGCACTGTAATTACAGCACATTGGAGTAGATTTAATCAATCAAGTCTGTTGGAGCATGGCAATTACTGTGCTCCAGCAGCCTCCCATACTTCATGTATCAGTGTCCCTGTGCTTCAAAATGGCATCTGGGGCACTTGCACTAAAACCCATCAAATGAGCTTCAAGACCCCCACCAACATTTTGAAGCATGGGGACACTGATACACGAGATGCTGCAGCGCTTTAATTAAAGTGGCTCTCCGAGCCACTCTGGAGAGCCACTCGATTAAAGTGTAACCACCACCCCCATCCCAGCCCCGGAGCATGTATAAAAGTGCCCGATGGGAAAACTCTTGTGGACTTCAACAGAAGTTGGATCATATCGTTAGCCTCTCTGATCTGTCTCCCATTCTGGCATAGGGGGAAGGCAGAGGCAGATTAACGCATGGGCCCAGAGGCCCCTGCCAATCAGAGGCCCACTTGGAAAAATATCCTGGGAGGAAGAGGGCTCACATTGCCAGCTGAAGTTCCGCCACCTAAAACATCCTGCAGTATGGGGCTCCCGGGTAAGAGTGGCCTGCAGCCCAGCAGGTCCTGGCACAGTGGGGGGAGAGCACTCTGTTGCCCTGGCCGCAACATTTTCTCAGGGCAGCCAGCCCAGCAGGGAGTACATGGGGGGGGGGGGGTCTCTGCTGCCTAAGTGCCAGCCCTCCCATGGGCTCTTGGCCAACCCAAGGATGCCCCACTGGGGTGGAAAGGTGGAGCCCACACCTGGGGCTTTACTCCTCTCTCCAGAGCTTGGGCAACTCCCTGGCCTGCGGGCCAGCTGAGGAGGGAGTATGGGGCGGAGGGGACAACCCCCCGCAAGAGCCCAGTAGAGGGGGAAAGCTGGCAGTGGGTACTTTACTCCCACCACCCCTGCTGGGAGCTGGGTTGATTCCCCAGCTGAGGAGGGGTTGAGGTGGGGGAATCCGCCCCACTCCTGGCTGCCAGGGATGGAAAAGTGCCTGCTGGCAGCTGGGGGTGGAGCCAGCCTTGCTCCATTGGAGCAGAGAACACAGCCCAGGCACAGCATCTTGGGAAGCTGGAGGACTGTGAGTTAAGTTGAATTAGGAGGGAGTCTCAGACAGAAGTTCCATAAACTAGTTTAACCTAAATCAGTTAAGTCTGATACTACATTCAACTAGGTTTACCTTAAACTAGTTTTGACCATTTTGAAACTGGTTTATGTGCACTGAACTTCTGTTCAATCAGTTCCTGATCACTTAACCGGTTTATGTGTAGCTTCTGTCCCTAGCCATTGAGACACCAGCTGTTAGAAGGGCTGTGACAGATTGCAGCCAGCTCAGGTGCATCTGTACATGCTTTCTGTCAGTTACTGGGTGGTGGCAGAAGTCTTCAATTGCTTGCACAGCTGGTGTTTTCTGGCACCAGAAAGTTCTACTGCCACAAGGGAGCTGAATGCTCAGCCAAAATAGTGTAGGCCATCCCTTTGAAAATCTGGACCTCCATGCTTTAGCTTTTCTTTTCTAAAGCAGGAATAAACCCTTTGTACATCACAATGAAGCTTAATTGATCATTTTTATGATCTTTGGATACAAGGGGCTATAGAAATGTAAAACTTTATTTATGTAATTGTTTTATGAAGGTACCCTTCAGTTATTTGGACTTTGTTTCCTCATCAGCTTTGATCAACAGCTATCCAGTTTGTGTTAACTCTGGCCCCCAGTTTTCCTAAACTAGCTTTATTCCCTAATTATAGGTTATAAATGAAACAAGGACAAAGGTAGATTTTCAGCTCTTTTCCTTGTGGTTGCTCCCAAGGCCCATCACATTGACTTTGGCAAACTAGCTTTCCTTACATGCAATTACAGACACAAATCTGGACAGGCTATCTGCCAGGTCACAGACAGCAGAAGTTCAGGGAACTGCCAGCATATCAACAACCTCCAAACATTATCCAAAGGCAGTCTAATAGACATGCACAGAAGTGATTCAGAACTGACCTTGTCAAACCCATTTAGCCTCTCTGCACAGTGCTGGAATAGCTAGAACACTCAAAGACTGGCCCCTACCATTTATTTTTAATTTCATTTTCAATCTAAGTCAGGTTTAGAAATTAAGAGAAACCTTGTTGTGCCAATCTTGGGTGCTTCCCAGAGGGTAGCAGTACAAGCTTTCCCTGAAAACATGCTAAGACATGATCTGCTTTACATGGTAAAAAGGCATTTTTTTTCTCTGGCCCATTCAGTCCTTAGCCTGTTTATAGAGTTCGGCAATTGAAGGGGCCAGACCATGGTAACAAAATCTAGGCGCCTCAGACCACTAATTAAATTCAAATAAGTCAAGAATAAAACAACCTAAACAGACAATGTTGGATTGGAACTAATAGCCTAAAGGGAAAGGCATTGTAGCCTATAACTAGTCTGCATCTAGTCTCCCTTAGCTTGTTGTACAACCTCAGCCACTTGCCATGTTTTAATATTTCATGGGTCACCACCCCTTTTTCAGAGGTTTGTTTTGCACCGCTGACCTGAAGGCAGTAATGCAAGAGCTAAGCCACACAGGTTAACGTTGGTAGAAAGAAAAACATTGAAAAAAGAACTTCCTGCTGTTACAAAAATAAGTTTTCTTTATTTTACAAGGTCCTTGGATGATGCAGACAAAAGCTATCTCCGTTGTGACCCTGATGGGTATGATTTTTTTTGTACTATTTAAACAAGTTTGTATTGTATCCTAGATGTTTAAAGAAAAAAATGTTATTTAATATTGTACCAAAATGTTTATGAGATGCTGATCTGGACTCTGCTCTCAGTGTAAGTGTGCAGTAACTTCACTGAAGTTAGTGTAGTTGCTTCAGCTTTACAGTGAGGTAACCAAGATCAAAATGTAAGTGTGTAGATTACTGATTATGTACTCCCTGCCTGGCAGCACAACCACAGAATGTGTGGTGATTACAAAGCAGCTGGCAAAGAAAAACCAAACCTTAACAAGCACTAACCTTGCAGGATCAACAAATTTGTAGAGAGATCCATGGGGTGCATAAGCACTGGGATACGATGTAGCCATAAAATAAAGTTCCCCTAAATAAACAGAGAGAGAATATTTAAGAACATGAGCAGATTCAGATGTAGGTGCTCCAAATAAGCCCAGATGTGATACACTATAATTCCCCCTTCATTCTTAGCTTCTCTACTAACTCGTGTCATCAGAAAGGGTCATGCCTGCCTATTTGTTTCATTCAAAATTCTTTTTCAAGTCTTGGGACTTAATCCAACATCATGATACAGGTGGGCAGAATGGCTGTGCCCACAAAAGACCCAATTATGTCAATGTGGCACTGCGTGAGCCCAGAAATCCTTCCATCCCTACCACAATGCAGCAACCAGGCTCCAGTGGCTTCCTGTAGATGACACTCCAAATGGGCGTTGTATTTTGTTTGTACTCTTAAAGAGTCTGGTTTTTATTCCAAAGGCGTTCAACAACTACAAATAGAGGAAAAGTCCACAGAACAAATATTTAGCTGTCTTATGAAGTACCAAAAAAGGAAATCAAGCTGAAGCCAGAATGGATAATCATTTATGACAGAAGGCTTTTGTTAATCGAGTGCTCAGATCTGCATTTGGAGAAATCAGCAGCTCTTCATATCATCTTCTGATTAGTCCTCAGTATAATATGAAGAAGGGTATTGTAGTTTGAAAAAATGCCAGGAAAAATGATTGTTGCATTTCAAATTACATTATAGTACCAGGGCAAGATTTTAGAGGAAGAGTAGAGACAGCAGAAGTGTAATATCCATCCGTGTCATACTTTATGAGAGCACAGTCTGAAGACTTCCCAGCTTCCATAACAAAACAACATTTGCATATTTCCCAGGTCAGTGGGATAAACTCACAGACCTTGCACCTAGGAACTCTCTAAAACATCAGCCAGCTCCAGGAGCTGAGACACTACATCACAGTTTTGCAGCCACTTCCCTAAGCTAGCACTTCCAGAGAATAGCATAAGCCCACCCATTTGTCCTGAAGCTTTCACAGAAGCCAGTTCCCTGACTAGCAGGGTACATTACCTGCCTCATCCTCAGCGAATGAGATGATGAATTTGTTATAAGAGCTGATCAGCCCAGGGAAAGCACAGGCTTTAGGGCTACCAATGCAAATATCTTGCTTTTTCCATTTGTTTGTCCTCTCATCTTCCTGTAAAGCCATAAGTCGACTAGATGAAAAATAAAACTTATGTTTTATTGTTTCATAGTCCCATTAACAGAATTAATTCCTGCCAACATTATGTATCATTGAAATAAAAATATTATTTAGGACCTTAACAGGGTTTGACTCAATACTGGGCGCATCTACACATGCCCCCCATGGTGCAGTTGCTCCTATGTCCTCATTTGTACTTGCTTTAGGAAGTACTAAACAACAGCGCAGTAATAGCCATTACTGGGCTGTCCAAGCAGCGCACAGTTATTTTTAATAGCTACGTCTTGCCGTAGTGACACACTATAGCAAAGTAACTCATCGCTATGATGACGTAGCGTCAGCGTTATGGTTTGTGCCCATCGACACTACGTCGCCATAGAAACACGCTACATCACCATAGTGTGTTGCTACAGCAAAATAGTGTTGTGTGTAGACATGCCCTGTCTTTAGTAAAGATAGGCTTGAATAAAAATAATAAGAAATTGTAACTCTGAGAAAGTTATAATGTAGATGAAAATGTTACAGGTGCCATTTCCATAATGGACCAGAGAAAACTTTGATCCAAATAGTTTGAAATGTTTAGGATATTCTTTTACTCTGGGCTACAAGGATTCAGATATACAGAAATAGCACTGATGGAAAACAGAGGGGTATGGGGCAGCTGGAGAGAAAAGAACAGAAACCAACGTCTTACTTACCCACTCATGAAATCACCAAAAATATAGAGGCCGTTCAGGTTTGGTGACTCACACCCCCTGTATACATATCCTCCAGTGACCGACTTCCCCACCTTGCGGCCATATGCAAATATTGGAAGAATGTCATCTGTTCAATACAAAATCCAAGAAAATATTTCACTCAACAGTTTATCAAAAAACAATTTGTTAAAAGCATTGATGAGGAAAACAAGGACCAAAAGAGCTAATATAAAGTAATGTAGAGCTTGATTTATTTCAATGCTTCAACTCTTTATATCAGTGAAGAATTTGTCTCTGAACTTCCTATGTGGCTCAACAAGGCTCAGCTAGTGGACTTCCCTAGCATATTGGACCAATACTCTTCATACCAGGTATATACTGTAATTAGAATTCATGATCCCAAAATGGCAAAAATACTAAGAACAGTGTGTTGAAACTGGCCTGGCCAATTTTATCAAACATTTTGATAAAGATTATCTTTAAAAAATATGTTCTTTCTACTGAAATGACAAAATATGTGAGCAGGCAGTTAAAGTTTTACATGTTGTGAAGCCTCCCAGCACAATAAATGCATAGAACAAACATCAGTCTTTGGTTGTGTCCTCACCACGGGCAGCAGCTGAAAATCTATTTCTGCAGAACCCCAGGTAATACCAAACATTTGAATTACTTCCCAACTTTCTAACTGCTACCATGAAAGCTGGTTCTGTCTCTTTTAGCGCTGAAAACTTGCCACTCAGCCTCTGCTTTTTGATGGGGTTTTTGTTTTGTTGTGTTGCTGAACAGCAGAAGGAGAAAAATGTAATTCGGTAAAAATCTGAATCCTGGCAGCCAAAGCTAAAACAGGTACATGATAACCTTCCTAGTCCTTAGGCCACAGTATTACCCTTACCCTTGTTGAAAACAATAAGAGTATTCTCTAGTTGTGGCACCCCATTAACATCACCACTGGCCATGTGGTATGTAGACAGGTGGGTGGTGTGTGGGTGTGGGTGTGCATGCACACACACACACTCATACCCTCAAGCCTCAAGAATCACTTACACTTTTTTATCTTAAGAGTAGTGTTTATCAGCAAAACATTTAAGGGACATAAAAACAACAACAGTAACAAATTCTAACAAGGAGGTCTCTCAAAGCACTTTCCAAAGCAGGTGGGTATCATTATTCCTATTATAAATACAGCAAAACTGAGGCAAAGAGAAATAAAATTACTTACCCAAAATCACTCAGGGACAGAGCTATCACTAGAACTCAGGTCTTCTGAATCCCACCCCACTATCTCACAATGCTTCCTGCATAAGATTTGCTGTAGGATCACAGCACTAAGGCTGGTAGCCAGGCTTCAGTATTGGCCAATAGCCAGCAAATACTTCCCATGATACACTTAGGTCCTGATCCAGTAACCACTTGACTAAATACAAAGACTTCTAATGGCTAGACTGGGTATTGCATGTGCAAGGTATGATGGGGAATTCTTCCAGGTCTCAGGACATTTTTTCATTTCAGTGCATCTGGGTTGGCAGGGATTTTTGTTTTTCTTATCAAACATAAGTATACTGCCCTTCTCTGACTTCAGATTACTGAGGTTTGCTGGAAAAATGGCAGTAGAGTTGTTATCTTAACACACATTGCATAGAATGTGCCCTTTCAAGCAATCAATGCAAGTAGCTTACCTAGGGAGGAATTACGGCACAGTTTTGTGTCATAACATTCAAATCCCTCCTTAGCCCTCCAGCCATAGTTCCCTCCTTTAACAATGATGTCAATTTCTTCAAATCTGTTCTGTCCAACGTCACCACAGAATATCCTCCCTCTTCCTTTGTCGGTGACTGGGTCCCCTCTGTCAACAGTGCAGCGCCACATATTCCTGACCCCATAGGCATAGATCTCAGGGAGAGCCTTAGGGTCAGAGACAAAGGGATTATCTGGTGGGATGTGATAAGGCTTTCCACCTGGGTTTTTTCCATCCACGTCTATTCGCAAAACTTTTCCTAATAAAGTACTCCTGAAAACAAGACAAGGCGCAGACATTGGGTTAACGAAATGGCAGATAACAGCTCGTAGATGTCCATAGCCAAGATGGAGGGAGAATAGGAACACTGTCTCTTCCCCCAACCCTAGAAAACATTTGCATGATTTTTTACTCTATTTTTTTGGTCAAATTTCAACATTCAGGTTATTTTCAACCAGCGCTAGTGGATGCTGTACTGCAGTGTCTTGCATGTGTATGTGCGTGTACATCCACACCTCTCTATTCTGCTGGAGGGAATCAGAACTGCTTGACAGAGAGAGATAGGAGCTCTATTGCAAATCAGCCAACAGAGCTTCTCCTTTTGTTCACATTAGCTTGGACTTTCCTCCTCCACCTGCCCAGACTTTTCCTTTTTGGAAAAGGTTGATCTCAGTTCTGTAAAATTTGATACAACAACAATGAACCCTTACATCCATATCCCCTAAATAGTTTTTGCCAAACTGGTCTCAGAAGTAAACAGAGGACACTGTATGATGGTCATAGTCCTGATTTGCAAGTGGCTTGAATAGGGAGCATTTTTGTTTTATTGTTCCATCCTACATGGCTAAGTACAGGCAGTCAAAAAGCCCAAGGCTGAATCGATTCAATCTTCACAGGTTAGTCTAAGCTGCATAGATGGAACCAATAAGCAAGGGAACAGACAGTCACTTTTGATTCTGGAAATGCAGCCACATTCATGCAATGGCCCAGGCCAGAAGCTGGAGGTGCTTGAGCATGCCTCCCTGCTTAGCTGGAGCAGACAACTTGGGCTAGCCTGCCCTTCCTGAAAGGTGGGGTTTGCGGAGGAGGTGCAAAGAATCGTGGGATGTTGGGGAACTGTGAGTTAATTTGAGTTTGGAGGGGATCTGGGACAGAAGTTCAAGAAACTAATTTAACCTAAATCAGTTAAGTCGAATGAGGTTCATCTTAAACTATTTTTTGGCCATTTTGAAAGCAGTTTATGTGGACTGAACTTCTGTTAGGTTACAGATTTGAACTAGTTTCCAATCATTTATACCGGTTTAAGTATTTCTGTCCCTAGCCCATGTCTGTGCCCAAATTCTGTTTCATCATGTACTGAGCCAATGTGCTGACATGCACACAAGAGACATGTAAATCTATCCTCCAGCTTACTTGTTCTGAGCATTCCCAAATTTTCCAAAAGGGTCCCCAGCTTTTCCTCCATCCCCAGTAAACAAATACATGTAGCCATCCACACCAAAGAGGAGCTGCCCCCCATTATGATTTGCAGCTGGTTCTTCAAGTTCTAAAAGGTTCCTAAAAAGAAAGAAAAGAAAAATAACCACAGATGAAGCCACTGGATAAGATTCAGCACCTCACTGAGTTAGAGTAATGTACCACTATGCAGTCCCCATAATAGGCAGCACAGTATACTCTTCTAAGAGATTCATACCATTCCCAGGCTAAGAAGGGCGGGCTTCTCAGGCACCCTGGTACAATGAGTGCAAACCCAGCAGGTGGCATGGATTGTTCCCATCTATCCTGTCTTACAAGAGATGGAAAAATTAAACAACTCCACCTTATTAGTCTCTTCCTGTACTGGCAGAGCTCCTGGTTACCCCACATTAATCATCAGAAAGCTGCATGGGCTAGAGAGCCTTTTCATTTGGAATAAACTGGGGGGAAATATTTTTAAAAGCAGTTTTCTTAAATATACAGTTGGATCTTTTCATTCTAGTTTTGTTGTGTGCATTTTTAGCATTTGCGGATGAAGCTGCTGGGAGATGGGAGGTGGTAAATGGGGCCAGACAGCAAGATCTGGGGTCTCCAGCACTCTGCTTCCCTACAGAACATATACAGAATGGCGGGGGGATATAGGCTCCACCCACATTACCCTGCCATCATGCTTTCATCTCAACATAGAAGAACCTTTCTAGGAGAAAAAGGACAGTTCTGTGTCCAGGATCCACTTAATCCTTGATCTCTGTTTAAAATATATTCCTAGTGGAAATTGCTTCTTCCCTTTTAAACTCACACCATGAAATAATTAGTATTGTTTTCAACTGTTTAGTTTTGGGCTTCAAGATCCTCATGTATGCCTTTCAGAATGAACATGAAGCGCACAAAAACCAACATGTGGCATCATGAACTCATCCCATTCCAAGAGCAAAAGGTACAGAACTAGCTTCCCCAGAAAATATAGTCATATTATTAATAAAAATGAAGACACTCTAAAGAGAGAACAAGACTGTTTCTCAGAACTGCTGTGGTGTGTGCACGTGAACGTTATATCACTGCAATAAAACATCTTTATAATGGATGAAAAATCAGTGAGTTTACGTAATTGAAAATCTTCTCGTATAGAAAATATTAACATGCACAAGACACTCTCAAAGCAGGTATTAATATTCTACAGGCCTTACAGCTTAAATTATTGGAGTGTGAGTTTGCTATTGTACTGTTGCTTTCCACAGGACTAGGGGCTAATATTTTCAAATGGTTAAAGGAGAACTGGAAGTCATGATTCCCAGGTTTGTTCTTCAGTTCTGCTTCAGGTTCAACATGCGACCCTGAACAAATCATTCACATTGTTTTCTGGCTTAATTTGGCAGTCTCCATTAAAGTCCAACCACATCCCTTCTAAGTGATTGCAACTTTTCTGGATGCTGCTGTGAGGGTGGAAGAGGAAGGATTCTCTCTTGTCAGATCAGCAGTTGAAACAGTCAGTACAGCTCTGAACAAACTTTACCTTTCTGAATGTGGATCAGCTTTATTGACGTCAGATGCCAAAACCTTCAGTTCGCTGATTCTGATTTTTTCCACTTTCTTGTCCATATATGAATAATAGATATAGAATTTCCCATTGTATTTATATTTGGGGTGAAAAGCCATTCCTAGGAAACCCCTTTCATCCCCTATCCATGGGGAAGCCAACACTATTTTCTTGATATCCAGAAAAGGCTCCTCCAGCCGGCTCCCATCTGGCAAGTAGACCCAGACCATTCCCACCTGTTCAGCTATAAACATACGGTGAGTGTCATCATTAGCATGTACCATCAGTACTGGATTTCTCAACCCATTTGCAACTTCTGTCAGACACAGCTGAAGGCAGCCCTTGGGGTCCTCCACCACCGATCCCAGGTTCCGATTTAGGTCTGTGTTTTTTAGGACGTTGGGAAAACAGTAGTCTTGATCCTGCAGGTTTAGGAGGTTACAGAAGCGGGTCTTGTTCCTCTCGCAGCACTCCTGGATGTGTTTGTCATTAGTCAGCAGCGTGATAGCAGAATGGCAGTTAAAATGAAACTCAGAGCAGTAGTCAGAGCAAAGTCCTGGGAGGTTCCTAAGAGGTGTTTGAGGATTTTCAGCATCATAGAGATGAGCTGCATATGGGGAACATTCCTATAAAAATAAATACAAACTGTGTACACACATTCATGACGCATCAAATGGTTTTCATGCAAACAGAATAGTCAATAGCACAGAAAATAATTAGGAAGACAAATAGCTAGAGTAAATCATCCCTGGAGTAGTTAGCATCATGACATTTCTCCGAAAGATTTAAGGCCTCTTTTTAGCATGTACTTATGTGCACATAAGCTTTTTTTTAAACATATGCACTTAAGTACATGCTTAACTTTCAGCCTGTATGGACTTCTGCTAAAGTCAATACATTACTTTTACAAGATTAAGATTTAAAACTCTTGGGCTCTATGCATGGATTTGCCATGACCCTCTGTATCATCTTGGGCAAATCACTTGAGGTCAGTATTTTCAAGGTGGGGTGACAAAAGTTATATACCTTAACAGCCAGATTTTCAGATGTGCAAGATATAGGAAAAAATAATACTTAATCTACCCCAGCTTTGCAAATTTTTAACAGCTTTTCATCCAGCAGTGTTTGGATCCTTTTAAAGATATTTCTATTAAAACTAGATCTGCATATTCATGAATGTAAGACCTATAGAAGCCAAAACCCAATTAAATAAATCCTGGAGAGAGCTGAAATTGATTTATTGGGCTTCATCACATCAGCACACAGCAAATGTATTGGATAGGCATGGACTAAGGTAAAGCCAAGGAGTAAATATGATTAAGCTGGTATTGTTCATGTTACATTAGTCAAATCTCAGAGGATGTCTGTGCAAATGTTCCAGGCCTTCAATATTTTCATGGTAAATGGCAGCCTTTCCCAGGATTTTCGTATATGAAGGTAACAAATCCTGACATCTAAACTTTATTATAATAAAGATGTTCTGTTGCTTACAGTAGGGTAGAACCATAGCATGGATGCCACCGCCTCTCAGCAGAAAAGCCCCATGCCAGCTGCCCAGGTTATTGGACTAAAACAGCACATATAACAAATAGAAACCTATCAGCTCAGCAGCATATGGGTGAGAGATTAGAGAGGAGTCCTGTACCTTAGTACTTTTTGCATGGAATAGCTACACAGTTGCCCCACTACCAATACTAGATCTCTTGGACCACACGTATGCCCCTATGTGTATGGGTTTAGGACTACAGATCTACACAGCAACTGATCCTCTCGCCTCATTCTGACACTCCTACCTCACTCCTGCCAAAAAGGCACTGTGGAACAGAAATCTGCAGTGTGATATGGTGGGGCAGAGTCCCGTGACCTGTGTTATGCCTCAAGCTACAAAATCATGGCAGATCTGCAGTTTAGGGCCCTCGAAAAACACCGAAGGGCAGCAATGGGCTCTTATTGCCCTCAATACAATGAAAACCAAGGCAACTGAGGTCTCTGTCCAGTCTTGTTCCTTTAAAAGGCACCTGCAAGTGGGAGGCCCTGATGTGAGTAAATAATAACTGGATGGGCCTCAGGAGTGCCTATGGACTCCACCCTCTGTGACATAACCCCAAGCTGGCTCTGGAGAGAGCACACACGTACATGCAGATATAAAATTTAGGTTGCGAGACAAGATCTCACAAAATATGACATTAGGTGGAGATCACCAGAAACTAAGGAAAGGTCTCAGGCAGTATGTCATTGGGATGTGGCGGGGAACTGGATAAAGCCAACAACTGTATGTTGGGCCCTGTAAAACCTAAAGATGACTCTTAGCCAGTACGTTTCTGAAGTTGGCTCCAAAGAGCTGTTTGCCGTTCAGTGTTGAGATTTCTTCTGTGCATTTGAGCATTTACTGCCCCTGTCACCTCAATTTTGCACTGGCAACACTTCACTGACTTGAAAAGAGTTTCCTTTGGGTTGTGTTGGTGTGCATGAGATCAGAGTCAGTCCCACTGTAGTCAGGTGTCTGAGAGCTATGGCAACTTCTGGACCATTGAAATACACTTGTTCTTTTTTGAGGGTAGTCTCAGCATCTTTAATGTTTAGATCTAGCTGCAGCCCTTGCGGTGTTAGAGTCTGGTAGTGAACATATTACACCTTCTAAATAGTGAAGGTTCTTTCCCAGCCATTCAGGTAATAGCTTTTGCTGTTTCCTAAGCCATTCATTTCTCACATACATTGGCGGTCTTGTAAGGAATGCAAGCAACAGCCAGTATATTGGTTAAATGTCTGACATAAAGGCATTTCTTAGGGTCAATGTCACATTAACTACATCAACTGTCTCTCTGTACTTGCTGGTCACCTGTTCCCATTTCCCTCACACGGGTAGGACAATGCAAGGGGAGTTGAAGAAATCTCTGGGTTTCTCTCATGAACTGTGTGTGGTTGTTTGCCCACCTAACAGTACTAATACCATATAACACACTTAAAAAGATCTCATGGCACCCTGGCTGAAAATCATTAGCTTAAAGTTATAAAGGGCAAATATTGGTATGGACTTCACATGCACTTTCTAAGCCAACATCTCAATGTAGCTAACCATTTACACCCAGTGATAACCAGGCTTAATATTCCTACAGGTTTAAAATAAGTGTAGTGTACACCATCCGTTGGTCCCGTGACATCTACGTGGAACACATCACGGGCCACACCACCCGTACACCGCCCCCACCAGACGAACCACCGCCGAACTGGACCCAGAGGGGACTGCCTGACCCCCCTGCACCAGATGGACCTTCACTTCAAGAAGATTCTTCAACAACAGATGACCCTGCTCCACCCGAAGAGGACCCCTGCGATGAGCCTCTATATGGACTGAGACACTTTTTCTTCGGACCACTTCTTCCACCATTGCGGACCATTGTAACGGGTTTGTGTACATCTATCTGCTTTTTCTCTCAGCGTCGCGAACCCCCTCCTTCCCCTTCCCCCCTCCCCCTGGGCTTAGTTGGCTAACGTTGTATCTCCTGTAACCTAGTTACATTCCCCTCCTCACCCCCAACCTTCTATTGTCAGTCCCTCGCTTGTGCGCTATGTATTTCCCTACCGGCTTTGTCAGCTTTTTTTTTTAGATTCACAGTCCTAAACATTTACTAATAAAAGCCAAGATGGCCCAAACTCTCAGCCGAGGTCAGAGTAGTTCTTTTCAAGTCAATCGAAACAAGCTGCATTACACCTTCTCTTTTAACATGAACAAAAATGATGAAGACAAATGTAGGTGATTTGGACTATAACAGATGGAAATCTTTGATGAAAAATGCATTCAAAGCCAACCATTATTACAATGGTCCTCTCTATCTGTAAATCATTAGTGTATAGATAAGGTGTCAGGAAATGGTGCTTGAGAATGCACAGCATAGTTCCTGAGCTTTGTAAGACCTGTAAAAGTCTTATTATGGTTTGTCAATGAGTTCCACTGCACGTCTCTTTATATCAACTCTTATCAGCATCCTGGTACCAATGGGAAAAGCTGTAAAAACAGACTTGTCATTTGATTTCCACTATCCCTAGTACAGAATGGATGCATTTGTTTCCAAGGGCATTGCTATTCTGACTTCCCAAAAATATTTATAGGTTGACACACCTACCACCATAGCAGAGCAGCTGCTGAATACACCTGTAGTAAAATTCAGTGGAGAACCTTGCAATGCAAGCTAGTAATAAAAAAGCATAGGAATCACTCTCTCTATAATTAATTCTTGTTAATTTGCTTTAAAGATATGAGCAAATAATAATGTTCTCCTTCTCTGCCTATCCCTTGAGTTTTGACCTTCAAACACTTAGCACCAGAGGTAGTATTTGCAACAGTAAGTAGTCTCACTGATCTCTTACTACATGCAGTTATTAGTTAGCAACCACTTGCAAATCTAGATTCTGATGGTGTATTCAGCATCATCTTCTTTTTAAACTTGTGTAACACTAAGTCTGTGTGTTGACATTTCACACATAATCATTATGAATTGTTAGGACATCCTTAACTTGCTGGAATGAGAATCTGTCATTACTGTTAATGTACTGGAAATTACAGATGACTTTAACTGAGGAAAATAAATTCATTATTTACTAGTTCCCCATTCACTGTGCTAATGCAATAAGCAAATAATTCTTACTAAGGAACCCCGCCTATCCCCATCTGAATGGGAGCAGAACAGGCCATTAAAACTTTAACAATCACAAGCTGCTGCTCATCACAGAGTTAATTTATCATTATTGTGATATATATCCTACTCTATCATGGTCATTGTAAGATCTCAGGATACTTATAAAAAATATATGCCAATATTCAGGGTGGGGGGGTTCTAAAATTTGATTATGAGTTCAAACTAAGCTCTGCTTATCTGATCAAAATAAAAAGGTGCAGCAGTTTTGTTACTGCTGTATCTTTGCTTTCTAATTGTCACATATAGGAAATCCTCCCTGGGCCTCTCAGTCATTAGTGTGAATCTGAGAGTTTCTACTGTGATCCGCATTTTTTTTCAGAATCGCTGGCTGTAAAAGTGACCAATGAAGCATTTAGTCTTCTTTTTCTGAACACTGGCTTTTTCCAAAATGACTCCAGAATCTTGCCAATGTTCCAATAGAAGTGGAATTATCTGGTAAACATGGATAATATTTTAGGGCTAAAGAAATTGGAAGCTGGAAGAATTTTTATGTCTGCCTAAAAGTGTGTTTTGGCTGTTTTATGTTGGCATTCACACAGTAAACCATGACCTGCATAACTAACAAGGTTGTTAAAAAAGTCAGGTCCCTTCTGCCCATAATAAAACATTGTTCTGACTGGAGCTCAGGAAGGGCTGTGCCATTAGTGTTTTGCCACTGCCAGGAGCCGGATGAAGACAGTCCAGAGGGAACACAGCAACTGAAGCCTCGTTTTCTTTCGGTTGCATGAATCTGCTGGTTGTTTAATTTTGTTCTATTTTACTAACCACAGCATTTACAGGGCACTAGGCAGCAAGACAATCTAAACACACCCTCCATGAGACCTGGGAATGCAAACACTGAGCTTCCTATTCTCTTTTCATTTGGTTCTGCATAACTTGACATCTAGTTACCCTGTATTTACGAGCAGAATGCGAACATAAATATTGAACTTATTCTAAATGTCTCTTCAGTTACAAAAGGGCTAGGATTGTCTCTCCTAACAACAGCTTCTTTCATTTAATCAGGGGTTTGATAGGTAATAATCTTGCAATCAGAGTAATCATTATTACATGCATTTATAATATCCTCAATTTTGTGCAAGCTGACATCTAGCATAGTTCACATTGGGACCTACCCCACAGCACCATATATATAGAAGTGATAAAACAGATAGATCACCTCCTAATAGAAACCAATAGTGCACACAGGTTGAAACCATCTGCCCTACCTGACATAGGATATCCTTTATATACCTTCCACACAGCCTGTGACCCTGGGGACTAATGTAATCCATGATCTCCCAGTATTTTGCTGCAATGCTGTTGTCCTTTTCCTGGTCACAGCAGCCAAACTTCTCATAGGCAGAGCAGAATTCCAGGTGTAAAGGAGGCTGAAAAGGAGGTCCATAGTCCAGGCACTGGGGATGCCCCATGAGCAGACCTATTTGGCACAGAAGCAAGAAGGTGAAGCAAAGGAAATAGTTTGGGCAAGAGAAGGAAACTCCAGAGCTGCTGCTCCCGTTCATGTCTGGCCAAACGTTTACTTTCTCCTCTGGAAATCTCCTGAGGCCAAATGTATTCAAGCTCTGGCCATCTTTAAGGTATGGCTTATTCATCCTCTAAGCTTTACAAACTGCCAGCCACAGAGCTCAGTGTTTGATCATCTCTCTCTCTCTCTCCCTCTAAAGTTTACTATTTTTGAGCAGTGTAGAAACCTCCAGCCTGCTCCTCTGGTATTTTACACGTCACATTGCAGAATCCTCCCCTCTGCACATTTCTCATGCCCCCACAAGCACTTGCAGATCTAATCCCTGCAGTCTAGATTAAACAGAGTCAGAAATCATGCATGGAGTCTGTAGACTAGACAAATCAGTAGGTGATCCAAATGTACAGAACCTGATCAGCCCCTCTCCTTTTTCATGGCAAATTATGCTGCACCTCTGCAAGTTACCAGGGAAGGAAGATGAATCAATCACTTGCAACCAGTACTGGCTGTTTTGTTGTGTTGTTCATCCTTCGTGGCCAAACACAACTACATCCAGCGGGGGGGAAGGGAGGGAAGAGGAGAGAAAAGAAGTGGGAAAGAAAAAGGTAAGGAGAAAAGACAAAAGGAGAAAGAAGGGAAAGGAGAAAAAAGGG
>NW_005842362.1:996722-1001947 GCF_000455745.1 Alligator sinensis
GAAGAGAACGAAGACGGGGGGTGGAGGCTAGGTCACATGAGTATGTAGGTGACTTATAAGTTTGATCTTTGCTTTGAACAATCTGCAGCAGCAGGGGCAAGAGAGTGATGAGGACTGGATACAGGAGGCTTTCATTTTCCTGGCTGCACATTTCTTTATGGCTTTTGCCGTGAGTTGCTGTTCAAAGGCCAATGGTCCATTCTGGATTTGGGACCTCCAGGATGGACGGTTGCAAGCGATTTGCTCCCACAACTCTTTAGGAACACCTTTAGGATGTCCTTGTAACGCTTCTTTTGTGCGCCATGAAAGTGTACTTCATTTGACAGTTAGCCATAGGAGATTTTCTTTGGCAGGCAAGTGTCAAACATTCTTGAGAGGTGGCTGGTCCATCTTAGCTGTGCCAGTTTCAGCAGGGTGTGAACACTGGGGAGAGTTGATCTTCCAAGCACCTCGGTGTCCAGAATCTTGTCCTGGCCGTTTTATTGAATTAAAAAAGATGTTGATCAACTTTGATCTGTTTCTTCAGGGATAGACCAGAAAGTCCTCCCTCCTTTTTAAGATTCACTTAATTTTCAATTTATATCCCAATAACTTACAGACAAAAATACTTACAGAAATATTATAGTCATGCCCAAACACCAATAAAAGTTGAGTTAGGGTTATGCTTAAAAGAAATCTGAACTTATTAAGGTAAACAAAAGAACCAAAAATGTAGCCAAATAAACTTAATGCCCTGTAGTGATCTTTTGCAGTCACCATATGTTTAGGATTAATACATGTCAGTCTGTGAGTCTAGATTATACCAAGATGACTCATAAACCTCATTGGAGTTTTCCATATATTTTCTTCCTGGTGTAAACCAACAGACACCAGTCTTTGGAGACAGTACTAGGGGTAGAAGCTACACATAAACCGGTTTAAGTGATCAGAAACTGGTTTAAACCTGGAACAGAATAGAAGTTCAGTGCACATAAGAGTTTTGAAATGGCTGAAACTGGTTTAAGATAAACCTGGTCAAATGTAGTACCAGACTTAACAGATTTAGGTCAAAGCAGTTTATGAAACTTCTGTCCCAGAGCCCTTCCTGGTTCAAGTTAAATCACAATCCCCCAGCATTTTGTAGCACTGAGCTGGTCTGTGCTGCCTGCTCCAGAAATCAGGGCTGGTGCTGCCACTCTGGTCCCTAGCTGGAACAGTGAGGGCTGGCTCACTAACTGCCCCGCCAGCAAGCCCTTGCTGGGGTCTGAGGATAGGGAGGGGGGTTAAACTTCCCTTCCCCCGAGTACAGAGCTGTGCTGCCCTGCCCTGCCCTGCCCTGCTTAACTTAGTGCAGCCTGTGACTGTGGACTACAAATCCCAGGGGCACCTGGAAGCAGGAAGGGGAAGTGATGAGCAAACCTGCGTAGTCCTGCTGTTGTGATTCTGGACTGCAAATCCCAGAGACCTTGGGGGCAACAGGAAAAGGAAACAAACACACAGCCCATTCTGGCTACATGCCAGAGCTGTGCTCTAATGCCCCCTGGCTTCTGGCTGAAGCTACTTCAGACATGTGGCTGCACTTCCTGAATCAAAAGTGAATGTCTGTTAATTTGCTTATTGGTTCAATCTTTTCAGTTTTGACTAATCTGCAAAGACTGAATCAATTCAGCCTCAGGTCTTTTGCCCCAGGTTTTTTTTGACTGCCCGTACTTAGCCTTAGAAGCCTAGTTCTCAAACTCACTGTAGAGATGCTAGGTTCAGTGCACACTGGGCTTTCTGGTCATTTGTCTCAGATATCAGTATGCTGGGAACAGAGAATAGGAAGACAGAGGACACACAACAGCTCTCTCACAGTTTCAGCTAAAAAATATTTTGCTCTTTGACATGCTATTGATCAAATTTGGTATGGTAATATTCATTGGGGGAGGGGAACAGAACTACTTTATAATCCTTACAAATTGAATGGCCACTCAGAAATCTTGCCCACTACTATCATGCTTGAACTTCAGAGCAAGACCACAGGTTATTTTCTAATTATCTGAGCTTTCTCCACACAGATGACAAATGGAAGTAAATGATGACAGCCATATACAATTGAGCTGTGATCAGGATTGACAGAATCATAGCCTTTCCAGCAAACTATTTATTTTGGAGGTTTGAATTGGTGACTGACTTGTTGCAGTAGCCTGTAGTTTTAATTGAATTAGCATATTGGTCACTACCTATAATGCACCTCCTTTGTTTAGGCTTCTAGCAAACTGGGAAGAGCACAGCTGCAAGGTTCAGCATTGCCAGGAAATGACTCCCTCCTGCCTCCCACCCCCACCCTCTTGAGCAGGTTTAAATGTTCTGTGAAGTCTTGACTTAACCTACTTTCTTTATGAATCACTGCAATGACTGTTCTCAGTTGTGCATTCACTGTGAACTAGGGGTGCAAATATTTAGACATTAATTGCTTGATTTGCTGATGCAAGCACAAGTCATTTCTAAAACTCAGGCCCTTGACAGAGTTGTCTGTGGCTTTTGTTTGAATATTGTGTTAGTCTCAGTAAGATACCCCACTCCCATACTTCTCTTTTTTTCTAAAGGGCAAGAGCATTTAAATTCAAGACCATCTCTTCAAGATCCACTTACAAAAGGAATGCTGCTTCCAGATTAACAAATTCAGATGCTACAGTCAGCCATGTAGAAAATTGCAACTACCAAGTTACTCGATACCTCAGCTTGTAGACAACAAGCATTCCTCATTGCTTCTTTGAATAAGGCTAATGGCTTTATTCAAGTCTGGACAGAGGGAATGTGAATACTGGGTGCTGAGAGGACACAATAAAGCAGAGTACCATATTAAACAAATCTGTGCCTCTACTCCCTCAAAGACTTTTAGACTTTTTTTTTTGACCAAAAGAAAAAAAATCACAACCATGTGAGTATTGTCTGAATGCAATTCGCCCAAACAGTGCACCTTGCTGTTTTCCACTATGTTGCACACAATAAATGAAGAAAAGGCAGCTCATTATGAGAAGCAATTAAAGAAAAGTAGAACCGTGGTATCAGTAATCGGCTCAAAAATTTAGTGCATCATTACTTGGTTGGTGCTCAGAACTGTATCAAAATGCCAAAAATAAAGACAGGCCCTCCCAATCTCAGAGAATCTTAGAAGATGGAAGCACTAAAGTATGGTTGTAGTTCTTTAAATGCCCTTTATACAATGCTAATTTATTATAAGCTTTGAAAAAATAAGTTTTCAACGGAGACTAAATGAAGCAAGGGTAGCAGCTTGACAAACAGGAGAGAGACACGAGCTGAAATCATAATGAAATTAATATTTCTACCTAGACCGATTGATCTCTCTCTCTCACCCGTTTGCACACACAGGTACCTACACCAGATGCAGGTATGCAAGCACACACAGGAAGGAAAGCAAATTACCTTCTTGTTGAGAATCAAGAACATGTACAGGATCCCTGGCTGCAAATCAGCTGATCAGAAATGTGACTAAGTTGCAAAGGACCCATTGGTTTTATGAGCTCCTAATTAATTTTAGTTTATTATGCCACAAACATATTTAAGGACCAAAATAGAGGGTGTATTTCATAAGCACCAAGCCCCCCAAAATTGGGAGTTGGGCCCAGATTGCAAATGTCAACTGGGAACTTTCTCACAAGACTATTTAGGTTCAGAGTATTAGTTCAAAGTCATCTTAGTAATGGCATGATTCAAAATAAGCACAAAGGGGAAGTTCTATTTGGATCCAGCTATAATTATTCTTATAGTCATCCGATATACAATTCCTATGCCTCCCCTCCCCCCCCCCCAAAAAGAGAGAAAGAAAACAATGGAGGGAAGAGATGTCATCACTATCCTCTTTTCTCAAGATGCTTTTCTTCATACCACTCAAAAGTAACAAGATGTCTTATAAAAATGAAGTATTGTCTGTCTAGTCCAGTCTCTCAACTCCTGAATTAGAAATGGCTAAGAGTTAGACATGTCTTTATTAAGGAAAATATGAGCTAGCACTTTACAAAAATACCTACAATGGACAGATACAGAGTGCATGTAGCAACAGTGAGAGTTATTGATGAAGGTGAAAGGTTTCAATGTTTTCCATGTACATAGTGCACCTTTATTGAAGTTCTATATATTACAATCAAAATCAAGTTCAAACAGTATAGGAACAGAGGAAGGAAGCCAGATGGTCCACTCAGTCTCTGGTTTAGTGGTGTAATTTTAATGGCTTTTAGCATAGTTATTCGAGGTTCACACAGGTATAAGGGAGATGGGATTCAGGCCCCTGCCTGCATTTTTACTAAGAAAGGAATATCTGAGGAAGTGACTAGGAAGGTATCAAGTAATGGGGGTTACATCCTATGGTATCAGCACAGGGTAGGACAGTGTAGCATTGACAAGTAAGCCACTTCTATAACTCAGTTCTGAGAACAAACTGCCTGCATCTGTACCAAATGCATGAAGTAGCTACACCACTTTCTCCAAAGGCAAACTCCCTTGGGCTCTCTTGTTCTCCTCACCTCCATCCCACTTTTCACTGCTCTTTCACATTTCTTGAGTGGACTCACAACAGCTGTAAAAGTATGCATTTCTCCAGCTAAAGATAAAGACTTCTGTAGACCACCCCAGAAGGACACAATCTGAAACATGCAATTCTGATGAGATTCTGAAGGGGTGGGGTGGGGGGGAAAAGAGAGAGAGGGAATTTTGCACCAGTCGTCTCGGGAAAAATATGACAACACCTGGGATTAGGGCTCCAGCAGGCTGGATGCTGTGATGAACCCTTAACCATTGTTCAAATGTTGCCCATACCCCCTCTGACTCGGTCTCTTGCCTCAGCATTCCCTAACCCGACAACCGAGTTTTAGTCAATCAAGTTTAAATAGGCCTCCCATAGTGGGACTGGGGAATGTACGGCCCGAGATGCCTATTAAACTTAGAGCTGTGTGTGTGTGTGTCTGGGGGGGAAAAGTCCTTAGTAAATCCAGATTAGAACTGGTCTGATAAATGCTGAGGTGGGTGTGTGTGAACATGGGTTGATTAACATTTGAAGCACAGATTCCCCATCATGCAGTGCTCTCCTGCTTCTCTGGTCCCAGAATTCACTGCAGTCTCTGCTTCAGGCTTTCTGTTCTCCATCTCTCATGTAAATGAATGGTCATCTGGTTCTATCTCGGATGTAAATGAGACCTAGGGCAGTTGTTTCACTCTTATCACCCTTATCTGGAGGGTCTTAGGTG
>NW_005842362.1:1001957-1027180 GCF_000455745.1 Alligator sinensis
TTGTAATGCGTTGCTTTTAGGGAGGGGGGGGGGGGGGGGGGGTGAGTCCTTGTGAGTCAGACAGACTGCATCCTGTGCCAGGGTTGCCCAAGAACACAGAGCTGAGACGTAACATCCCCTTCCTTCCCTAACCTGCCACGTACCACACAGAGGTTGCCTGTACCACTCGTGGCACTCATGCCACAGGTTAGCCATCCCTGTTCTAGCCTTATTAATTTATTATGTTGGTAAAGAGATACTTCATTTTACCTCAGTGGTTATATAGCACAGTCCATGCTAATTTGTAGGATTATGTTCTGGAAAATAAACCACATTTATTTTATTTTTTCTACATATATCAACCATGTTGAGGGGAAGCCAAACTCCACAGTTACATCTAATGCATTTTAATTTAACAGATATTCCTCAATGGAAAATTAAGTCAGGGTTTCTCACAGATTTTTTCCACATTCTTGGCTCAACCCTGATTTTCTAGACACTTTAGGTAGCTGTCTGCTACTCAGTCACCCCAGCAGTTTGGCAGCTAGTTGAGTGCATTTTGCAGTGTATCATAAACCATCATTAACATAGTTTCCATCCTACAATATTTTAGCAACCAACTCCAGGGGAAGAATTTCTAAAATGTGAATTAGCAACATTTTGTCTTGCTTATTTGTCCAAGTATTTCTCAAACAGCATTTCTGACTGTCTTAAAAGTTAGAGGAGGTGAAAGATACCTTTGGAAATATAGGATTTAAGGCCACATCTATAGTTTCCCTGATGAGCTTGGGACTGATGCCAAGAAACAAGTCCCCCACTTGTTTCCACTGGGCACATCTACACGAGACGCTTCATGTGCCTTGGACTAATTGTACTGCACATTAGTACGGCTGGCAAAAACTATGCCATTGGACAGTAGCTTTAATCCAATGCACATTAAGCGTCACACAAAAGCATTCATCTGCATTAATTGTACAGTAGCGCTGATTACGGCGCATTAAGTTAATACCTGTTATAACAGGAACCGAACTGAATGTGCTGAGATTATAGCATATTAATGAACATGTAAACGTGCTCACTGTGCGTGTACCCAAGCTCAACTGACTGCTAAGAGGCCAGAGTACACACCTCCCACCACATCCTGGGTTCTCCAAACTTTTAGACATGGCCACAGAATGCTCCAGTTATGGCCAAACTATTATGGCCTTGCTCCTGCTCCTATTTAAGTCAACTGTTCTTGATCATTAGTGACTTACAAGTACACTGGCTATTAAACGATTCTGAAAAGGAATCAGCAGCTCTGCTTGTGTCAGGTTTAATAAGCAAACAAGATACAAATTTTAAAAAAAGCAGATTCCTATATCAAAAGATCTACAGTATGTTCCTTGTATTTATAAATAAAAATACAAACCAAAGACCGGCTAGCAATGCACAGAAAGTCAAATTCTGAAGTAGCAGTGCAGATTCACAATCTGTGTCGCAGGAGTCTTTAAAGAAAAGCTTTTCAGAAACTGGGAAACTAATTTAGCACCATCTTTTTTTTTTTTTTTTTTTTTTTAAAGTCCTGAAATACATCTTGTTAAAATAAATAAATAAATAAATAAATAAAATCAAAGGTGTGTGGAAGAATCTGAACAGGCAGTTATTCTCAAATAGGCAGAATTGTGTTTCTTCACAAATTTCTTCAGTGTCTGAAACCTTTTCTTCTTGGCTTTGCAGCCCTGGTGTAAAACATATTTATAATATTTGCAATCTAAAACAAAAAATAAACAAGGTTATAAAATCCACTATTTAGCCTGAAAAATAGTTTGAGTGCAAATGATTCCTTGACAGAACACTTCTATTATGCCTTTATTTGTATAGAAGTTGTATACCATCACCCACCCCAGGAAGGATCAATAAAACGTTTAGACTCAGATAGGCCATTCACATATCACCCAAGCTACAAGGACAAACAACATGTGAGCATTTGTACAATCTACATTTTTGTAACATCCATCAGATACCATATTTATACAAATCCAAAAATAGGTTCCCATGAGCCCCACCCCCGGTCAACATAGGGAAAAAAACCAGGGCTAAAGTCAGAACTGAGTGGCTCCCTGCCCTGGGACAGGGTAGCTCATGCAGTCGGGGAGGGGCTTCCAGCAGTAGAAGAGGGGCACAGAGGAAACCCTGTTTGGGGTGGGGGGAACCAAAGCCACCACAGAGGGTAACTGGCAGGGGAAAAGCAGAGGGAGAGGTGGTGGGTGCATAGAAAGCAGAAAGGGGTTAGCCACAGGCATGGAGAGGGGGCAGGGAGTCAGGTAGAGGACAAGTAGCAGGGGGGACAGGCACAGGTTGGGGGGCAAGGGGCAAGGTCTGGCCCCTTATCCCTGCTTTCCCACCGCAGCAGTGGGGAGGAACCAAATTTAAGACTATCCTCCAATAATTAGATTCTATGCATGGAAAATTATAACAATTTTATCATTTTTCATTTATAGAATCTAATTATCGGAGGGTTATTTTAAATTCAAAATCTCTTGGACTTGGGTAAATACAGTATATTAGGACCTACAATTGTAAGAGAGCAACAGAAGAGTTTATTTAGCTGTGCGAAGCAAACATATACACATTTCAGGAAAATCTAATCCTTCATCCAAGAGATGAGCAATTGGAACACTGACCCAGAAGGTAGAAGATCTGGGTTTATTTCCTTTTTCAATTGAAAAAAATTCAAAACCTACATCTCCCACCTTCTAGAAGACTGCCCTAGACTCTTCTGAGTTATGAACACTCTAAGGACCTCCAGCAGAACCAGATTCATTTTGCAGAGAAGTATTAAAAGCTCACTGGGTCAAAGAGAAGCAGTATGACACTACAGTCTAGCTGTTGGGGCATTCACTTGGGAAAGGGAAGTTGTAAAAATCAGTCTTTTCTCCAACGACTGTTGGTGCATTTTCTATAGTGACCATTTAATATAATATATACAAAACACTACTTGAAGCAAAGGCTGGAACTATTGCTAAAGTTAGACCAGCAAGATATGAACCGAATTTCACAAGCAAAATACCTAACACTAGATTTTCTTGTATTCAAGCCTACACAATCAAGCCAGCCTCTTTAAGGTGATGGGAATGAGTTTCTTCCAGGACACAAATCAGAAAACCCCTGCCATTAACATTTGAACCAGAAAATATTTCTCATACACTGAAAAGGAACAATAATTAAAAGTTACCTTTTCCCAATAAGATTCCAGCCAGCAATGCTTTTTCATAAGCAAGTTTTTCATTTTCCTGCCAATTTCTTTTAGCCAAATAGTGGCTGAAGTGAAAGGCTGGCCACCAGTCCTTTCTGGAGTTCCATTCCTCCTTTACCCAGTCAAGATGCTTGTTAGAGCTGGAAAAAGACAAACGAGTTACAGCTAATCTCAAAGAGAGTGGGAAGGCATTAATTTATTTATTTGTTTTTAAAGTTAAATCACACAAGCATTGTTCTCTGTGCTATGAATTTCACACATTTCCAAAAAGAACACCAAAGATATGGCACGTTCATATTACATGTTTGACAGCTGTCAACATCCTGCTGCCTGCAGTTACCCCTTTTGCTTTGCTGGTCATGCCACTTAAGAAAACTCATGATCTAAAGTGCAGCTCAATTGCAGTTACAGTCTGCATGCTGGCACAGCCTACCTGAAATAAGAATGAAATATTTTAATAAGAAGTGCCATTTTCATAGCCCATTGGTTCACTTTAAAAAACTGTGTATTACTACTGAATTTAAATTTGTAAGTTAACAGACACTGAAGTTAAAGGGGATGAATTTAAGTTATATTTCTTCAGCAGTAGTTAATTAGAGCAACTTGTTTGTCAGTGTCTAAGGAAGTGATCTTCCAGTAGAAGTGGGCACCTAATTCATTTTGACATTTTCTGTGGCTGGTTCATAAAAGAAGCCAGCAGGCTAAGATAGTCTTTTTAACAGGTTTCACAAGTCACCAAGACAGCACACTCATGTCTTAAATTATTTCTGGATCAAAACCACACCAAAGCTTCTTATATGCTATGAGACTAGCAAAGTTGACTAATCTCTCAAGAAGAAACTAGTCACCACTAAAAGCTATTTTAACCATTTCTGTGTAGTATCCAAATTTTCCAAAAAAACACTGTAAGTTTACTGGGAATTCTATTTAGTAAGACCTAACCCCAATCCTAAACAACTTGTTATTTAAAAGGTATTTAAGTGGAATTTAAAAATCACCTTTAAAAAACCTACAAAGAATACAAGCTGTATCAAAGGAAGCTGCTGACAAGCTTGGTAAAAATCATGAATAACTGAATTATGTAGGGGTACACCAATAAAGATTTTTTGGGCTGATACTGACGATCAATTACTGACACGTCATACAGGCCAATACCAATCCGATTGCCAATATGCAGCCGGACAGCTTGGAGAATGGCACCTGGAGGCCTCCCACAGTGAGGGAGGGAGTGGGGCTGGGACAGGTGCTGCACAGCTGGGGAGGGGAGGGGCATGGGGCAGAGCCATCAGCTTGTCCAGGGGGCTGGTGGTTCCTGCCACTGTGCTCTCCCCAGGGGAAGCCTAAGAGGCATATGCCCCCCAGGATCTATGTGCAGGGCAAGGGCAGGCTGCCCACTCAGGGCAAGGGCTGCATTAGGCTCTTCCTGGCAGGGGCTGGGCCAGGGCTGCGCTCAGGCCAGGAGACAGTGGTGCTAGGAAGGGAAGCTATATGATCACCCCAAAATTCACCATATCCCCCCCTGTAGCTCCCTTCCCAGTGCTGCTGCCGCCTGCCCCAAATGCAGCCCTGGCCCAGCCCCCTTCAGAAGAGCCTGGCGCAGCCTCTGGCCCCAAGTGTGCAGTGGCAGCCCACCCTCAACCCGTGCACAGATCCAGGGGGCACACGCCCTGCCCCCCTGCCCCATGTCCCTGGGGTGCACGCAGCGGTGGGAGCCACTCCCCTCTCCCCCCACATAGGCTCCACCCCATGCCTCACCCTGGCTGGGCAGCGCCTGCCCCAGGCCCAGCCCCAGCCCCATTCCTTCACTGTGGGGGCCTTGATGTCTCCAAGCCACCCCCCTTCCCCTCCACAGACTCACTGGCCAGATGCTGCTCTTCAAGCTGCCAGGCTGTATTCCTGGTTGTGTGCATGCGTGGGGCATTTGTTAGTGACAGTACCAGCCACATCAGCCAAAAAAAGCCAATTGCCGATAATGTCAACTTTCCTTTCATCAGTGCCAATACAATATGAACTGATGTATCAGTGCACCTCTAGAATTATGTGCCTTGCCCTTGGTAGAGTAGCAAAGACAGTAGAATCACTTTATTTGATTGCTTCCATTCACTACTCTCTTGAAATCTGTTCACCAGTGACCTCTTGGCCAGGGGGCTGAATACCTTGGAGACAGGTCCCTCTGGAGTTGTAGTCAACTGCCCTCTGGGATAGTCAGAGGGAAATGTCTAACCCAACCAACAATCGGCCTATTTAAAAGAATACAATGTTTTACAGGTTTCAAACGCTGCGTCTTTCAGGTGATACCTCTGTAGCCTGCTAGTAGACTATTGTAAATATTTCTTTAAACATTCTTTAAAAAGAAAGGTCCAAAGGCTTGAGGCTAGCTGAGCACAGCCACTGAACCGAGGGTCTGTCTTCTCAATGACAGTTTTGTCAAAGGACAGAAATAAAAGGATGTTTCCACATTGGTCTAGCTGACAACTTTCAATTCCCTTAATTCAACTATAGCAAATGTTAGCAAATGGGGTACTGGACTTACTTCTCCAGGATCTGTTTAATCTGTTCCGCTAAACAACTCCAAGCCTTTACATTTTCCTTCCAGCCAGCAAAATCCAGAACTTCAAAAATAACTTCCAGCCCCAATCGACGTTTTTTATCTTTTTCTGCAAGGAGGAGGAAAAAAAAGAGATCAGTCCTGAATTCACGAGTACAGCAAGCAGCAAGGAAGATCTAATTTGCTGTCATTCCACTGGCCAGTGTGATGCTCTGTTCCTAATTTTAAGCTTAATTCTCCCTCCAACTCCCTCCACAGAAATGTAAGTCCATTAAAAAAAAAAAATCTCCTTGACAGGCCACAAAGTTTTCTTTTAGGACTTTCAGACTAATCCTAGTCAACCAACAATTATGACTGTTTATGCAGAACAACATTTTTCCCTCATAGCCACACCAGCCCTCTGGCTGCAATGTTAATCTTACTTGTGCCATTTAAAAAGAACATGCTATTGAGAAAACTATGTTCTCTTCTTACAGTACATACATATACAACTGCATGTAAATAAATCTTAGCAGAGAGGGAGATCACACAGCCCACTAGCTTGAAAGTGCAAATCTTTCTACTCTGTACCTAGTAAACCCTCATCCCAGTCCCAATGAAGTCAGTGAGTTTCAGCACTGGAGTTCAATAAAATCTTTGACCTTATGGTCCCATCTGCCTGATGACCATCACCTTGTACAGGGTGCACTGTACCCTTAACATCTAGCACTCTACTGCCTCCCTTCAGGTCTAGACTGTCCTTGACAGTGCTCCAAAACTGTGGTGGATTAGGTCCTTGATTTACTTAGCTCAATAAGGAGCAATGTCTTTGCTTTGTTTCTTAATTAGTCATCCTAGGTGTGATGATGAGACAGGAATTCCTTCTTGAGTGCTATGTAATAGCCAGCTGTCAATTTTAAGCAAAACTACTAAGTTACCGGAACAGTAGTTCTGACCAAACTCTGACTGATACAAAATCAGATAAATGGATTTTTCCAAACCTGCCCTTTGTATGACAATAAATGAGACATCTCAGTTTCAAGAGAAAATATAAACAAAGCTGAGGTAGGAACAGGAGGAGGAGGAGGAGAAAAGCAACTTAGAATTAAAAAGCCCTCAACCATCTACCTGCCTGTTGTCATGCATTGCATCTGGGAGAAACAAGTCAAGAAAGAATTTTACTTTAATTGTAAGTGACTTGCGTTAAATTCTGGAGACCATGATCAGGTGGCTTGAAAGGCAAAAGCCATTTTGGAGAAATGTGTATTCTGTTCTCTGATGTGTGCAATACAGACTGTATAAATACAGAGTATAATAAA
Source organism: Alligator sinensis (assembly GCF_000455745.1). NCBI lineage: Eukaryota > Metazoa > Chordata > Crocodylia > Alligatoridae > Alligator > Alligator sinensis. The sequence continues at coordinate 1,009,021 of NW_005842362.1, forward strand.
TTAAGTATTCCTGATAAATTAGAGGCCCCTCTACAAAAACAGACACCCAAATTACTAGTCATTATTGAGACCCTGGCCATGGGGCCTGTGTTTTATGACAGTAAGTGCCAGTCAAGTCTCCAGATGTATTTATATTGAATGTCTTAAAGTTTTGAAACATCTCCCTCTAAATCTTCTGTTCTCTTCTGACCCCATAATTAAAAAAAAAAGAAGCAATTAAAAAGAAAAACTACAATTATTGTATTATGAATTATTAAAAAGGAATTATTTAAAAAGGAAGAAGCTAATGCAAGTATTCTACAATGCCTTCACCTTACTTAAATAAAGCTTAAAGAAAGGAAAGGAAAAAGGACATTAAAAGACTTACTTGATTTTTTAAGCATGGTATAAAATTCTAACATTAGTTCATGAGAGGGAACGGTCTTGTGCAAAATCTGAAGAGGAAAAGAGTTTCATTATAGAATTTGAAATATTTATCAAGGAGACGCATACACTTTACAAAGGTTTTTTTAATGTACATATCTAAGTGACTGTGTGCTTTAATTTATTCATATAAAACAAACAGTTAATACTTAGGGACACTTCCTATAATGGTAGTTCAGATAAGCATGGCACCCTCTGCAAGAACAAACCAGAAGCAGTCCAAGGAGAGTCCCAAACACCCTTAAACATAGTGTACTCTTTTGGGAGAAACCTAATTCCACAGACTGGCACAATGGGAGCTGGGTTAAAGTCCCCATTTTCTGCTACCCTTGTCTCTTTGGAGTTTAAGTAAAATAGTTTATGCAAGGGCTGCAGTGGACTTGAAAAGTGCACCTATAGCTAAACACAAAATGCGTTCTTTGTACCTGCCCCTCCTTACGTACACCCAAAAAGGGCAGGCACAACACAGCTGTTAGTATTCATTATTTCCATTTGTTCTGCCCTTCCTTCAAGTCTCCTTAATGCTATAAGCTCCACACAGCTTTTTCCATTAGAACTGTCCAAGTCAGATTTTCTTTAGAACGTGTACTGCAAGATTCATTAACAACCAGTGACCGTGTATTATTGAGCTGACACAACAAATGGAGCCAGGCAGAGGCAAAGCAATATTTTTCTAAAGCCCTGGAGTGAAGACATCTATTAGAACCAAAAGAGGAATTATCCAACGGTCTGGGAGAGAACTCGATGCATTGCCTGCTTATCCAACTGGTGACTTTAAATGGTATATCTTTTGCCTAGCCCATATTCAAATCAGAATATAGAAAAATGTAGTGTTTTGTTTAAAAAAAAAAAAAAAAAAAAACAACCAATGTGTGGAAATAATCCAAGTACTGTACTTCACTGTAATACACAGTACTCACTCTGTTAGCTAATTTCATTGCCCTCAACACCTTGAAAACCTAGTGAACATACATGACTTTCAGAGCATATAACAAAGCACACAGCCACTGGCTACATATAGGACTCGGTAATTTCACTTTACCAAGCCATCACTTAGTTATACGGTGGTTCTACATCACCTGCCTCCTAGGGGCATTATGAATAAGAGGTGGTCACATCATCTAACAGTTAGAGCAAGGAACTGGAAAGAGCAACCTGTTTAGGCTGTAGAAACCAGTCACACTGACCGTGAGCCCTTAAGTTAATTAAGTTCTGGATGAACTCATGGCATTTTACCACAGACAGCAACGGATCCAGGATTTCACCTCTGTGCTTACTTGCCCATCTATAAAATTTGAATATACCCTTTTTAAAATAACTGAGACAATACATTTTTAAACACTAAAGTGCATTGTAAATATTGTGGTATGTATGTTGCATATGCATGCATGTGCAACTACTGGTAAAATTTTCAAGCGATATAAACTGTAAAATATTTCACCTATATATTTAAAGAAAAAAGAGCCTTCCTGGTTACCATATAGTAATTTTTCTCCAATTATGCCACAGAAAAATCTTTCTACTTAGGAAAACTCAGCCCACTGTTCTGCATTTAACTTGTAAAGAGAAGTTAATGTATAAGACTGCTCATTAATCCCAAACTCTTGGATGAAAGGAAAGCTACAATGATATAGTGAAGATGGAGTTGTATTCAAGAATGTTTGGTGCATAAAATTACCATGCATAAAACTAAAGTAGCTGTGGTAAAAAAAAAAAAAATCTGCTTTAATAAGGGTGTTTTGCTGCCATCAGGTGGCTGAAACGATTGTAAGGGTTGATGAGCAAAAAGTTACTGAAAAACAGACAAAGCTAAGGGTTAATCAATTAAATATATAGCCCAAAGAGAATTCAGTTAGCTTAGTGCAGAGAACAACTACCAATGGACAGCATTACCAGGATAGTTTATCATAGCTTAGCCCCACAGTTCAGTGAAAACATAAGACATACGCTAAATACTAGGTAGAGTCATTACTGTCAATATGTGGAAACATAACTACATTTGCCTTCTTTAAAAAGTTAAAACCAAACAACGCATTTTTGCATTTGTGTCCTACAAATCTCTTGTAGACAACCCCTTCCTTAACAACGGGTATAAACTAAAGACTGAAAATAAGAGAATTATCTAGTTTTTTCAGTAAGTTGCGCTGTGAAGCTATCCAGAGGTGTAGACAGTATGTGGACTAAAATAAGGCAGCATACGAGGGTTCATGGTTACAGACTATATGAAATACAGATGGCGGTAGCTCTCAACCAGGGTGTCCCGAGAACCTGCCAGGAATGCTATGACACTGCCACTGCAGGGTGAAACAGCCCTGCGCACCTGTTCTCAGGAGGCATGTTGCACTTGAACTGAGAAGCAGCTGCAGAAGAAAGATGCACTTGCCTGTATTATATTATGCAAGCAGGTGCACTGCTTCTGTTGCAGCCCTTCCTGGTTCAGCTCTGATGTGCCTCCTAAGAACTGAGGGATGTGGGGCAGTTATACCCAGTGGTGGTGGCAGCAGATGCTACTGCCACCAGGGAGAACTGCCTTGCTTTTTAGGAGGCACATGCAAGTGGGAACAGAAGGGGAAGTGGCTGCAGCAAGAGCACAGACAAGCAGCTCACACCACAGAGAGGAAATCAGACTACAGGAATTAGTTCCGTATTTCCACTCTGCCACTTGTTTTGTTGTAAAGAAAGACATTCATTCATTCATTCATAGAATGCAACTTTTTGACAGGCTGCCCTTTTACGCAATCACAACCTAGGGTGCAAAGAGCCATAGAAGTCATCCTCAGGATACCTGGGACCACCTAGATCAGTAGTTCTCAACCTGTTTGGACTCAAAGCACCAGTTCATAACTTGTGAATTGAAGCCTGGTTTCAAAAACCACTGTTCATATTACAATGGGGCCAGGGAGTGGGGATAGGGGACAAGCCTGGCCCTATGCTTATTTACTTAAAGCAGTTTTCTGCTTATCTCCTTGCACCTCGCTTATTGCTTCACATTAGTAGGCACATGTAGACACTACCAGAAATATATTGATTTTGCTTTCCCAACTACTCTGAATTTACAATAGCAGGTACTCTACCATTCAGAAAATAAGTTACATAGTTAAATGTGGGGGTAACCCCCAAGAATGTTAGATAGTACACATAAAAGTAATTTTAAAAGCAGAACTCCTGAAAACCAAATTTGTAACTATGCAGACAGCTTAAATAATTGCAGGCCATGACTGCAGTAGGGTCACAGCATTGGTGTAGTAGTGATGGTCCAGAAAACATGTGAAAAGTAACATTTGTATGAGAATATCTTTTACATGGGAGATGGAGAACAGAAAGCCTGAAGCAGAGACTGCAGTGAATTCTGGGATCAGAGAAGCAGGGGAGCACTGCATGATGGGAAATCTATGCTCCAAATGCTAATCAACCCATGTTCACACACACCCAGCTCAGCATTTATCAGACTAGTTCTAATCTGGATTTACAAAGGACTTCCCCCACCCCTAGACACACACACCTCTAAGTTTAATAGGCATCTCGGGCCGTACATTCCCCGGTCCCACTATGGGAGGCCTATTTAAATTTGATTGACTAAAACTCGGTTGCCGGGTTAGGGAATGCTCAGGCAAGGAGACAGAGTCAGAGCGGGTATGGGCAACATTTGAACAATGATTAAGGGTTCATCACAGCGTCCAGTCTGTTGGAGCCCTAACCACAAGTGTTGTCATGCTTTTCCCAGGACAACTGGTGGAAGTCCTCCTGCCCAAAGGTTATGAACACCCCAATGATTGCCTTAAGTCTGTTAAAAGACTATAGTAAGATCTGGAAAAGTCATGCTAAGCTGAGGCTTGTTCACAACAAGTAAAAATCCAAAACCCTGATGCTGCAAGCTATCTATTGTTTCTGAAGAAACCATGAGATATCCCATCAGTATATCTGCCACCCATAGGAATCTCAAGCTGGCTCCCAAGTATTTGGGTTACTCCCTAATCTTAAGTGTTTCCTGATTATCAATCAGTTTCCTGAGATGGTCCAAACCAGATAACCCCTTGTCAATAGAAAAGACAATGATTTACACTACTGAAGGTGCTTCGAAGCAGCTGAACTGAGGGTATAAAAATCTGTAAGTGTGTGTGCTGCTAGAAGAGGAAAAGGAAGGAAAAGAAGTAGAAGCAGGAGGAAAGAAGGAGAAGAAGAAAACCCCTGTGCTGACACCATCCCCTGTCGTTCTTGGGACGCTGGAAGAACAGATCATCTCTCCCTTCAAGGACTGTGCTACAGACTGTGCCTGTCAGCTTTGCAGCCTGAGTACCGTGGACTAGGTGAGATCCCAGCGTTCTCTGTCTTCTTTCTAGGCATAAACTTCTGAACCTGAACTGTATCAGTTAAGCTTGAGCTAAGTTTCCCCAAATACTTAGTGAAACCAGGGTAGTATTGTCATTGTTGGTGTTTGTTTTTCTTTTGCATGTCTATTACTACTAGTACTATTATATATTTCATATGCTTAGCAATAAATAACTTTTATAGTCAAACTGGTAGTAATTGGATATATTTTTCCTTCTCTGCTTCTCTTTCCTCCCGTGCTCTGCAGCAACGCTTCTTTTACCTATGCTAAAGATCCCTGTGAAGCCCAAATTATTGTGGGGTCTGCTCATCAAGAGGCCAAAGATTGGGACGTGCTGAGTTTGAAACACATAAGGGGATCAGCTTGTACAGGCTGATTGACCCAGTTTGACTCAGACGTGCCCTTATGAACTGGTGTGTGACTGATTTGGTGACTAGAGGAACCCAGCCCCATTGAGACTGAGTCCTGCAAGATAGCTCCATTGGGAGGGGGTGAGGACTTGCAGAAGGGAGATATACAGCTCCGTATAGAAACACAAGTAACACAAGCAGCACATTGACAGAATTACCAAGACCCTAGAAACGTATCCCTTAAATGAGCACACCCCAAAGTAATGGGCAAGTCTGGTAACACTGTGCCCTGGGTGGGATCCAGGCTATGGAGCTCCTTGGTGGGCCAGATCCACAGGCTAATGGTGGCACCTGCACTTGCAGCAATCATGGTAACTTCAGCTGCTAATCATGGAGGACACAGGTAGGCCCTGCTGCTGAGAGCTATATCCACCACAGTCCCAATGCCCTGGATTCTGCAGCAACCACTAGCCACACCCACACATTCCCTGGCCTATTGACAGTGCAGCGGGCTAAAAGGAGCAGCTCCATGGGCCAAGTCTGACTTGCGGACCATATATTTGACACCCTTGTTTTACATAATTGGCTTTATCCATTTCAACTGCCTTTTACTTTCTTTGTAGCTACTTCCGATACCTCTTCTTTGCCGTTTTGCAGGTTTACTGCCCTCTTCCCCTTCTCTAAGCAGCTGCCTTCAAATTACGTAATAGTTAAGCAAAGAACATTGTTTTACCTAGCATTTAGCTTAGCCTAGCCTGTATCGGCTTCTTTCCAGATCTTAGGAAAGACATTTTGTGCCCAAAAGCTTGTCTAACACTTTTCCCAGCTATATAAATGGTACAATAAAAGACACCGCCAGCGGCGCCTTTTTGCAGAGGGTGCACCGCCACGCTCAGCAGGTGCACGTGCACCCGCATTCACGCCCTACGCATTGCCGATGCACTGAATATTGTGACAATGCATTAAAAATTACCATGACATACATTAATTGAAACATCCAGAACTCCTTCCCCAAAACAGCTAAGTGCAGAGATTTCCTGAAAGTGAGTGTAAACACAAATGTAGCTTTAGCTGTAATACGTAGGGGGGCACGGGGGGCAGAATCTAAGGATTTACTGTATTTAGTCAAATCTAATATAAGATGACCCCCCCCAAATAATTAGATTCTATACATGTAAAAATTATAAATGTTATAATTTTCCATATATAGATTATAATTATTGGGGGGTTGTCTTGCATCTCTCCCCTCCACCCCCAACTGCTACAGCAGAGAAAGCAGTCGCTAGGGGGGACTGGGTGGCTGAGGAGTGGGGGTGGAAGGGGGTCAGGGCCCCCTTGCCCTCTGCCTCCCCAGCCTTCCTGCCCTCCTACCACCGGCTTCTCCCCACCCCCAGTTCCCCATATAATCTCTGCCCCTCCCTGCCACTACCCCCAATCTCTGCCCTTTCCCTCCCTCCCCCCAATCTCTGCCCTTCCCCTCCTACCACTCCCCATAGTCTCTGCCCACCCCCCAGCTCCCCATATAGTCTCTGCCCCTTCCCCTCTCCAACCCCCACCCCCTCCATACACACACATTTAGTGTCAGATGCTGCCTGGACTTTGTTTCCTCCTAAAACACAGCATGTGAAAGAGCAGCCCTGATACGCCATGTGACAGTGTCCATGCTGCTGACTGGCCAGGCAGGCAATAGGAGTTTCCATGTTCTCTGTGCCTGGGAGGGAACCCAGCCCAAGCCAGAGCTGAGTTGTGCCTGACAGTAAGGGGAGGAGGTGACTGCTGTGGGTCTGACTCTGGCCCCAGTGTAGGCTCAGAGCCAGAGTTGTAGTGCCCTCCCCACATGCTTTGTATGCAAAGTTGAAAACTAGGGGCTTTTTCCTCCATGCTGATTGGGAGGAAACCTCATCTTGGATTTGAGTAAGTATGGTATTTTAAAATGTTCACATGATTTGCCAAGTGATATGAGGAGGTGATAAAGTTGGTTTACAATATGTTGACTGTAGAAACTTATCCTCCTATCCAAAATCAAGTTAATGTTTAAACATGATGTGTAACAGCTGAAACAGGTCATTAGTGTAGAACACAAACCTTTAAAAACATTTTTTTTTAAATTTATAGTCTTCTAATTCAGCCACCAAATTTAACAAATTTAAGTTGCCTTAATCACTTACCTTGAGAACAGATACCAGTGATTTTTTGGATTCGCCCCGTCTCTTTAGGAAATGATAGAGGTAAGCATGAGCATTGGGATTGGGAGGAAACTTGGAGTTGTAGGCATATTCAGTTAAGACTTCCCGGGCTTCATCATAATCTCCATAAAATTCCAACAGCTATGGAAACAATGAGATGATAATATTGCTGGTGTTTAACAAATAAATAATCAAATATTTACAATTCAGGAACAAGGCTGAACCTGCCACCAAATTCTCAGCTATGGAGTCCTGCAGAGGACATATGCTGGCAGCAGGGAGGATGGGGGGAGGGGACAATGGGGATTTAGTGGCAGTTGTGTTAATTCAGGGGTTTTCAACCTTTCTTAACAACTGTGCCCCTTCTGTCTCAAAGTTTCAGCTCAGGTACCCCTTTATATTAAAATTATTTGTGGGGGGGGCTGAGCAGACATGAGTGCATGTACAGCCCACTCCCCCAGCAGGTAAGTCTATGGGGGAAGGGAAAGGGCTGTGGGGGCGGCGGGGCACAGATTGAGGCCCCCAGGGTGAGGGAAGGAGTGGGGCACAGATAGGGACAGGGGCTGAGTCATGGGACAGTTGGAGCCCAGGTGGCTTATCTAGGGGCATGGTGAGGGGGGGGGGGGGCCCCCCCCTCCCCTGCCCGGCACACCCCTGTGGAGGCCTGCGGGGCATGTGCTGCCCCCTCCCGCCCCCCCCAGATCTGTGCATGGGGTGGAGATGGCTGCCACAGCGCGCTGGGTTTTGCATGCCGCTGCAGCCACCCTGGGAGCAGTGTGAAGGCATCTGCGTTCCACTGCCAGGTGGGCACGGGGTACAGCACAGCCCAGTGGCAGCAAGCACATGGTGTTGTACTGTTCCTGGGGCAGCTGCAGCAGTGTGCAAAGCCCAGCGCACAGCGGCAACAACCTCTGCCCCCCCAATGTGTGTGTGGGGCATGTGCCCACCACTATGATCTTTTTAAGTACCCCTAGGGGTACACATATCCCTGGCTGACAACCACTGTGTTAATCTACATGTCCTGCTAGGTCCAGATCTGCCCCACAAACAGCCTTGCAGCCCATGGGTGCACATGAGTCTGATATCTGTCTTAAACTTTAAGACCTGTAAATAGAAGAGGGACTTTGAGGAATTCCATACTTGTTTCCCAACATTAGTATTTATGAAAGTTCTTAACAACCATAATAACTGATGTCCTCTATAATGAAAGTATAAAAAGTGAAGCTGCAAACTTCCTTGTGAAGAGGCCATCTCCAAGTATAAATTCTGTTTGCTTCCAAACCACCCTACCCTCGGATGTTTTTGTATCTCTTAAAGTCTCAGTTCAAATCCTACTAGAATCAACAAATAAGAATTGGAGTATTTTGTTAATCAATGGAATAGGGCCCAAAGAAAACTGAGGAAAAACATAGTGAAGCATTTTAAAATTTATGATGCACCAAATTCTTGATGATTTTGCAGTAAACAATACTGTGTACGCAGCATCGTCAGGTATTTTCTGACTAAAGCACAAATATGTTAGCATGTTTCTGTACAAAGTCTAATATCCATTAATAGTGCTGCTGTTACATGCAATTTACTTCCTGCTATATACAGGGAAATATTAATATGCAGAAATCATTAAAAGACCACTGAAAATACTTTAAACAGGCAACTCAATATTAACATATTAAAAAGTTGCTGTTACTGTTCCAGGATTTCTTTTCAATGAACAGGACTGCTCTGCCTCCCTAGGTTAGTCCTCCTAATGAGATTCCAGAAGTAGGTAAAATACCACAGGGCAGGCTAGCAACCTCCATTTATAATAAGTGAAACATTCTAAGAGACATATGTTAAGGTTACGTCTGTATTAAAGTTTGTAAGCAGAAAAGAGACTTTGAGGAATCCCATTTTTTTTCCCCGATGCAGGGATCCATTACAGCATGGATCAGCAACCTATGGCCCATGGGTTGGATCCAGCCTGCAGAACCTTTGGAGCTGTCCTGCAGAAATAGGACTTTGGTGGCATTTGGCAGAAGGAGACCCTCTCCCTGTACTGCCAGGGAGAAAAATTATGGCAGCAGTAAGGTCTTAGTGTCTGCCCACCTCCAACCTGAAGTAGGTCATTCCAGCCCATGGCCAGAAAAGGGTGCCTACCCTCTGACAATTAAAAGGGGATTGTTCCATTTCTGCATGCAGATGGGGGAGCAGAAATCAAGTCATGCTCTTAATTCCTGTGTCATTATCATAAACAAAGATTGTACAATCTGTTCATCAAATGAAATTAAATGATCCTGTGCATGCACTTTACATTGGCCCTACATTGCGATGGAAAGTGTAATTGATTAAACTAATTTTCACAAGTAGAGGAGACCAGAAAACACTATTATCACTTAGTACATTTTTATAAAAATCTACTCTAATTACAACAGAACTTCAAATAGTCAAATACCAGAATATATTTTTCTCTGATATACCAAAGGCAACTATTTAAGAATACACGTGTAAATGTGCTCTTACATCCACATAGGACACCACGAAAGGATCCCAAACTCCAGGTATTTTAATTATCTCCTTAAGATTCACTGCTGCTTGCCGAAAAAAGTTGTGCATTTCTTGTTCAGAGGAGTCTGTAAAATTTTCTTCATCTGCCAAAAGATAAAAATTAGTTGTATTTTGTCAGTTAAATGGGGCACTGATAGAGTAGTACATGTAAGAGGCAGTCTCATGAAGGCAGGACAAAGACAGCTAACTTCAAAAGATAAGTCAAGTGCAAGTTCCTCAATGGCAGAGGTTGCAGATCAGCGAGAACAAAGGATGAAAGGGAAGTTGTTTATCTGTAGAAACAGTGTGGATGGGGAAAAATACTAAACACTCACATAACTTAGCTCAAGATAATTATATCTTAACTGAAAAATGACAACCATCTTACCTCATTTCCTTCATCCACCAATTGATAAATGAATCACTAGAGAATGAGCTAAATACATTATTTTGCACTGACTGTGGAGATTAGAAATGGTTTCCGTTTTTGGTGTTCTACATGGGAATTAACAAGTTAATTAATTTAGGTCTGAATCTTGATTTATGTAGTCAATAAATTATGAACAATTTATTTAAGAGCTCTTTATTTTGTTAGTGCAGAGAGGGGAAATAAAAATAAATGGAGATCCATCTATGAAGAACAAAGCTAGTCATATCAAGTTGCTATAGGTATGGAACTCAAAATTAAGAATTTACAATAAAACCACATGGGGAAGGCAGCTGACTTAAAGAAGAGACTATACACTCATGCCCATTTTCTAGGCAGAATTTGCCTGAGTAATCATTCTTCATTAGGACCTTAGAAATTCCTACCTATGCCAACTTACTTGCTTGGAGCGTATGTCATGCCTACTTCTAAGGGTACCCAAGAACTTGAAACAGGTACTTTTGTGTTGCACGATGGTAAAAGTCTAAACAAGCAATATTGCATTTTGTGCACAAAAAAGTTGTCATTGATAATATGATAATTTCCACTAAGGTAAAACTCTGAATCAGGGATGTCAGAGGAATTACAGTATGTCAGCCTCTTAAGGTAGTTTGACAATTTGTTTTAAATGGCTTTTTTAAATAAGGACAGCTCCTAAATTTGGTTTACATCATTTTTCTATTAATATTGCTTAAATTACATATAATTTTCTTGCAGAAGTTTAAATAAAAGCCACAAGTGACCTTTTACATTCTATATCTAACAGGATCCCAGGGCAACTCTCCACCTCCCCCCCATCCCCATCATCCTCAAGGGAAAGGAGTTCCAGAGTCCGATTTGCTACTGAATGGTATTCAGTGTCTCCATGCTCCCACACTCATTTAAATCTAGGAAGTCTGTCTGGATGTCTCAACTAATCTCAATTCACATAGCAGTACATAACAAGTTGTCTCTCAAAGAGCCAAGACACAAGCAGCAATGCATTTTGTAGATCAGAGTCAACATAAGTGTTTCTCTCAGAAGCAGAAAGACCCAGGACAGCTAACCAAAAATAGGTGGAAGGTGCTCTCAGCAGATGACTCCACAAGCATACTGGCAGACAAGCAGAGTGCCCAAGCTGAAGATAGTGAGTAGTCTTCACGAACAGCTGCATGGGGAGTATATTTAAAGTAGTCCTGGCTGGAGATCTTGGGTATGGACTTCTCACAGGTATTCTTGCCTTTAAAGAAGGCAAATACCTGCCCCAAGCACAGATACTTTTGGTTAAACTGGCACCCTGCATAATTCTATTAATTGCCATAGATCCAAAACCACCTCCAACCACTAGCGGATAAACTCTCTTGATCAAAAGAAAAAGATGCATCCTTGTTATAAAACTCTCTACATTAAAGCAGCAGAAACTAAAATGAAACTAACCATCTTGCTCCGTTTGAAAATACAATGTTAGCTATACACTATGAAAGCAAAGAGGACGTACTGTCTGGGGTCAACATAACTATGACAGAATCTTCTATATTCTGATGCTTTTGCAACCTGAAGAATCTTACTTTTTCCTCACCCCACTTTGTAAGAGATGGTAAAAAGGCATTCTACATGAATAGAAAGCACCAGTCACTTATGGTAAAAGAAGGACCTTTCAAAGAGTACTGATTTTTCACTCTAAGGTCACAGGAAAGTACAATCTCAACCGGAACGTCAGAAGTTGGTGATTATTCTTTGGGATCATTTTTGCCCAACTCATCTTCAGACATTAATAATCTAGATTGGTTGATGCTTGTAATATCTACCCTAAATCAGTGGTATTCAACCTTTTTTTACATTTGTGAATCCCTAAAAAATTTTGAACAGAGGAGCAGACCCCTTTGGAAATTTCAAATGGAGGTGCAGACTGCTTTGAATGGCTAAGTGTGGGTATTCACATACTTCTGACTGATCAAAATCATCTTTTGTGGACCCTTTAGACATTGTCCACAGACCCCTAGCAGTCTGCAGACTACACGTTGAAAACCACTGTCCTAGATCTAAAGCCAGAGTGAAATGGGTCAAGGAACTCAGAATGAAGTAGCACCATCTCTCTCAGGCTTCCCCTAACATTGGAGATAAGGCAATAACTGGAAAGGGCAGTAGTATCGCAAAAGAATCTTCATCAAGGGCCTCAGGCACCATTAATCTGAAGTAGACAAGCATTAATCTTTAAAAAAAAACAAAAAACAAAAACCCACACCACAAAAAAAACCCACAAAAAAAAACCAAAAACTAACCTAGGAACTTTCCCTCATCAGCAGAAGTGTCCCATGATCAGGTTAGCAACTGAAGCTCTGAAACACCTCAGTATGTAATACTGGCTTGAACCTTTTGGACTTTGCTTTGCCATCATAAATCTGACCCAAATAAGATCAGGCTAATCATACAGTAGACAGAAAATTCCACCTGAACAGTAGATTTCTCTCACTGAGAAGGCAACCAATTGTCTTTATTATCCAGGACAATTGTTTTAGGAATATGAAGACTCAGTAGCAGAAAACTCTTCTTAAAAAAAAAACAACCAAACTTTGTGGCATGACTTATTTTTTGTATTTCTTGAGAACTTTGTGCTGCACGTGATCAGATGGAGTGCAGCTACTACTTTTCTAGCTCGTCCGTCTTTCTATAATCATTTGCAAATCACAGTGGCCTGTGAAACTAGGCAAATTGAAATGTACAGAGTAGTCAAAGAAAACAGCATTGGTACTCACCAAGCTCTAACATGGCTTTTCTCTTCTTAGACCAGTTATAGTAGTCCAGGAGACCCTTGTAAGCTTGAATGAGTTTCAGCTCATCATTCTGAGCAGCAGTTTGTTCTCCATACCTCCAGCTTTCTGCCAGGGTAAGGTTTTGGTAGGCTTCATCTATCAATCCATTACACAGGAGATAAAAGATGTGTTCTAAACAAACCTATGACAAAGAGGAAAGAAAAAAAAACCAGGCTCCTAAATAATGCCCATCACATCTTACAAAACAGCAGATTTTCCTGACAACATACGTTTTTTATTTTATTTTTTTGCTACATCTGAACAGAAGAGCAAGATTAATGGCCATATAAAACATTCTGCATAAATTTTAATTTGAACTATTATCAAAAGAGAAAAAAAAAAAAAGTAGAAATGCATTTTGCATAGATTATTTCATTCAACAGGTTTCTCCTCAGAAAACAGGGGAGATAGCTACAACAGTAAGAGGGAAGAAGTAGTGAACAGCTAAATGGATGTTTTTTGTCTTGGTCCGAATCACAGATGTTGCAAAGAGATATAACCCAGACCTCCTTTACCCTGATAATAAAGATGGGGGACTGTCAGAGATGGAATAAAAAAAGTGCTGAAACAAACTGATAATTTCCAAAGCAGTAAGTCACCAGGCACAGCTGATATATATCCAAGAGTCCCAAAAGAGGCTTAAGTTCTTTAAAGGCTTTAAAAAAAACCAACAAAATTACTCCAGTAACCCTTTCAACTGTACCTGGTAAAATGGCAGATAATCACGTATATCAGGTGATTTGTTCTATTTTTAATTGTAATAAAAAAGGGTTCAACTGACATGGGAGCAGCATAAGAAAAAAAAAAAAAAAAAAAAAAAATCACAGCTCTGAAACCTGAGGATTTTAACATATTGAGAAGGTAGTTAGCAAAAGGGGTACTAAATGAAAGCGTATCTAAGCTTTCAAAAGGTCTCTAACAAGGCTCCTTACAAGAGAGACAATTAATTACATAGGAGGAGAAGCAAAACATCATTGTGGATCAAAAGAAAGATTAGAAGATAGAAAGCAGAGAACAGGATTAAAGAATCTATTTCCACTATGGCAAAAGGAGAACATGATGTCATGACATTCTACACCAAGTTTATAGTTTAAACTATTTTAGTGACTTAAAAAGTAGGAAAGCAGCATGGCAGAAAAGTCTGACAGTTGGGATTACAACAGACTATGAAGAAGTACAGATATGATGGAAGTGTGGATAACTAAAGTTAACATGTGCTGGAAAGGAAAATTAAATTATACTCATAAACCCAAATTCATTCTATCAACTCAGAAAAAGGACCTGGGTATCACTATGGACAGAGCAACTGCAATGAAAAAGGGCAAATGATGCCAAGTCTATAAAGAATGGGGTGCAGAATATTATGGAAACTGTAATGCCCTTATATTAACAGTACCATCTCTGCTAGTAGTGTAATCAAGACTACTATCTCCATTACGGATATCATCATTAAAAATTGGTGGTAACCCCTATACATAAGTTTTCAAACATAAGCATAATTTAAGTCAATAATGCCCCTTTAAGCTTGTCCTCACCTTTAAATAATATTTTACTCCTAAATTTTTCATCCGCTCAGTAAAGTAGTTGAGCTCTTCTATGTTGCTCTTGGAATGATGAAGCAGAATTTCAGTTCCTATTCTCCAAATCGCCTGCAAAGTAACTACACATTTCAGAAACATAGCTTCTATGCACCACAACCGAAGTAGTACTAGTCTCTGATCACTAAATTACTACTACGATTCCTTTCTGTGTTCTATCAGAAATGGACATACTTCTTTTAGTGAAAAACGAACATGCAAATTTTACTTATCAGCAAATTAATATCATCTACACATGGTATATGGTTTAACAAAAACAAAAATTAACATTCATGGAAGTTCCCTAAGCAGGCATAAAGGTTTGGTTTTTTTTAGCAACATATACAGAAATCATATTTTGTAAGCAAAGCTAAAATATGTCTCCTCCTGCTTGAAAACAGTTCAAGGAAGAAAAAGAAAAAATTAAAAAAAAAAAGCAGTTTTCCTTTGATATTTTCCCTCTAGAATGCAAGGTAGAGGTAGCTCATGTTACTTTAATACAAAAGAGATTTTTTTCCCCTCTGCATCTCTCAAATTTTGAAAACAGAAGACCTCCCCATCAAGAAGACGTCTCTGATCAAAGTCTGTCTACAGGACTAGATCCAAAATTGTAACAGGCTATAGAATGCAAAGGCTCCATATTTCAGGGATGTACTTGGTAGCCGTGTTGGTCTGAGACCAGACATACAAAAAACCAGAACTTGCAGAAAGCTCCCAAAAGCTTGCAGAAAAGGACAATTTCCTTGCAATTTCCTAGTTGGTCTAATAAAAGGTATTATTTTGGAACCAAGAGTTCTAGTTTTTTTTGCAAGGCTCCATGTGGCACTTTTTAAAGAAAATGCTGCTTCAATACCTGTATCATTGATTCAGATACTTATATGAAGCAACTAGAGAGAAGGCTCATAAGGTTCTAGAGAAAGCCAATAGGGAATTAAAAAAAAAAAAAAAAAAAAAAAAGGATTCCAAACTTCAAATGGATTCTGACATGGGACACCAATGGCAAATGTATTCTCATTGGACAGTCAGTTTAGAAAAAAAAAAAAGCATATGTATTAATTATGCACGTTACCTGCAAGATTCATGAGAATTAATTCATACTTGAACCAAATTGTCATCTCCTTTGCCATGGGTCCAAACAAACCATTTGTGCAAGGAGCTCAGAGCCCAGCTTTCCACGGCACTCAGCAGCAGCACTTCAGTGGGTTCAACAGGACCCCAGAAGTTCTGGAAATCAGGCCACTTTAGAACATAAGAGGTGGTAATACTTTGTCATCCACTAAATTAAGATGTCAAATAGTGGCTTCAGAGCAGATTGTTCCAAATGCAGTCAATCAGCCCATGAAATTCACAGATACATTAGCCTGCAGGGCATAGGCTGCTAATCCCCAGTCTGGACGATGCCTGCAGACACTGGAGAGGCACCTCCCCTCTGCTGCCACAGGGAACAGTGCCAGTGCTGGTTGGGTCCTAGTAGCCACTCATCCACCTGCCTGCCTCTGACTCCAACTGGGCCAATCCAGCCCAAAGCCTTAAAAGGCTGCTGCTACATTAGACAACTCCCCTGCTCCCAAGCTGCTCCACATTACCTGAATAAAACCCCTTAACTGCTAGCAACTACGGGGTCTAGTTTTGTGTGGTCTGCTACCCGATACTTGTGCAACAGAACTGTGGTTGCTTATATGCAGGGTGCAGTTTTGTGCCCCCTCTGCCAGGGACATCCATGAGTTGTCCTGAACTGCTAAACTTTGTTCTATATCTCTACTGTTTTATATGCTAGAGGTTTGTTTTCCAAACTTATCGGTTGGTATGGATACCTAGAGAGTAACCAAAAGAGCACACACCAACTGCTGAAGCTTCCTTAGCCTGACGAAGGGTTTTTGAACCCGAAAGCTTGCTTAATAACTATTCTCCAACCATTTGGGTTGGTCTAATAAAAGATATCAAATTCACCCAAGGAACCTTGTCTGCCTATGTCCTTAGACCAACACAGCTACAACCTAAACCCCAAAACCTCTCTAATGCACACATGTTCTTGTAAAGCTTTGAGGTTTCTTTTTAACAAATAAGACATAAGTATGGATCATGAACTACTTCAAATGCCCTTTTAAATTATTTCCATCAACAGCAAGTGAATTCTGGTAACAGCCTCTTTTTATCTTACCTCTGGAGCAGTTTTCCGTTTACTCACTGTACTTGTTTCCAATATCTCCAAGTAGCTAATCATGAACTCTGCAGCCCTCTGCCACTGGTTCTGCAACAGGGCATCTTGAATGTAGTTTAAACAAGCTTCCTTCGTTTTCTGAAATTCTGTTTCCTTTGGACCCCTAGTTACTAAAAAAAAAAAAAAAAATAGGATTAACAAATAAGAGAGGGTAACAATGTAACTATCACTTTACTACCTTTAGCTTTGTCCAGGGCAAACTCTGCCAAAGGAGGTGAAAAAGACAGAAACCATGCTTCAAAATGCAACTTCAAATATTTCCTAAAATACAGTGGATTTCTCCTCTGAGCCCATCTCCTCTCTTATTTAAGGTCTACATTGCAAGATATTGCACTATGATCACCTAGAAACCTCAACCAAGAGTAGAACTCCTTTCAGCTAAGCAGTGCTCACCTGAAGAATTGAAAATGCAAGTAGCTGGTACAAACAAATTAAAAACTCTTATTTAAGCAGATTGTAAACTGAAGCAGAGATGGGGAGAATTTGTTCCTATACTATGACTAAGCTTGAAGAAAACTTGCAGCTTCCCTACGCGAGGGCTCCAAGAGGCTGGTTAGGCCCCTGCCCAAACCGGATCGTTGTTGCTGCAGCCCATATAGAACCTGTGGCAGTTAAAGTCTGAATGGTGTGCCTCCTGAATGCACCAATGTTTTCTGATGAAGAAGCGCAAAACTGATAGACCCACGTAGTAGAGTTTGTTCCTCCTCCTACACTGTGAGCTCTACATATGAAACTATTAAAGGACCACGGCTAAACAGGACAGATTTCCCACATGAACTGCATAACCACAGCGTATTGTGGTCTATAGTTGTATTCAAAGACTGTGTTTTCATCTGCTTTGAAATAACAGACCAGTCTCATGTGCCAGAGCCAACACATCCCCCAGACCAGCTCTGTGCAGTGTGCACCAACTCCATGGGCGACTGGTGCCTCCCGATACTAGGGGGGCACCAGCAGCCAACTGCTGACTAGGGGAGGAGGGGGTCCCCAGCATGTGCTAGCGCCAGCTCTATCAAGTCCCTAGGTCTTGAACCAGCCCCATGTTCATGTGTGGAGCCAGTCTGGTGCACAGGGCCAGTCCGAGATGAGCGCTGAATGCAGTACGCATGTCGGACCGGCCCAGTGTTTTGGATCCAGAGCAGCAGAAGTGCCACATGCAATGCATGCCAGACCAGCTCCATGCACGCAGCAATGTCCAGACAACATGTGCTGCACACAGAGCTGACCTGAGCAGAGCTGACCAGGGCAAATCAGCCCATGCGGGGCTGCGCCCCCACTCTGATTCCCCTGGACCTGAAAAAGCATTTTGGGGGGGGGGGGGGGGGGGGGGG
>NW_005842362.1:1027295-1041652 GCF_000455745.1 Alligator sinensis
GGGGGGCTTTGCCGGTGGGGGGGGGGGGGGGTCTCAGCCCCCCAAGCTCCCTTGTAATTCAAACCCTGGTGCACACACCTGCAGGTCCACACACGTGCATATATACCTGTACATGTGTGTGCAGGCATGTGCCAAATCAAGGAGCACCATGAGGCAGGGCTGGTTTGTATCTTTGGGCCCAACCCGTTCAGTACCACTTACCTGGGTGACAGAGCAAGCGCGGGAGCAGGGGCAGATGGATGCTCGGGGTCAGGCTGCCCCACTCCTCCCTCGGGGCCGGCTGCTCCACGAAGCCGTCCATGCCCTCGGCAGTGGGGAGGAGGAGAATGAACCAGTCCCGCACCCCGCCCGCCCGGCCGGAAGTGGTACGGTCCCACAGGACGCGACTGGCCCACTAGAAGCGGGAGACCATGTTTATTCCTGGCGAGAGACCTCAGAGTACCTATCACGTGACCCACGCCCTTAGTTACCAACTACGTCTTTCAATTAATCCGGGCACCGACATCGAGTGGCTTTACCGTTATCAAGAGCAAAGTCAGTTAGCTCTGAAAAAAAAAGAAGCAAGGCTTTCTTCAGCAGTGCCTCGGAGCCACCTTCAGAATGACCTTCGACCTCGCCAAGAGGGATAGTGCAGCCGGGGAAGAGACGCGTGGTGCGCATGCACTGTCTTCTCAGAAGCCGGTATCTGGCGTTGTGGCAGGGGCGTGTCGTGGAGCCAATCCGGTCATGTGACCGGACCCTGGTCTCGCTGCTTGTTCCCTGCGAGAGCTGAGGTGACTCTCAGTGCGTAGGCGCGGGTTTCTGGTGATACCATGCTCTCACCCCTGGAACCCGATCCTGCGTCCCCAGCTGCAGCCATGGGCCGGCTTGCGCCGCGGGCTCCAGGGCCGAGGCTCGGTCTGCACTGGTCTGCACACCGAGGAGATAGCAATTATTATTATTGATATAATAATAATATAATTATTGTGGCATGCTTATAATTCATATTATATTAATATAACAAGTACTATTGTATATAATAATATATACCATTACTGTTATTGTCGTTCTAATCGTCATTATTATTGTGGTTGTTATTCATATTCATATGAATTATATTGATATTAATATGATCGATATTAATATTATTCTTATTAGCCATAATAAGGAAATAAATCGAATTAGTCAATAGTAAGTGATCATATGCTTAACAGTAATATACTTGTGGTCCTAATTATTATAGCAATAATGATTAGTATTATAGCAATAATAATAATGCTATTAACATCACAGTGATGGTTCCTAAATACTGCTCATCAATAATATAAAAACCAGTGAAATGTCAAGTTGCCAACATACAGCAGCAGCTTGGAGCTGAATAGCTAAGAGCACAGTACAGGGGAAGTCCCCCGCTGTGAAAATACATGCATGCTTATAGACTTTGGGCCTATGTAGGGTTGCCAACCCTCTAGGAGTGCCCTGGATTCTCCAGGGATTAGATATAAATCTCCAGGAGGCTACTGGAAGCCCCCCAGGAGATAAATGACAGGGCATTCATTAAAATAAATATTAAATGTTGAATCCGATTTACATGGTAGTCCAGTTTTTAAAATGTAATAGTAATTTGCATTTGCCTTCCTGACGTGAAGTCTATGTAACTGATACACGGAAGCAGGTAGGCACATCGGTGTTGTGTTGCCAGCATGTTGGCATTCCGGAAACCTCTTGGAATAGATTCAGAGTTGGCAACCCTACACCTGTGAATAGTGCTGCCAGCTACTTTGGAGGCATGTGTTGAGTAAATGCATAAGTATTTACAAAATCAGGGCCATAGATGCATGGCAGACATGCAGCTTGATCCAGTAAAAGCTGTCACCTATAACAATTCTTGCCTCTTACTTCTCTCACGTGTTTTTACTTCTCTCACTAGCTCTTGTCTTACCTGCTTTTTTCCTGGTCCTCTCTACCTGACTTGCATAGGTCAGAATTACTTTTGAAAGAAGAGAATAAAATTGACTAAGGGTACTTGCAAAATGATGTGTGAATATGTTTGGAGGCCACAGGTTAGGAGTGTAGGAATCTAAAGGAATGGTATAGCAGGAAGATTTTTTTTTTAAAGCTGTCTTGTAGTTTTTGAGTAAAAAAAGCAATTTTTACTAAGGTAGCTTTGACCCTTGAAGAATCCATGTTTTTTTGTTTTGTTTTGTTTTTTAGAATGTGATAATAGATTGAAAAGGCAGTAACTTGTTCTGTTACTGCAATACACAGCAGAGGGGACTAGCCAAAGAGCATCAACGTCTCTGCGATGCACTTGCTCGTGTTTGGAATGGAGCTGAATGGGGGAGAGGCAAGGAAAGAAGTGGATTGAAATGAGAGGCAGTTTTGGTGGTCTTGTCTAGGACTGAAATGGTGAGGGTCTGGTTTGGGAGGAGTTGGGTGGGGTTTGTGCATGAGGTGTGGAAACGATAGATGGTTTCTGGATCTGTGTGAGGAGTAGAACAAGGATGTTGTACACTGAGAGGGCCGCTGTGCAAATATGAATAGTCAAGGAGGAGCAGCAGGAAGATGGTCTGTGGACACACGTAAGGAACAGAATAGGGACTCACCTGTTATCCCCTTTGACCTGAGTCATTAGCCAACATTCAGGGTACAGTAGGTGGTTTCCATAATAGGAAATTATGGTTGGAAGGGACCTCGGGAAGTCATCTACTCCAGCCCCTAGTCCTCAAAGCAGGACCGTCCCCAGTTAGATCATTCCAGCCAGGGCTTTGTTAAGCCAGAGCTGAAAAACCTCCAAGGATGGAGATTCCACAACCTCTCTAGGTAATTTGTTCAAGTGCTTCACCACCCTCCCAGCGACAGAGTCTTTCCTAATATCAAACCCAAACTTCCCATGCTGCAACTTGAGACCGTTGCTCCTTGTTCTGTCATCTGCCAACAGAACAGTCTAGCTCCATCCTCTTTGGAACCACCCCTGAGGTAGTTAAAGGCTGCTATCAAATCCCCCCTCAGTCTTCTCTTTTGAAGACTAAATAAATCTAGTTCCCTCAACCTCTCCTCAGAAGTCATGTGCCCCAGCCCCCAAACCACTTTCATTGTTATCTGCTGGACTCTCTCCAACTTGTCCACTTCCTTTCTATAGTGGGGGGCTGAAAACAACATGGTATTTCAGATGTGACCTCACCAGTGCTGACTAGAGGAAAAGAATCGCTTCCCTCAATCTGCTGGCAATGCTTTTATTAATGCAGCCCAGTACAGGTTTCCCTCGCTTTATGCTATACGTACGTTCCTGGAAAAGGGTGCATAACTCAAATTTGCATAAAAGGAACCCACTTTACAATATAATAAATAAGGATACTTTCCAAGACCTCAATTGTACTGACCTCCAGACCCATTTCTACTACTTTTACAAGACAATTTTGGTACTCGCCAACAGCAGACAGTATATACAACCACAGCGTGGTGGTGAATGTTACCATAATGAGGATGGCAACTATAGAAACACAGGGTGCAGACAATGAGCAAGGAGCATAGATATTTTGGTGCATGTCACTCCCACAACGCACTGCACAAAGCAGCTGACTGTGGGCTTCCACCACACTGATCGCATAAGAGTGAATTTACCTTGTGTATAACAAATTTTTGGTATAAAAAGGATCATCACGTAAGAGCGAATTTGCACATACAGAACCAACATAAAGCGAGGGAAACCTGTATGCTGTTAGCCTTCTGGGCAACAAGGGCACACTGCTGACTCATAGTTAGTGTCCACTATAGTTGGTGTCCACTATAACCCCTAGTCCTTTTCTGCAAAGCTGCTGCTTAGCCACTCTGTCCCCAGGCTGTAGCAGTGCATGGGATTCTTCTGTCCTAAGTGCAGGACTTTGTACTTGTCCTTATTTTGAACCTCATGAGATTTATTTTGGCTCAATCCTCCAATTTCTCTAGGTCCGTGGTTCCCAACTTTTGTTTGCCGTGACCCACAGCTGGGAGTAGAGTGCAGTGGTGGCGGCAGCAGCCCAAGGGCAGGGTGATGGAGCTCCCAGCACACAACATGGCTTGTCCTTTGTGTGCAGCGCTGCCAGCATTGCCCCCACAACCCTCATTTGGGTCGTGGCCCAAGGTTGGGAACTGCTGGTCTAGGTCACCCTGAATCCTAGCCCTACCCTCCCAATTTATCTACTACACCCCCCAGCTTGGTGTCATCTGCAAACTTGCTGAGGGTGCAATCCATCCCATCTTTCAGATTGTTGATGAAGATATCAAACAAACTCAGCGCCAGGGGGTTAGGGCACTCCACTTGATACTAAGCCATTGATTACTACTCGTTGAACCCGACAATCCAGCCAGCTTTCTATCCACCTTACAGTCCATTCAACCCATACTTCCTCAGCTTGCTTTCAAGAATGCTGTGGGAGACAGTATCAAAAGCCTTGCTAAAGTCAAGATATATTACATCCACAGCTTTCTCTGCATCCACAGAACCAATTACCTCATCACAGAAGGCAATCGGGTTGGTCTGACTTGCCTTTGGTGAATCTGTGCTTACTGTTCCTAATCACCTTCTTCTTCAAGTGCTTAGACATGGATTCTTTGAGGACCTGCTCCATGATTTTTCCAGGGCCTGAGGTGAGGATGACTGGTCTGTAGTTCCCTGGATCCTCCTTCTTCCCTTTCTTAAAGATGGGCACTATATTTGCCCTTTTCCAATTGTCTGGGACCTCCCCCAATCGTCACGAGTTTTCAAAGATAATGGCCAGTGGCTCTGCAATCACATCGGCCAGCTCCCTCAGCACCCGCGGATGCATTGCATCCAGCCCTATGGACTTGTACACATCCAGCTTTGCTAAACAGCCCCTAGCTTGTTCTTTCACCATTGAGGGCTGCTCACCTTCTGTCCAAACTGTGCTGCCTGGTGCAGTAGTCTGGGAGCTGACCTGGCCTGTGAAGACCAAGGTAAAAAGGCACTGAGTACTTCAGCCTTTTCCTCATCTGTCCCTAGGTTGCCTCCCCCATTCACTAAGGGACCCACATTTTCCCTGACCTTCCTCTTGTTGCTAACATACTCGTAGAAACCCTTGTTATCCTTCATGGCCCTGGCTAGCTGCAACTCCAGTTGTGTTTGGCCTTCTTGATATCATCCCTGCATGTGTGAGCAATATTCTTATACTCCTCCCAAGTGGTTTGTCCAAGATTGCATTCCTTGTAAGCTTCCTTTTTGTGTTTAAGCTCAACAAACAGTACTCTGTTAAGCCAAGCTGGTCCCTTGCCACATTTGCTATTCTTCCTGCACTTCAGGATGGTTTGTTCCTGCACCCTCAGTAAGGTTTCAACCATCTTTTCTAGACTCCTTTCCCCCTTAGATTGGCCTCCCAGGGGGTCCTGCCCATCAGTTCCCTGAGGGAGTCAAAGTCTGCTTTTCTGAAGTCCAGGGTCCTTACTCTGCTGCTTGCCTTTCTTCCGTTTATCAGGATCCTGAATTAAATCATCTCATGGTCACTGCTGCCCAACTTGCCATCCTCTTCTACATCCCCCACCAATTCTTCTGGGTTTGCGAGCAGTAGGTCAAGAAGAGTACAACCCCTAGTCAGTCTCTCCAACACTTGCACCAGGAAGCTTTCTCCAACGCTCTCTAACTTTCTGGATTGCCTGTGCAGTGCTGTATTGCCCTCCCAGCCGATGTCAGGGTGATTGAAGTTCTGTACTTACAGTTCCAAGGGCTCTTTCAAATAGCACATAGCCCACTGGGCTTTCTCCTGAGGCTTGTTCTGGCTCAGTGTCCTCATGGTTCTTCTCTCCCCTGTTTGTTTTCTCGTCCTCTCTCCCTGACTTGCACAGGAGTATTGCTCCAACCTAAGCAATCCCCTCCTGCTAACTTCATTGTCAGATCACTGTAACAGAGTCATGGCTGCAACTCTGTTACTAAGAGGGGTCAGCAGCTGAGGATAATTACCACCCGGCAGGGAAAAGGCACACCACACCCTCTGGAGCCAATGAGGCTCAGGAAGGAGGGATAAGAAGGGGAGAAGACCCTGGAAAAGCTGCCTTTGGGCACTTACAGATCGAGAGAAGTGGGTGAGGAGCCCTGCAGCGAGAGGTTCAGAGGAAGGCCCAGAAACAGGGACTCACCCTCACAGATGGTGATGAGATTTCGAGATCGATACGCCCCTCGGGTCACTACCTACCTGAAAAGCCAGCTTCTGTGGTGAGTCACAGGAAACGGAGCAGCGGCACGGCAAAAAGCTGCGGCTCTGGGCCAAGATGCGGCGGGAGAGAAAGGGGGTGGGGGAACACCCAATCCAGCCCTGAAGAAACAGGACCCTGATCCCTCACCGGAGGACGAGAGGGGGCCAGGAGGGAAAAGAAAAAAGAGACTGCGAAAGAGCTGCGCTCCGCACGCCGGCACAAGCCGTGGCCGGGGAATCCGGCAAGGAAAGGAGGCAATTAGCGGCTGATCGAGATAACACTTAGTACTTACCGTCTGAGTCAGACGACGAGGATCTCCATGGCGAATCCAATGAGCTGCCCCCTTTGCCTGGTGTTCCTAGAGAAAGTAAGACCAGACTAAGAATAATAAAGAACCTGTATCAGACATCGGTCTAGTGTGGTCCTTCCCGCGGGTACCTGCGCGTGTAACATCTCCTCCCTCCCCAATTTTGTGAAAGATCAAAAGCTGTGGCAGGCGAGAATCTCGGGGTCGGGAATCCTCAACCCTCAGTCCATGGTGCATTTCCAGCCCCCAGGGCCATGTCACTTGGCTTGTGAGGATTCTCACAAGTCTGAAAATTTGGCAATGTGAGAGCAGTAGCACCAGTCCCCTGCTGCCAAATTTCCAGAGCAATGAGGAGACCGTGGCATGCAGGACAGCGTGGGGCCTGACCCTGGCATGTGGTGGCTGTTCAAGGCAATGCAAGGTCCTATCTGGGTGCATAGGGCTGAGCAGAGTGTTACGGCGCCGTCACGGGCACAGACGGAGGGCAGGAAGGATTGGGAGGCAGTGACAGCCCCTAGACAGAACCCCCGGCCAGGTTACTCACCCCCGGGAGGGACGGCAGCGTCGGAGCTGGGACCGCAGCTGCAGCTGTCATTACAGCCGCGCGAGCCAGCATTACACCGGCTGTTTAAACAGCTGTTCCCGGTAAGGGGAACAGCCAAGCCAATCGCGGCGACCGCAGCAGCCGCCGTGGGAGAATTCAAAAGCCCCAGCAACCCCCGCAGGAGGGGGAAGCAGGAGAGAGAGAGAGAGAAGACGGGCAGCACGTCCGTTGTGCTGCAGCTTCCCCAGGGAGAGAGCCTCACCTAGGTGGCTCTGCAGCAGCGTAGCATCTGAGGCCAGGGACACCGCCTCTGGCAGGAGGAAGGTAGCAGGAAGCTCCCTGCCCTACTTCAGGTAGGAAGCGAAGAGGAGCCAGGATCCCTCTTAGGAAGGGAGACGCAGGGTGAGCAGCGAGGCACCCTGCACCGATCAACACCACCCCTAAGGGAGACGGGGGCAGGGACAGTTGGAGTGGTCCCTAGTGGCCGCCGGGTCCAGGACGTCAGTCCGGGGAGACTCCCCATCCCGGCAGAGTATTATTTCTAGAGCAGAGGAGGATACCACCAGCAAGCAAGCCTGCAGAGCATTGCAGGACACCATCCCACAGCAAGTGACCGGTTGGCGAGTGGATGGGGTGTAGGGGTGACGGAGCCCCGTGGAACAACCAAAGCGGCAATCGTGAGTACACCCGCATTGGGGAACCCCTTGGGTAAAAATGCTCCACCGAAACCCTCTTACACACCACACCTAACATCAAAGTCGTGGCAGGCGAGACGAGGGGAGGGGCTACCCAGAGGCGGGTGATACTGGACGTGAGACGCTCAACATCACACAGAGGCAACGCGGTATCCAATCCTGGCATGTGGGGCTTGATCTAGCTTGTCAACTGACTTTGTGCCGCTTGTCTGGCCTGCCAATGAGGAGTGAGTTGCAGGGCCCCTGGGCCAGAGGCCAGCTGGCCCATGCATTAATCCACCTATGCTCTGAACAAGAAATTTGTCTTCTACATTTTATATGGACAGTTTTTAAATACTGCAGTGCAGAGCAACAAATATGATCAGGGGCCTGGGAGGCAAGACTCATGAGGAAAGGCTGAAAGAACCAAGGTTATTTAGTTTGGAGAAGACCTAATCTGAAGGCTGATTAGAGATAGTACGAGATGGACGCTTTTTTTGTGGCCTAGGGCACAGGACTAGGAGCCATGGCCTCAAGATTCAGCAGCAGAAATTTAACTTGGAGATTAGGAGGAACTTTCTGACTGAGGGTGGTCAAGCATTGGAACAGGTTACCTAGATAAACTGGAATCTCTATCCTTGCTATTTTTCAAGAGCGGGTTAGACAGACACTTGGTTGGGATGGTTTAAGTCAAGGACAATCCTGTTCTGAGCAGGGGGCTAGACTAGACTAGATGACCCTGTGAGGTCCCTTACAGCCCTACTTTCCTATAATCCTATATATACAGAGCAATAATAAAAAACACCATCCTTTCCCCCCCTCAATATTCAGTGTCTTGAGGGCAATATAAGCTAACTGAAAATCAAGAGTATACAAACTAATGGTACAGCTTGTTTCACTAAACCACTTTCAATAGGCTTGGACTTGATCCACACTTGTGCATAGTGTTTCATAAAAAGGAAATGTTTTATTTTTCCTAAAGACTAGCTGACAACTTCTGTAATTTATTCATATTCTCAAATAAAGTAAAATAACTGGTCTTAGTAATCAGACTGGTCAGTACCTGATCCAATGTGGAGCACTGCTAAGGACAAAAACAAACAGAGTTATTAGAATACAGTCTCCAGTCTTTCAAAGATTTATTCATGTGCCTAAATTCAGTATATGATAAGGTCTTCTGACTTTGTGGGAATACTCATGTAAAATTAAGCACAACTGTTTGCAGCAGTGGAGTGATAGTTACTTTTTTGCATAGGCAACAGCTTTTATTTTTGCTGGGAGTTGGGGTGCTAAGATGATGAGTATGTGGAAAGTTTTATGCTCTGCAGGTGACAGCCCTCTTCCGGGGGGGAGGGGGGTGCCCAGGGCCCTCTGGCCCCCACGAACTCAGCACCTCTGCTTCTTTGAAAGAAATTTTGCTCAAGACAATTCAAGTCTCCGTTCAATTATCTGAAACATTTCTGTACTTTGCTACGAGTAATTACTGGATCTTGAACAAAATTTCTCTTGGGGAAAAAAAATTGATGCAGCAGTATCCTCAGATACTTTGAACAGTAAGGAAGAGTGGATGCTTGGAGTGGTAAATCCCTGTCTGTAAACGAATCACAAGTAATTAGCCATGAGGCTTTGAGAGAGCAATTCCCATACATCAAAAGAAGAAGGGATCTTGTTTCTTTTCAGTAGCAAAAGCTTGTCACAGTGCTGCTTTTCCTTTCCCTCCTAATTTCTATCTACAGAGCTTGCCACGGTTACCTGTTAGTGGTTTTCTGTCCTGTTCAGAAACCAGTACCTAGCAGTATTATAAGCAGTTGTGTCTTCAAAAATGATTGAACCTAAACATCAAACGAGAATTATAAGGAGTACAAGAAATGCAGGGAATTCTACTATCAAACTAAAGTTAACTTTACTTAATTCTTTTAACATTATCATTCTTGTGAATTCCAGATTCTTTACAGGTTATAAATGTTGAAATATATGTGATATTCAGCTTCTATTTTTACTCTAATAGTTATTGCTTGCTGGCTATAAAATTGGTTTTTATGGCTCACTCTCATTCTTTCAGTCTTTAGTCACTTTTAGATAAGTCTTGGAAAACTCTATTTCATCACAAAAATTAAGATAGGCAATTTAACTCTCATTTGGATATAGGAATTGTATGTGGCTAAATTCATTTGTAAATTCCACACTACTTAGAATATCATAGGGATTTTTACCTTGAAGCTACAGTGGTAAGTAAATGTGAAGATCCTGTTGTACAGATGCGAGATGTGGAACATGGAAAGGTTAAGGAAGCGATTTCCAGTGATGCTGACACTACCTAGCACCATTAGCAGCATGTTTTGTACAAGTATGTAATAACACTACACTAGGAGCGTATTAGATCTGAGAGGATAGCACTGGCTATTAAATCATCATTAACATTTCTGTACCACAGTGGGGGCCAAGCTTGTTGGCAGGTATGCCATAGATTAAGCCCTGTGTCCTCCTTGAGCACCTTTCCGATCCCCTTCACCTGCCCAATCCACCATTCTGATCTCTGCTTCCTGGCCTGTTCTTCCTGCCTGATCTGTTGCTCTGTTTTCAGCTCTTTGCTGTGTGCTCCCTGTCTGATCTGTTGCTCCACTTCCTGCTCCCTTTTCTATCTGCCACTGTGCTGCTTGCCCCTTCCTGGTTTGCTGCATACCACAGACAAAGACTGTCCATGCCACTTGTGGCATGTATGCCACAGGTTGGCCACCCCTGCTTTAGCATATAAGTATCCCTTGAATATCTCCCAATCAAGCGCAGACTGGTTAGGTTATGAGAAATGACTGGGTGCTCAAAAAGGAAAGTCCAGTTGCAAGTTATAGATAATTCTCTTCTACAATTATTTTAAGTATATTTTTATTTTAAAGTATCTTACAACCTTGCTGTTGTTTTACTCTATGGTAAAACCTTTAAACTGATCCAGGCAAGTAGAAGAAAAAATGAGGAGCCTATATTTTTCATAAAGTGTACAATGTTGCTGCATTGTTTGGGCTCTCAAACTGCATACCTAGGGAGTGTAGAAATGGGCATATAAAGCAACAATCAGTAACCATGAGCATATGATAAGACCATGAGCAATATGTCTAATGTGATTAGTACTAGTGATAATTGCTAGTAGTTTGAGATAAGAGCTGGCAGTAAATGGAAGAACATGATGGAGTGCTCCTTATGTGTTCCTGAAGTCAATCTCAAGCACTTTCTTACTATAATCTCTTTCTGCTTCAGATGATGATCACAAAGTGCTTTTACAAATGGTAATTAATTTAAAAGGAGTCTTCAAATCACAATTAGCCTGGCTTTACTCTTCTACATGTACAAAGAAGAAAAACTCCTTCACCTTCATTATCAGAGGTTCCACTAGCACCCCTTTAGTCCAGTGCAAATTTCCTCCTCTGTGGATTTATTCTTATTGCAGCCAGGGTTGCCAGCTATATGTACATTAATGGACAGTCTGCAAAAAATAGGGCAAAAAACCATTTTCTGTGAAGTTGTAAAAAAAAAAAAAAAAGGATCTGTCCATAAAAAAACTAAGAAACAATGAGCTTGATGGACAGACAGCAGGGCAGCACTACCTGTTGTCTAAGCAGGAGTGCAGCAGGGAGTTCTCATCAGGACTTTGTGGACATAGCCTCCTGCTACCTCCCCACTGTGTGGCTGCTGCATTCCTTGATCTATCCTCTGCCTCTAACAGGTGCTCACCTGGAAAGTTCAGGGAGGGGGTGATGCATCTAGGACAGAGCTGCAGAGCTGGAAGGATGGAGAGGTAGAAGGTGGGAGTTTCTGCTCAGATAGGGGTAAATAAGGCAGGGGATTGAGTGGGGGGGCCCATATGGCAGGGGGTGTGGTCTGGAGTATCAGGGTGTGGATGGGACCAGGGAAAACCATTCCTACAGTTAAGCAAGGTTGCCAACCCAAGAAAATGTTTGTTATTGATAATCTGCAAGCTTTACTGACAGCCAAGTTTTTTACTGTGGTCAGTGTTCAATTCCTAAATTTGAACCCAATCCCTGTTTTTGCTGTCCAGGGCCTGGCAGAAGAATCACATTTACATTATACGAAATGTCAGTCAGAAAGTTTGGGTGTCAGTAAAAAGTTTGCAGATTGCAAGTAAAAAAAAATTAATGAGTTGGCACTTCTGATTGCAGCCAAAAGGAGTTCTGTCATTCAACAGGATCAGTAGCAAACCTCTCCTATCCATCACCTGTCTCTCCAAACCTGCATCTGTTTTTCTCTTCTCATGCAGCCTACACTCCATGTAGCTACCTTTCCTCTTCAGGTACAAATTATACCAGCGAATCAACATACCAGCAAATGGAAAGGGAACTTACAAAACAGCTAGAATGGGCATTTCAAGAGTCATTCTATGAGTGTGTATACACGTGCCTCCCTTTGACTAGCTGTGTTTAGTTAAATGGGGCTACTCATGTAGTAGTATAGGTTATTTGCAGGACTGGTCCCTAAATCAGTACAGTGCAGTTTCCTTTGGGGAATGATCAGACGATCATTGCTCTGCAACAAGTGGATTCATGAAACTCAGATCTAGATTTGAACTTTCAAGGTATATGCCGGGGGGAGAATATTAAGACCCAGTGTTTGGTTCAGGTTAAACTTTCTGAATTACAACTTTTTACTTTACCATAGCTGAAACATTTGAGTTGTTCTTGGTACAGTTAAAAAAGTACACATTGGGTATATAGGTTATGTATATTTAAGCCCCTTGTTGTTGTATTATTATAGTGCCACTTTGTGTAAACATAAAAATAATAAAAGCTCCTTTTGAAAACGAATGTCTTTTTTTTTAGCTCCCATCAACTCTTTTTAAACTCTTCACGTGCAGGAACTTCTAAGCATTTGGCAACAGGGGAGGGGTGACAGTATTAACGGTCACTGCTCCCCCATTGCCAGATTTCCTCAGGGCAGCCCTGCAGGTTTGGGCTGGATCTGAGCACCGCTGGTATAACGATACATTCTACAGCCAAGGTGGCCCACAGCAACTCAGGCTCAGTCCCCACAAGGTCCACGTGCAGTGTATGTCCTTGTGCTGCAATACAATGTATTTAAAGACAGTACGAAGAGTTATCATTGCCTTTACTGGCCTCTTTGCCCCATTGACAGTATCTATACACTACTTTGCCTTTATCCTTTGAAGAGGGAAGGAGCCTGTTAAGCTCTGGAGTCCATCCCTGTGCATGATACTTTGTACAGTGAAGGTTGGGGAGAGGAATTCTCCCCTCCCAGCCCCTTATTTTTGCCAAGCCAGCCTGCTAAAGTGACTTTTACCATGACCTAAACCTATTTTTTCCAAGTGCTTTTCTTTAGGACAGCTTCAGAGTAGGATTTTTCAAAATGGGGAAGAAAGGTGCACTTGGCTGCAGGCAGCAACCTCCTAGAAGGCAGGAGAGAATGGATTCCCCAGAATGGGAAAGGCGAAGCAGGGAAATGAAGTGAAAACTGAACAGCAGCTGCAGGCTCTTTCTGGGGTTGTTGGAGAGGTCAGTGTGGTTGCAGTGACATAATACATTCCCTTTGTGGTTCTCCTTAACACCAGGAAGTGGGGCATACAGCTACAGGACCTACAGGAGAGGGTTGAGGGAGCCTAAAACAGGCTGCAGGATTCACAGGAGAGGGAAGAGCCTGCAGTAGATGCCTGGGAAGGGGTGTGAAGAGAATTCCCAGGGTGCTGCAGTCCCCTTCCTGGCAGAGGAAAGCAGGATCCTGATGGAGGGTCCACTGACATGCGGCTGGTGGGATTTCTTCCCCCACCTCCCTAGAACATAACTTATGGCCCTGCCAGAGCTGGGCAGCACCACTGGAGCCCCAGAGTCCAAGTCCTCTGCCCTGCTGACTTCACTTTTTGTGGGGCTGGCTGGGATTCAGGCCTTCTGATATGCCTAATGGATCATGGGCTTGGGCCCATCAAGAAAGAAGGATAAGCCTCCCTTAGCCAGGAGGCCAATGGGGACACGTCAACTGAGTTCAAGGGACAAAGAAGAGAAAACGGGCAGGCATGAGGGCACAGGTTCAAAGCAAGTGCTGTGAGCAGAGCACACAGGACAGCGCCCACCCGCCCTGGAACACGTCCAAGGGACCGGCGACGCTGCCTGGGGAAGCTCTGCCTGGAGACGTGAAAGGACCAGGCCAGGAGGGCATTGATCGCTGGCTGGGATTCATGAGGCAGCTCTCCGAGTCAATGCGCATGCACACACAGACACAGGCTCCGATACACACACTTCACAGACACACACAGGCTCCCACACACACCCTTCACTGACATATATGCACACTTCTGACACACATGCACACACAGCGACTCATACACAGAGGCTCCCACACAGACACACACAGGCTGTCACGCACACACTTCAGACACACGCACACACACAGAGGCTCTCACCCACTTCAGACACACACACACAGGCTTCCCCCCCTCCCCCCGCACACTTCACTGACATACACACACACTTCATAGACACACATACACAAGCACACACAGGCTCCCACACACACACACTTCAGACACACACACAGGCTCTCCCACACACACTTCACAGACACGCA
This sequence comes from Alligator sinensis, assembly GCF_000455745.1. Classification (NCBI taxonomy): domain Eukaryota; kingdom Metazoa; phylum Chordata; order Crocodylia; family Alligatoridae; genus Alligator; species Alligator sinensis. Next base: position 1,041,571 of record NW_005842362.1, read on the forward strand.
TCCACAAGCGCACTTAGTTCAGAGACACACGCACACTCCCCGCGGGCAGGCGCTGTCCCCGGGGTCTCCGTCGGCTCTGCCG
>NW_005842362.1:1041875-1060067 GCF_000455745.1 Alligator sinensis
GGGGCCCGTCCAGCCGGGGTCGAGGGTGGGTGGGTGCGTGCGTGGGACCTGCTGCAAACTTGTTGCTGGCCGGGCTGTCCCGGGGCCTGCCCCATCCCGCCCTGCCCTGCCCTGCCCAGCCCTGCTGCCCCCAGCCCCGGGAGCATCCTCCCCACGGGCCGGGCGGCCGCCGTGGCGCTCTCGCCTCTGCCCCCGTCCCTGGCGGAGCAGGGTCCCTCGGGACCACAGGCCTAGGCCGGCCTTTCCCGTCTTCCTGCGGACCAGCTGCCGGCTCCTCCCAGCCCCGGTCCCCAGGGGCGCCCCGCCTGTCTTCTGTCCCCGCCACAGCCTCCTGTTGGGGTCTTGGCTGCACTTCTCCTCGCACCTTTTTGTTATGCCCTCCTGGTCAGCCTCCTCCTGCCTCTGGCCATCTTCCAGCCCGGGAAGGAGGCTCTGGCAAGGGGGGGCTGTCTTCCTGTCACTCGTCTCAGATCCGGGCAGAGTTTTGCAGGCCCCCTGTGCTCAGCTGAGGGGCAGTTGGCTCTGGGATGCGCTCTGCTCCGGGTCCCCTTGCGGATCTCTTGCTATTCACCCGTGACTTTGCGCCCCTTTCTGTTTTCTTTTGATTTGTCCCAAGAAATCAGTGGATGTGTCCCCAGGGTCCTCCCTTCTTAAAGGAGGCTTTCAGTATTTCATGATGGGCCTAAGCCCATGACTTTATGGCACATCAAATAGGACTGTTTCCCTCCAGGCTGGCTCTGTGGAGGGCCAGTCCACTGTGCTCCATTGGGAACCCCTTGCAGCGCTGGGTCTGAACCTTTGGCTCTCACACCCCCTGTTGTGCTTTATTTTTGTCCCATGAAATGAGTTGTTACTTTGTCAGTGGCCCACCTGGGTAAGGGAAGCTTATCGGCCCACAATCCCTTGAAAGTCACAGATGGGCTTGTCTCCCTGAGGGGACCCGGGGGAACTAGATGGTTCCCAGTGGTGGCAGGTAACAGAACAAGGAGCAGTGTTCAGTGAGGGAAGTTTAGTTTTTCCTCGGATCTAACCTTTCTCACAGGGGGGTAGTAAAGCACTGGAACAGGTTACCCAGAAAGGTTGTAGCTTCTCCATCCTTCGAGGTTTTTAAGACCCATAGTCTTGGCTGGGATGAGATAGCTGGGGCTGGTCCTGCTGTAAGCAGGGAGTTGGACTAAATGACCTGCTGAGGTCCCTTCCAACCTTCATTTTCTATGATTCTTTGACTTACTGGATTTCTTTGGCATGACATGGACTATTATGCTCCAGAGCTCACGGCCCCCAAAAAAGGACCCGGTTCTTTTGGCATAGTGACATTCCACCAGCAAGAATCTGCCATCATCTTTGCCCTGGGGTTTGCAAGAGTGAGGCAGCATTCTCAAGTACTCTACAAAATTGTATTTGGTATCGGGGGGGGTGCAAGTGCCTCTGACCCATTTCTATCTGATAGAAGAAAAAATGTCCACATTGTTGTATAGGCAGACAAGGTTCCTTGGGTGAATTTGATATCTTTTATTAGACCAACCCAAATAGTTGGAGAATAGTTATTAAGCAATTTTTCAAGTTCAAAAACCCTTCGTCAGGCTAAGGAAGTTTCAGCAGTTCTCTTCCTGGAAGAGCACACACCAACTGCTGAAACTTCCTTAGCCTGACGAAGGGTTTTTGAACTCGAAAGCTTGCTTAATAACTATTCTCCAACTATTTGGGTTGGTCTAATAAAAGATATCAAATTCACCCAAGAAACCTTGTCTGCCTATGTCCTTAGACTAACACGGCTACAACCTACACCCCTGCACATTGTTATATATAATTATATTGCAAAAATGCCTTTCATTAACTGCAGTGAAGACCAGAACAAGTTCATTAAAATCTATCTTGCTACAGAGGTTTTCTCAAACACAGTCCTTGATTAATTTAAGGTTTCTATAAAGGAGTACTTCAAATTTTTAGCTTCCCTCAGCATCTTGCCTTCTGCTAAAAGCTTCTTGCCACAAATAAGCTTCATGGGTATCATTTTTGCACTAAACAAAAAGGCTGATTCATTATGAAACAGATGGCATCATGTTTTGGTCCATCTAATTGAAAGTTATTACTGTTGTTGTTGCTACCTCGCTCTTACATGATGTTTTTCAAACCTAGTTCTCAAAGTGCTTCACCAGGGCTGTAAATATAACTCTGACATTAAGTTATCTTAATACACTAGACAGCTTTAGATGGAGTCTCACCTCTTGTTCAGATTCTTGAACTAGGCAAATTCTGCATGCAGGGTGGTCACTTTTTTCTACTGATGAATCATGGTGCTATTAAGACTGTGCTTTATAAAAAATGTAATGCTGTGTTTCCCCCCACCCCCTTCCTTTGTACAGTGTTAATGTGTCGAGGGAAAGCTACACAAGACTTTAAAGGTCCAGACTGTCGCTTCGTAAATTTAAAAAAAGGAGAAACAGTATACGTATACTACAAATTAATAAGAAAATCAATTGAACTTTGGGCCGGAAGTGTAAGTACTTCACAGTATGTATTTTATTCTGGTTTATTGACTTTTTAGCACTGTCTGCTTCAGTAATATCTTTTTCTATTGCCTCTTCTTTAAAACATAAAACATCTTTTAGTTTTTTTCTGTAGAAAGATAATGGATGCAGCTTTCACTTGAGGCTAGTTTAAAAAATCATATTTATACTTAAAGAATACTGCTGGGTTAGATTTGTACTATAAATAATGTCCAAAATTCATTCAGTTTAAAAAAAACAAAAAAAACAAAAAAACAAACAAAAAAAGCTTTTCTTATTAAAGAAAGATAAATTTTCCACTGTTTTTTTATGTTCCTCTGTAATTTCTGGGTGACAAAAATTGCACCATTGCGATAATATATGTGAACCCCAAACTGACTAGTTAGAAACTAAGGGTGCCTGTAGATGTGCTGCGAGGCTGCTCTGATGCACTATAATTACAACATGTTGGAGCAGATTCGATCAATTGAGTGATGGAGGATCTTCAGTGGGACCATTTGCTGTAGTCATGCTTGCAGAATTAAACCCTTAAGTAAGGCTATCTTGTCCTTTAAAAAAGACAGTATAATGTGAAAGGCCATGTCAAAAGAAAGAGAAGATCTCTAAGTGAACCAATTATTACATAGACAAGTCCCATTGGCTTTAGCAGGAAGTTTTACTTGCAACAGGGCAGCAGATTTGAGACGTATAAAAGGAAGAGAGAAGACTTGTTAAAACATGAGGTCTCCTCTTGCAAGGTGAGAAGAGACCTCAGCTTTCACTGAAATTGTTTACAGTTGAGGACATCCAGCATCTCACAGGGTTAGGCCCTTCACATCCTTGTTTATCCTCGTTCGTTATGTATGAAATATTCTCCTTAGTGTCCCTTTCTCTATTTGACCCCCCGAAGACTGATGTTGCTTTTTCAACAAGTCTCTGTACCTCTGTGATCTGGACTGGCCTTTTTCAAAGCCACACCAGTTGGCAAAGCCACACCAGGGTATTGTGTGACTGCCTTTTTCTAAAGTGTGCACATAGGGTAGGGATAGGCAGTCTCACAGCAGTAGCTGAATCCAATTAAAATAGCATAGAAGAAAGTCGAAAATTGTAGCATGTGGTGAAAGAAGCAGAATTTATAATTGTATCATGCTGGCAATTCCCTTCTGACATGTACTGTACCATAAATAACCTGCATAATTAGATGGCACTGGTTTCCAAGGCTGCCAGCTTTTCATGAAAGCAAAATAATAACAAACAGGTTCAGACCTACAATATCTGCTAGCAAGGGGTGCAGAATCAGACCCACAGTCTTTAAGCAGAAAAGAAATAGCTTGACTTAAACATGTAATTTGACCACTTTCATTTAAGCAACATTAATGTGGCAATTTAAAGCGATACTGCTGTGTTTAAGAAAATGTATGTTGGGGGTGGGGGGAGTAGGGGACAGACTCGAAGCAAAAGTCTGTTTGCATTAGAAATTACATTTTTTAAATTCAGGCGTAACTTTCTTCTTACTGAATGTTTTTCTGAAGTATTTCTGAAGTACTGAAGTATTTCTTTGGATAGAGAAAACATATTAATATGTTTTTGATTTTGTGCTGTTGGTATCCAATCAGTTCTATGCTCACCTTCTCTTGCTCTGATAAAACAATGCTTCAAGAACTGGTGGCAGACAAGTCCGAGGAATGCTTAAATACATTTTAAAATAACTGTTAATTACTGTACGTAAATATTATAGGATTTTCCTTTTTGTGTGCTTTTTAAAGCCCTCTTTTTTAAAAAATTGGGACAAATCTTATTTGTGTTAAATGGTACCTAGTGGGACCTTTAAAACCAAGAATCAACTGCAGGGAGACTGTATTTGTCTATCATTGAAGAAGTAAGGCTGATCAAATTGTAGCCTGTAGTTCATAGTCTGAAATGTATTGCTACAACTTCCTACCATAAAATTACTAGTTTTGTGGACTCTTGTGACCGTTTGTGTGTGTGTGGAAGGGTGGGGGGGAGGGGGCAGCTGTTTTTGAGGAATTACTCAATATTTCCAAGAATCACCCATGGTAATACTTTTGGTTCACCAAAGGAAACTGAATTTGAGTCTGAATTATGGCTGAACTGGGTTTGGTCCTAGCAAACATTGTAAATACTTACCTGCAGGATTAGGCATATATGCCCACACAGGATCAGGGCCATAAATGCTGGTTCATATAGATTGGTGAATCGAAGGATTTTTTACCTTAATTTTGGCTTCCTTTGCTCATCAAGTGCATCCAACTCGACTCAGGCAAGCAGGTAAGCTTGAGTGTTGAGTTTTGACGTGTGTGTGTGTGTGTGTGTGTGTGTTTGCAAGAAAAGAACCTTTGTCTTGCAAATCTTGACCCCAGTCATGTATGCCTCTATACGCACAGTTCCCAGTAAAGTTGTTGGGAATTCTGCATACAGAGAGTTTGCAGGTTCCAGACAGTTATATGTATGACAGAAGCAGCTTACATTCAATGATAGATCATGTTTACTTTCCATCAAAGCTAATACAAACCCCACTAATCCCACCAAGCAAGATGTTGAAGTGGTGAGGATATTTTTAAAAGAGGGCTGAAGACTAATTCTTTATCGATCCTATAGAAATTCAAGGAACCTATTTCTGCAAGGCACAAAGAGATGATGCCTATGTTACACTTTTGCTTTCTAACCATTTCATAAGTACATACATACATAACTTCCTCCTCAAATATTCCTTTCAAATAGTAGGTCCCACCAAAATCAACAATTTATGTATGTTTATAACAGGCCTACTTCTGAGCAGCTACAAATGACTATCACTTTTTACCAAATATTTTAACAAGATTTCCTTTTTCTACCCCACAGACATACAAATTACCTCATGGTAAAGGATTGAATACTAGTTAGTTTTGCCAGAGACATTCCCTATTTCCAATCCCAAAAAGACCCTACTTCACCTTTTTCTTAAACCATTGTTGAGGCTTGGAGTGCTTTAAAATTGAGAGAGACAAGGTTTCTGAAAGATCCATAGAGTTTAGGAACTGTCTTTAACATGGTTTCTAAATTATCTGAATGGTTTCAGTTGTCCGTAAGTATTGTCACAAACCCTGCATACAAGGGAAGAGCAAATTAACCCTTTTTTGTACTCTTGTAGTCCTTATCCAGCCTCCCCCCATAATTATTTCTGATAATTTGTGTGATTTTTTTTTTTCCTGTAATCAAATAGTAAGGGAAACCTGCTGCTCATTCTCCTTCTATAGATAGATATAGATAGATTTATATCTATATCTATCTCTCTATATCCTTGCTGCCTTCATTGTGGTGTCTAGTATGTATTGTGAGGTAGTGGCTTTTTGGGATTATTAAACTGCCGGTAGTGTTTTATGAATCTTTGAGTAGATGTTGCTATCATAGGTAGAGACTACTAGGACACCCAACTCAAATACCTACAGACTTTTATCATCCTGGCTACTTGTCTTCTCTACATACATAATAGACAGTGTGTTTAAACTCATGTCTCATTTGCAGATCAGTTCAGCTGCCAGACGCCATCTCCAAAAGGGGCTGCAGGATGTATTTTTTCTTCCTTTCTCCCTCTCTGCCATTCTCCTTTGTTTTTTGTACTTCATTTGCTCTTGAACAGAATTAAGAGCATGTCCTTTGCATGCATGGCATTGTCTGAATAAGATTTTTTTTTTGTCACAGACCAACAGGTTGCAAATGGGTCATGGTAGCACATGTTGTATGGTTTGTGACTGAGATAATAAAGGAGGCTGAAATTTTGACGTCTAATTTTGACCATCATTAAGATTACTGTGTTTGCCTGAAACCAAGACAACTCAAGTTAGGACACTCTCCTCCCCCCACCCCTCCAACTGCACACCAATTAGAGTCTATACATGGAAACTTTATAGATTTATTATAATTTTCCACGTATAGAATCTAATTATTGGAGGATCATCTTAAATTTGTCCTTCACTCTTGTAGCAGGGAAAACAGTAGCATGGGGGCAGGTAGTAAGGGGGTACACTTAACTTGACTCCCCTGCTGCTTGCTCCGAGTTGGGCCTGGAGTCAGAGCTGCAGCAACTACAGCCCCTCTCTCCACCCCTGACTGCTTTTACTCAAATCCAAAACAAGGTTGTTGTTTTTTTACCCCCATGTTAAATGAGGGGGAGGCTTGTCTTAGGTTTGAGTAAATACAATAGGGCATAAGGAGGATACTTTGAAGCTTTATCTTTTGAGTTGGAAAGGAAAAGTAGTTGGTGGAGAAGATGTACTTGGAATAATACTATGGTGAAAAAAAGGGGAAAAAAACTCTTTAGAACTGGCCTGTGCTGATTGGATCCTTCCAATAATTTGTCTTAACCTCTGTCTAAACTGTAACCTATGGGACTTTTATAATATGGTAGCGATTACTTTTTTCCTATATTATGTACAAAAAAAAATTGATACATATTATATAAACATGCCTTTTGATGTAGCTTGTTTCCAATGCTATTTAATTTAGGATTAATCCAGGAAATTATTTATCTTTTCGTTGTTTCTTCCACACATGCAAATTCCATCCCTGGATCAGATTCTGATCTCATTCATGCTGCTATAAATCTAGAGAACTCCAGTGGAGTAAACTCACTGGAGCAGCTGGTATAGCTCACTGGAGTAATTTAGGAGCTATACCAGCGCAACTGAGATCAGAATCTAGCTCATCTGATTACTTTGCTAGAAGAGGGAGGTGGTTGCCTCATCTTTGTTGGAAGAAACAGTGTTCCTTTTTAATGTGTTCCTTAATGTAATGGTTTTCACAAAAAAAAAAAACCTCTTAAGAAACCTGACAGTTACCTTCTTGATCTCACTATAAAAACATTGAAATGGAAAACAAAGCATGCTCATTTCCTAGCATATGTTGGTGATCTCTAGGGACTCTGTACCTTTAATGGTGAGTCCACCAGTTCCTAATTGCTTTGGATATCTAATCTTTGTAGCAATACTATGCTATTAATATTGGCTTCTGAACAGCAGTTGTCAGAGCTGCCAAGTGAAAGTATTATTGTGTGGATCTTTAACTAGCAATTGATAAGAGAGATTATTGTCTCCCAATGTTTGCTTTTGATCTGCTCTTCACCTTACTTTTTAATAACCATTTGCAGCTGTTGCTTATGTAGAAACAGTCATCACTGAAGAACAAGAATGTTTGCAAAGGAGTGCATATTTTACACCCTAATATTTAGGTCTATAATTACAGTGTTAAGTGGCTACAGTTCAGAAACATTAATTAGTTCAGGTGCAATTTTGTATTCTTCTAAAAGCTGGTTTTAAATAATTTTCAAAATATGAAGTAAGAGTTATAATTTTAGAATATTATCTTTTTTTCAAGGAGGTAGGCGTTACCATGTACACATTTTAGGAGAGTGTGTGGTGTAGTTAAAACTATGAGTTAAAGATTGGAGCAAGCATGAACCAGGATTCCCCATGTAATTCCCAGTGGTCCTCCTCATTTGTTATGAGGCCTCATTCCTAAGAAAGCCTGTTTTTAAAATGGGGATAATACTTCTTCCCTACTTCACACTTCTTCCCTACTTCACAGTGGTCTTCTAAGACTTAACTAATGTCTGAAGTTCAAAGTAATAAAATTATTTCCCTCCAGTTTGTTGTGATAACTTAAGCTTTAGGTCTAGATGTGTGTGATGTATTTTTAACTACCAATTATAATTTAAGGAAAAATTAAATCTATAGAAACAACTTTTTTCCTTGTGTGACTTCAGAAACTTTTTTACATTGATGGGTATATTTTTTCCCTTTGCAGGTTGGCAGTGATTTTGGATATTTTCCAAAGGATTTACTTGAAATAAAACATCATTATACCGATTATGAGCTTGAATTACCAACAGATGTAAGTTGTTGTTTTAGGGTTGCTTAGACTCAGTCCTAAACATTCAGTGGACTCAATGAAAGAGAGAATTGGGATCTCAATAAGTGTAGAGGAAAGACCATAATTACTTTTCAGCCAGTGAACTAATATTGCATATATGGATAATTTGATTGTTAGATTTTCCACCCCCCCAGCATTTTTTTTTAAATTCTGACAAAAACTTACTAAATAACTTGACACGGTGTTCTTTGCAGCACAGAAGAAACATGACCAGCGTGGTTGTGTGCGGGCCATTTCATTATACACTCTGCTGTTTCCCAGAACTTTTGGAATTCAGTGATTGATTTAAGAAACATGCAACCCATTTTGTTTGGTTTAAGCTATTAGCATTACAGATGACCCTACAAGACTTATCTGCTTAGGCAGTGCCATTGTAGTTGCTTGACTAAGTATGTAAGGAATAATTGTGTGTGTAAATTGTAGGACTAGACTGTATTTTGGTCCATTTATGTTATAGTGGAACAAACTGTGTGAAATAATTAAAATAGTTTGGATTACTATATATTTACAGTAATGCCTGCTATGTGCTAGGTACTTCCTCAACACTGAGAAAGGACACTGAGACAGTCCCTGCTCCAGGGACTAGGTAGACAGAGGTTAGGGAAGTGAGCACTTACTGTAATTAAGGTAATTACCATCTCTAAAAATTAATAAAGAATTCACCATTGCCACTTCTGTGGTTCAATATTGCAGTAATGTCCATTTCAAAGACAAGTGATAAATAATGCAAATCAACTCTGCCACCAGCTCTCTAGCTGTTCCTCACTACCTGGGACTTTCAAACAGTGGGTTAAACTACATGTTCCTTACTTAGGTTTCAGTTGGTCCTTGGCCAGGCAAAACTCCAAATGATTTCAGTGAGAGGGCTTCAAAATTTAGTCCCAAATGAACAGAAATGTAGCTATAAATACAATGGTATAGAACAGTGTTGCTCGACCTTTTGACCCTATGGGCCAAATGAGTGGTGTGGGACTGGTCTACAGGTCATATTGGATCCTGGGCCTCAGGATTGGGCCCACACACTCGGCTCCAGACTGTGCTGTCTCCACCCAACCCTGCATGCTGGGATCAGGGCCACAAAACTCAGCACTGCTTTAATGCAGTCTTGTGTACAGGAATTGAAGCCCTGGGACCCTGTGCTGCTTCCACCTGGCCTGGTACACTGGGATTGGGCTCTGTACCACCCTTCATACCAGATCTAGTGTGCAGGACCATGGCCCATAGATGTCCTTGTGGACTGTGGGGAGCACCACAGACTGGCTGGCAAGGTGCTGGGGTTTGGTGTAGAAAATTCAAACTATTTTCTTTATCGTTACTGGAGAGGAAGTAACAATGATTAACAGTTTTGCTGTTGTTGAATGAGATTTTTTTTCTCTTCCAGGAAACAGATTTTGTTTGTTTTCATGGAGGAAAAGATGATTTTGATAATTATAATGTGGATGAGCTTTTAAAATTATCAGAGGAAACTATAGCAAATGGAGGGCAATCTGATTTGAATGCTGCAGGGAAAGACGTTTTTGAACAAATCACAAGGGAGGAAGAGACAGAAGAGGTTGATACTGAGACTGATGTTTTTGAATTAAGTACAGAAGAAATGAAGGAAAGAGAAGAAGAAGACAGCTCACTTTCTAAAAAGACTGAAAATGTGGAGAGAGACCTCATATCCCAGGGAGATACCCTCATTGTAAACGGTAATGAAGAAAATTCTCAGGGAGACCAAATGTCACATGAGCATTTGAAAGGAATATTACAAGAACAATTAGAAGGGCTTGAAAGTGAAAATACCAAAAACTCGAGTATTCCTCAGGATGAAGCCAAACAATCAGAAAAGGAGAGTGAAGAAATTGATGCTTATGCACTTTTAAACAGAGAGCTATCTATGAATTTGAAAACCAAATTTGGTTCAACTGCAGATGCTCTTGTGTCTGATGATGAGATAACCAGTCTTGTTACATCACTGGAAGATGATTTTAATGAAGACACTCAAGATACAGAAAACCTGGAAGACCATAAGGATCATTCTGAAGAAATCCCCTTGCTGTCATTTGTAGAAGAGGAAGAAGCTAATTCTCTACTCGATTCAGAAGCAGAAGTACGTTTAGTCGATAAAAATGCTGACTTTAAGTCAGAAGAAGTTGAACCTGATGAAGCCCCTGAGGATGCCACAGAATTAATTAACGAAAGAGATTATGGAAAAAAAGATGATTCAGATTTATTAACATCTGTTGAGGACACCATCTATTCAATTGTCACTGGGAATGAAAAAAGAAATGATGATACTGATGTCAACAAGTCTGATACAGCAGAAGAAAAGGAAGAAGAGGATGAGGTGATTCATATTAGTAAGGAGAAAAAACAAGCAGTAAAATCCAAGCTCAGGGACCTAACTGAAGAAGATCTTATAGAAAAGGAAGGGCACCCCGTAGATGACCTAGACCTAAAGGAAAAGACAAACAAAAGTAAACAGTATGAGGAATTTTCCCTTGATGGTGGATCTGAAGAACTGCAGAACACATCTGAGAATGGTCCTAGCCAGGAAGTTGACCTGGAGTCTAAACAACCAACTGAAAAAAAGCAAAATGTTCTAAAGCTACCCCTTAGTGAAAGCAAAGAGGATCCTGAGGAAACGACTCTTCATAAAATAATGAAAGAGACAGAGAAGCCCAGGGAGATTTTGGAGGACAGTTTGGAAAATGAAACAAAGCACAAAACATTATGGAAAAATATGAAGGACAGAAAAGTAGCTGTGGGTCAAGAATCTGTAAATGTTCTACACAAACCCCTGGAAGAGCTACAAAATGTATCCCAAAGTGACCTGGGGAATACTGATCTCTTGGATGGCAAAGAACAGGAAATTTCGCTTACACAGGCACAAGTAGTTCAGAAGGATGAAAAGGATTTAGAACAAGTGAGGGTGCCTGAGACAGAAACACATGTTTTCAGAGAGGAAGAAGTTGCAATTCCAAGGGAAAAGGTGAAAAAAATTCCCACAGAGAAGAAAGACCTGAGTAATCAGCGTGAGAGAGAAGCAGCTGTCAAGCAAGCTAGGCAACAGGAAAATGAGACCAGGTATACAGAAGAAGGTGTAGAACAAGAGCTTTCTCGAAATGCTGACCAGACAGTAGCAGACAAAACCACTGGTGAAAGTCCTGCTGACGATCAATCCACAAACACTGAACAGGAGGTGAACGCAGATAGTTCTAATCAACAAGACGCTGCTGACAGTGAGGATCAAAACCTGGACAAAGCTTTTGGTACAGACCTAACCAGAGAAACAACGTTAAAACCAGAACTTGAGTCTGAAGAGCTAGAAGTTGAAGAAGACTATGACCCAAAACAAATGGAGGAAGAGCTGTTAGAAGATGAAAATGCTGCAAGTGCAAAACTGTCAAAAGAGAGATTTGCAAGTGGACATGGTAGTAAATTAAACATGAAAAGACCAAACCCAGAGTTGGAAATTCCAACTGAAGCTATTTCAGGAACTGTTAATCCTATTCATGAAACTGATGAAATAGGAGAGGAAGTAAACATAACATCTGAGCAGGCTGGAAAAAAGAGCAGCATGCAGGATGTGAGCGAGATTAAGAATGAAGAACTTGACATACAAATCAAAAAAGCTTCTCAACTGAATGACATGGAAGATGACAAAGATGATGATAAAGAAGTCCCTGTAACATTAGAATCATCTGAAGTGGAAAATGAGGATGGAATAACTTTGTCAGATGATGCTGGTTCTCCTGAAATGGTGGACTCTAAAGATGTCTTTAATCAAAGAGAAGATCTTCTCCGACAGGACCACTTATGGAAGAATGTGAAAGATGTGGAGAACTTAACTGATCAGGAAACAAGTGATCACCAACAGTCTTCATACCTCCATGGGCCTGCTGATATCTCAGGAACCACAAATGAAGTTATGAAGCCAGAATATAGAGACTCTGTGAAGCAGCTTATGATAATGAAAGAATTCTTTGATGAAAAGCGTGTGGCACGTCTAAAAAAATATCTTGGGCCCCAGCACATTGTCAGGGTAGAAGCAATGTTTCATGACATGAAATTGGAGCTGGAGCTTGCTCAGAAGGGTAATAATAATCATGAGACTATTGAAAAGACTTTGGACCAGATCCTTGAGTCTTCTGAGTCTAGCATTATGGATGTTGTGGAAAACGTTTTGGATTCAAGGGTGACAGAAAACAAAGAGGAGGTGGTGAAAGAAATGGATCTGTATGACGAAGAAACTGCAGTGATGGATGATATTCAGGAATTAATATATTCCTTAAGGCACAAATATTCAGCTGTTTTTGACAGTGCTCCCCTTGCATCCACTGCAGATCATGGAATGGATTCTAGGCTGCGTGTTGCAGGTAGGATTTTAAAAAGTCTGGATGACAGTTGCTTCGGGAGACACTGTTTTCTTTTGTCACCATATAAAGAGAGAAACAATGAACACAATAGATGCTAACAAATACACCAATTAAAATTCTACCCCAAGCAGAGTTTTTATAAGATGAGAGGAGACGGTAGAAAGAAACTCCATGAAGTCCAATAGGGACTTCACTATTTCTAATCCAATAGTACCCAGTTCCTTTGTTGCCAGGTAGTTTGCAATCTGCTTAATTAGCAGAAGGTTGCTGTAAAAAAGGATGAGACGCTTAGCTATTTACGGCGTCTACTTTTCCATTCAGCTGGAGCTCATTGGCAGTCCCAGCTGTCTCTGTGGCAATTCACAAACCTTCAGTGAATATTTGGCAGCCTGTAGTATCCACTGAAACACTAATGGTTCCACAGTAGCCATGCAAAACTAGTACTTGATTTTCTGATATCTGCAGTGTTTTGTATAAAAGACCATGCACTGAAATGATCTATGTAACCATCCAAAGTCCTTATTGGAGTATTCTCTACACTCACAATACAGAATGAACAAGCAGAGGAAATTCAGAGCAAGCCAAGCTTGGCAAGGGAGAAGAGATTTCACATTACTTAATGTAATGTAATGTAATGTACTTAATTACTGTAGCAAAGACGGCCAAATGCTATGGTAAGTGACAATATAGAATGCTAGGGTATATGTTACTGTACAGCAGTGTTGTCAAAGAGACAGCCTGCAGGCTGGGTCTGGCCTATGGAGTCCTGTTGTCTGGTCCATGATGTTGCCTATGGGTCTCACTTATGCCCAAAGGCCTCATGTGGTGTGCACTAAACTGGCCCTGCACACTGCGTGCAATGCGGAGCCAGTTTGGCACACACATTGCCCATGGCACATAGCTCCAGTCCAAGACACCCACTCTATGTGGCACTCATGCCTTACGGCCCCACAAACTGAATCCAATGTGCAGGACTGCTCTGCGGGCCTGATCCAGCCCACAGGTTCATCCCAGGCTACTATCTGGCCCGTGAGGCCTGGTGAGTTTGACAGCCCTGCTGTACAGAAACAAATGGTTAGCCATTTATTTTCTGTTTAATTCCTGTTACTGAGATAAAAAAAATTAGTGTTTTCATCTGGCCTGTGAGGGTATCTTGAATTATTTCCATTCTCCATACAGATATTTAGTTGGATGTCACTGGAATTTGACTAAAAATATGCTGGGATTAAAATAAAATAGTAGTCTGGCACGACACATTTTATGTAAGAAAGCTTTGTCAATCACAGTATTTCATTATCTTTCACTAGACAAAGCTGCCATAAAGAAATAAGTGCCAAATCAATCTTACATTCATATTTTTTCTGTCTATTGTAGATACTGCAAAAGAAATTCAGTATGACAGACACCCGACAGGAAGCCCAAATATGGCTGAAGAGAGTGATCAGACATTTCCACAACTTGAGGATAGGAGGCCACTCCAGTCCCCTGAAGGGGAGGAGGAAACTCTTAAACCAGGGAATCCTGAGCATGATATAAATATTGTCAAACAGGCCAGCATCTTGGAAAAAAGAGAAGTCCATCGAAGTGAGAAAGGAAAGCAATTGACAGATGCGTCCTTTGGGTCCAGTTCTTTGGGGCAAAGTGACACAGAAGATTTTACTGCAGGTAAATTTTCTGAACTAGCTTTAATGTTTTATGCCTAGCAAATCCTGCCTTAATCTTTTCAGTACTCCCAAAAGAAGTGTATATTTTAACAACTCTACAGTCCAGCTCTAAGTGAAGTAACGGAAAGATCAGTTTCCTGGCTGTATTTTGTGCACTCCAGAAATGGCAAAGAAAAAGTTTTCTAGTAATAGTTCTAACACACAATTATTTGCTGAACCTGATAGACTAGCAAAATCAGTTCCCTTACCTTGGGTATTTACATGACCTTGTTATCATAGCATCAGTGCATCTCATGGTCTTTAATGTATTTATATCTTTGTTTGATAGCTAGGGAATTGAGGGGTGGGGGGAGATAGAGAGAGAGAGAGAGGAGTTTGCCAAAGACAACACAGAAAAAATCTGCAGCAGGCGAGGGAATTGAATTAAGGTCTTCTGAATTTCAGTGAAGTACACTAATCACTGGACCATCTACCCCTTTCCCTCACTTCATTACACATGACAGAGGAGATGATCACCTTTATTTCCAGTTACTCGTTGTAAAGCATCTCCAACATGTGTCACCATGTTCTAAAATAATATAAAATATAAACAAGCTAACAAAGAAAGGGAAATATCTTAGAGAGTTGGTAACCCTTTTCACGGTGGCTTATATAGTGCTGAAAGCTTGATGCCTGAAAGTTTGTCCAACAACTCTTCCAGCTATTCAGTTGGTCTAATCAAAGGTATAAAAAAGTGCTTGCCTCCTAAACTAAGTAAATTTCACTGGGGGAGGGGATGTGGAGCTTCTCCATTTCTGGGCTCAGCCCAGGCTAGCAGGACCATGTGATAACTTGTCCAGTTATCATCAGACAAAATACCCACCTCTCCAATTCACCCTTGTTTGCAAGCCCAGCAGAGAGGCTAGGGATTGAATGCACATAGATCTCTCCTTTCATCCCCTAGTGGTGACTCCATGTTATAGCTGAATTGCAGTAGCCAAGCGTTATGTAACAAATGTACATTTTACTATAAAATAGATCAATAATTGTAGGGATAGTCAAATACTGCTTTCTAGTGCTGTTAGCATGAATTCCTGTTAATGCTGGAGTAGTAGTTTTCACCTGTATCTCTTGCCATGGCACTTATTCCACAATGGTACTATTGGCTGTCTTTATCTACTACTGTTGTTGCTCTGACTTAACAGTGATGAAGGAAACATGTCCAGCATAAAGGGAATGTAATGTTGGTTTAAAATCATATGTATCAATAATTATTTGAAATTCTATAAACTGGTGTAAGAACTTTGTTGATTGGGAGGCAAAGAGTCAGCAGCCCAAGATGGAGCAAAGTCTGAGTCAAAAAAGAGGATCAGTATGGAACTATTTTCCTATCTATATTAGCATTTGGGAGTTAATTGGAGTCAGCAATCAGGTCTGGGCTTCTGTGCACCCTGCTTCCAATTCTTCACTGTGTCTTTTCCTGTGAGGTCCAGTGAACAATAATGGTGCTCATGCACATGCTGTTTTATTACTACTTCAGAGTGACCGATAGAACAGGCACCAGCTTAAAACCAACTCAACATAAATCTCATCAATGAAAAGTTTAAAATGGATTTCCTAGCCAGGAAGCTATTAACACACAGTTTCTAAAGTTTGATGTAGGAGAGAGAACATTTCCCTAATGAAGACAGGGGCATAAAGAACAATGTCATGTAGGGATCTGAGGCAGATTACTAGTTCTGTTTCTTCACATCCTGCTGATGCAGTCTTATGTGCTGGCCTTATAAAAGGAATACTTTCAGCCCAGCAAGAATGCAAACTGAGAACATAAGAACTGCCATTTACTGGGTCAGACCATAGGTCCATCTTGCCCAGTCTCTTGTGTCATACCGTGTACTGTCCGGTGTACTCTGCTTGGTATTGACCCTTGGTGCAAACACTTTTAACCTATGACCTTTACTCTCATCCCTGCTTTGTCTTTTATTTGTCCCACAAGATCAGTTGACACGTATCCAGTAGCCCCCTCTATTAATGGGTGGGGAGGGGGGTCAGTTTACTGTTGCCTAAAGTCTGTCCCCCCAATATGTCTCAAAGGAAGAGAAAACTAGGTCTGACCAGGGTTTTTTGCTCCACTGTTCCTCTCTCACTTGCAGCCTCCAGCATTGAAGGCCTAGATAAAGGCAGAATGGAGTTTGATTAGGGCTGAGATTTAACGCTTGGTCTCACAACACTATGAACATTACTTTTAGAAAGGCATAATACTGTAGTTCAATGGCTCTCAACGTTTTTTGTACCAGGACCCATTTGTAAACATGAATTGCCAGTCCTGACCCAGTGCCCCTCATTCCTGACCTGCTGCCCCCAGCCCCACTGTGTGTGGGACATGGGGGTCCCGAAGCAGCCCTTGTAGACTGTAACTCTGTCAGCCTGCAAGGGAAAAGCCACAGTTTCCATGTTTTTTCTTCTTTAAAGGAGAATCTATTTTTAAAGGTTGTTCGTAACCCTTTCAATATATTCTTGCAACCCACGGGTGAGAAACGCTGATCTAGTCCAGTCCCCTGCTCAAAGCTAGACCATCTCCAACTATAGTATCCGAGCCAAGGCTTTGTCTACCCAGGTCTTAAAAACCTCTGAAACAGCTGGATTGATCATGAGAAGCATGCATCCTTTTCATTTTACTCACTGTAAAAAATATTCTAGAGTTATACGGTAGAGAAAGAAAAGAATAAATGGCATATTTGCATCCGAATGTTTAAAGCTAACATTTGACCCTGCCTTGTCCAGGTGTGAGGTCTTCTTTTAACAGAGCAAAGTGCACGTAAGCACTACTTAAGCTATACATGGAGCACAGACCTTAAGATACTGTATTAACTATTACAGTCATGGAATATACGAGATGTTTGAATGGGTTCTGTACCTGTCCCTTTCTTAAGGGAAAAGGTGGATGTGGATATTCATGTTTTCATAAGCCAATGACCTTATTATTACATTACAAATCTCAATGATGTAGAAAATAAAAAATGCCTTCTTTTAACTCAAGGTACAGTCCCTGGTGCAGAAGAGAAGCACCCTCCTTCTGAGACACAGCCTGCAGCACCCTCCCTCCTTGCCACCCTCAGCGGTGCGATTGTGGGGGCCACAGACAACGTGCGACCTGTCACGGAGACGGTAAGTGCCGCAGGTAGCAAAGGAATCATGGGGCAAAGGGCAGCTCAAAAAGAGAATTGAGTTCACAGTGGTGGACTTATGAGGGAGCTCCACCACGTGGACACTTGATAGTTAAAAATGGGGGTGGGGGGGTATTATTTCAGTGTTGGCAACTCTTATGATTTTTGGCCTGGTTCTTAAAGTTACGCTTTGGGAATGTGAAAAACTTAGCGTTCTTTTATATATATATATATATATATATATATGGAACCTATTCTATATATAGATATAATATCTCTATCAATAGAGATCTATATAGATATATAGAATGGGTTCTCTGTGTATATATGTATATGTGTATATAAAAATATAAAGAGCTACATTTTTCACATTCCCGAAGCATAGACTTTAAGAACAGTGCCAAAAATCATGAGAGTTCATGACACTTTTGTAAAAGATTGTTATTGTTGTTGCTGTTGGTACTACTCCTGCGTGTGCAGTGGGATGGTGCCCGCAGGCAGCAGGAGGAGCGCGCTCACGTTGAAAACCGCGCGGGTGGGGGGGCGGTGGGGATAGGGATAGCCGGCGCGGGGCGCGCATGCGTCCAAACGGTCGCGGGGGAGA
>NW_005842362.1:1060281-1072688 GCF_000455745.1 Alligator sinensis
CGGCTGGAGGGGAGGGGGGAAGGCTGTGGCAACCCACACGGGTGTGCATTTGTGCACACACGCGTGTGCAAGCTTGTGCACACACGTGCACATTGGCACATGCAGGTTGGCACACAGACACACTTGTGTGTGTATTTATACACACACGTCCCCTCCTGGGGGGGCGGCTGAAGAAGAGCCCTGTTTCTGGGGTTCTTCCTAGCCCTGGGAGTGGGCCAGGGGATTCCCCCGCCCAAGATCCCTTGTTTCACTGGCCACCGTGCAATGCAGCCAGCTGGCCCAGTGTGTGCCAGGTGACTTGGGATCTGCCTGCCTTTCCAGGGATGTTGCCACTGGGGCTTGTTAAGGGTTTGCCCCCGGCCCTTTGTTTCCTCCCTGAAGTTTGATCTGGACTACTGGTGGCAGCAGCCTTGTGATTTTGGTGCGGAAAGAAACCAAGCAAATGCTTCTATTTAGTTCGTAGGTGGGGAAACGTGTTAGAGCAACTCAGGTCTGTGGGTGAGTTGCGTTTTGGGCCTCTCAGTTTCCGGTTTCAAAGGAGGTGGAGTGCAGATGCCCTGTCTCTCTGGAGAGCTCCTTGCTGCTTCTGGGACTCTTGTCTTTATGCTTGAAGCGCTCAGTTCGCTCCAGGTGCAAGGGTCTCATACAGCTTGCGGTGGTGGTACAGTTTGTCGGGGCCCTGCAACTCGACTTAATGCTGTCTCATGTCTAACTAATATGAGAGTTGTTAAAGACTGAGTGGCAAGGATGAAACTGGGAATGGAAGGAAATGATCAAACTGGGAACTTTGACTGCATTTCCTCATGGTTTCATATATAGTGGCAACAACTGTCTTGTTGTGAAATTACTGTATGCGCTAAAGGTATGAGAGAGACTTGTTTTTAAAAGGCCCAGTGACCTCCAGGGGGTTTGTGACAGGGATATTCTGTTGGCTCTTGTTTGGCTAGCTTTTCATCTGTCCCTTGGCCAGTAGCTCCTTATTGCCAGGTTCTGTAAGATATTCAAACTTTCAAGTAGAAGGTGGCCATGTTTCTGGCCTGTTTACTGAACTGCTTGTTGGCTGCCAAGGTATTTCTTTAGGTGCGTGACAAACGCTTGCACAAGTTTCCTTCTTGGTATGTCCAAGAACAGGGATCTCTCTCTGCTGTGTGTGGCAGTCAGGACAACTGCAGGAAGCCTTGGATGTTCCTCTCTGGTGTCATGGGTAGAAAACTGGGCGTCTCGCTGGCTCAATTTGTACTTCATGAAAAATATCTTCGAAGTGTTTGTGACTATTAACTTTGTGGTTTTAGCTGGTAGCCGCACTGCCTGAGGACTTTCGGCCTGGGCCTGATTTCCATGGACTTCCCTGGGAACCCATCGTTATCACAGCCTTAGTGGGAATTGCTACGCTTGTTGTAGTCTTCTGGAGAACCTGCCTTTCCGTGAGTGCGCTTCAAGCTTGCAAACATAGGGAGACTTAACGCCATACATGACTTTGGATCCCACATGACTCAATCTTTGCACTGTTCCCAACATCAAAGCAGTGCCTGTTCTGCTACATTTTTTGCTATTATCGTCCAGATTAATAATGTTAATTTGGTGTTTAATAATTCTTCAAAAACAACACTATTCTTTTAATTGGGCGAAGGAATTCCATAACTGGTAACTTATACAACCAAAATCAGAGGTTTGTTGTGGCAACAATAGAATGCTGGGAAGAGTAGCATTGTTTATGCAGTGCTGCCTCCTAGGTATCTGGTCCAAGCCCTAAGTATTTATTTTAATTGCCCTTTGTGCTGGCCAGCCTGATCCAACCACTTCCAGCACCCCTAGAAACCAAGTCCTTATTCTGTCCAGCTCCCTTAGCCCGCTTCTTGCCCATCACATACTGTATTTACATTTCTCCTCTTCTTCCACAAACAAGTCCCTCCACAATTTATTTTGTCCTGACCAGCTTTCAAGTGCCACCTTCCTATGAATTTGTATTTAAAAGACTAGTGAACTGGAAGGTTCACTTTACAACCATTACATTTAATGATAACTTCCACTACTGTACAAATAGTGCTACCTAGAAAACCAACATGATTTCAGACAGCATTCATGATTTCATCACTCTAGTTTTGTGGTTAATGCACTGTATCTTTGTTAAAGTAAAGGCCTGTTTATTTATGAACACATAAGAAGCAGAACTTGCTTGCCTGTTTTGAGTAGCCTTTGCTCTAAAGCACTTCCCATATAAACAGCACTTATTTTTACTAGTGGCTCAAAGCTTGATTTGTGTGCCCCTTTTAATATCTGATGCAAAGCTGGATGTGAAGTGGACTGAGTTGTTTGTACTCTCCTAATGGTTGAGTAACCAGACCTTTACCCAGGCTTGGAGGCAGAGCACTGAGCTAGAAGCTTTTATTAGAAATCTGCTTAGCATGTTTGTGCAGTGTTACTTGATACTTCCATTGGCAGCGATGGATGTCTGATGAATGTGTGGAAAGACCTGCACACTTAAAGGGTGTTTTTTTTCCTTTGGAGAAACGATTAATAGAAGCCTTTAGATGACAAGTATGATCAGTCCTTGTTTATTTGTTTTTTCCTTTTTTCTCTTGTAGGTGAAGAGTAGAATTTATCAAGGTAGGATTCTTTAGACTCTTCTGTATTCTTGATGCTAAATGCTTAGAAGTTTTGAAAGCATGTTACCAAGGACCCACATTAATCTTTACTTCCTTTCCAGGAGAACAGTATATCTGAGCTTATTGCACGTGCTAGGAGAAGGCCTCCATAAGTTCATGGGGTCACATGTAGTCTTTGGGTCCCTTATGCTTCATATTAAGAAATATGTATTGGTTGTCTGAATTAAGAGGAAGCATTGTGTACCAGAGCTTCTGTTCTCTGAAAGCCATGGATCTATGTTAAGGATAAGGGAGTCTTGAATTCCAGCTTATGCAAATCAACTGAAGGCCTTTTTTCTGCTGGTAACATGTCAAATGCTGTCCTAAATTGGATGCAATTCAAGGGTGAAGTATTGCTGCTTTTGCTAGAGGTAAATCTGACCTGTTTTGCTGGTTTGTTACTTTGTGCTAGAAAGCTGAATCTTCTGTTCATCATATCTATAAATTCCATGTCAGGTCCTGTCCAGGGGTGCCTGTACACAAGTGCAGAGGCTGCTCCAATGCACTGTAATTGCAGCATGTTGGAGCAGACTTGATTAATTGAGTCTGCTGGAGCATGGCAATTACTGTGCACCAGCAGGCTTCTGCGTCTCGTGTATCGAACGAGCTTTAGTTCAGGCGTCCCTGCCACCATTTTTAAGTGTGGGGATGCTGATACACAAGATGTAGAGGCAATTTATGCTCTAAATAAAGTGCCCCCCCATCCATCCCCGGAGCACATGTAAAAGTGCCGTAGGACACTATATATGCTCAGATAAAATACCCTGGATAATGCTTAGTATTGTTTAAGTAGCATAGCAAATGCATGTGTAACTTGTCAAAATATGAAATAAAATGTGGTTCCTCACCCAAAGAGTATTCATCCAAGCCACTACCTTAATGCCTTCCTTTGTGCCTTCAAGTGAAAGGAGGAGTATAAAGCTGAATGTCAAGCAACTTCAGAGGCTCCCTGATAACTGTACTTTTATATTAATTCAGAGCACCATTCATTTTTCACATTTTCAAGGGTGCTCAGTTGTTGTAAATATATTAAACCCAGGTTAAATGTTTGACAGCCCTGCTTTTTTCAGTTGTGCAGCTCTTACTAATATAGAACAAAAGTCCTCTTTTAGGGACTATCTAGTTTGGTTCTTTCCTAGCATTTCCCTCTGGTTGCCACATGGTTTCTGCAGCAATCATACAGAACAAAGCAGCTGTAAAAATCTCTTTTCAAGGAGATTCCTATGCTTTAGATCTAGAGAATCTAGTTAACTTCCCTGTGCCAGTAACATACCAAGATAGAGAGAAAAACAATAGAACTGGCGTAGGGAGGAAACAGGTAGAGAAGCCAGCACCTCAGTGTTGCAAAGCATTGCTACACTGCATCTTTCTACTGCAAAGTAGGACACTGGGGAGAATGTATACATGTGGCTACTGAGACTGACTGTAGGGTTTCTTTACCAAAAACCTCCTGCATAGGCCTGAAGAGATGAGTTGGAATTGCAGCCCATGAGTTAGAGAAACAGTAACTGATGCTTCATACTCTGCAGGACAGATGTAGAACTGCATTGCAGAAGTATTTTTACAGGAAGTTGTAGGTTTGGGGAGCTGAAAAGGGAAGAGTTGGAGTTTTTTGACCACTTTGGGAGATGTGGAAGGTGGTTTGGAACTTGGGATAAACCTGCTGGCTGGATAGTTGTGTTACAGTGATTAGCAGGGAACTAATATTAATACTCAACATTGGAACCAAGGTAATTTTAGCAAGCTGGTTTAGATAGTGAGGCAAATTCACCCCTCTCTAGGTGATTGTTTTATCACAAATACTTCATCACATAATCTCCTTCAAGCTTGTCAAAACCATGTTCTGGTTTATAAGCTGTCCCTGCTTGTAGTGTTGCCTTGCAGCCATAAGCACTCTAAACTTTTGTCCTACATCCTTTGCACAGTTTCAGTGCAGCTGTGAGAGCCCACCTGGCAAGGAGCTGGTTACAGTTCTTCAAGTCTAAGGGCAACATAAGTTAGAGCCACAGTACAGTTGTAGTGTTCACCAACAGACAAATATCCCCTTGAACACACAACTGCAGCCTTCTTTGGTCATACTTCCTCTGGCAGGGCCATCTCCAGGGACTTGCACAAGAGCCAGGTGTGCCTGCTATATATCAACTGGCATGTTTTAGCTATGTGTTTCCTGTTGTCTTTAAACTGCCCCAGAATGAACGTGCTCATTCTGTAGGAAAGGGTGACTGTCTTGAGTGGAAAGTGATTCCTCAGTGATGGCAGTTCTTAATTTTCTTCTAGGCTGTGGAGTGAAGTTGCAAGCTTGTTTGTTTTCTTTTTCTAGTGACTGAAAAGCAACTTGTTGAAAAGATTAAAAATCTCCTACAAGAAAAAACAGAAATTTTAGAAAAGATGTCTGAATATGATCAAAAGGTAATTTGGAACACATCTGTTTCATGCTTATTAATTTTCTGTTGCTGGCTTGACTGTACAGAAAATCAAGCAGTTAATGTTTGGGCATTTTTCTGTCATCTGTACTACATATTTCTGTCAATTGTATCCGTTTCTACTAGATAAATGAAGCCAAGGAGTCTGTGAAGGTGGCTCAACAACAGAACACTAGCCTCTCGCATGAAGCTGCAGGGCTTAAGGCAAGGAGCAATTTGCACTTTTTATGATATGTATTAAAATAAAATAGCTTGCTTTAACTGGTTATGAATTGTTCCTATTCCAGGACACTATCAAGGAACTTGAAGAAACAAATCATCTGTTAGATGACAAAATGGGAAACTTGCACAAAATGCTAGAAACAGAGAGACAGCAGAATCTGAAAAAACAGGACAAAGTAAGAAAATAGTAGTCACTCTTATTTTAACTTTGGCTGTTGGCTAGAGCAGTGGTCATTGTACCTGAAATTTATACAGAGTAGAAATAAAAAGAGCTGGGTGAACAAAGTCAGAAATGGAACAGAAATTAGCTTTCTTCCAGAACTCGGATTGAACTAGGATTTGCATTGGTTTTGCAAAGTTTTTATCGACCATATTCAGATGGTGCTGTACTTCCTGGGTTCAGCTGGAAGCAGACACGCTGAAATCTTAGTCATTTCAGTAATCATCAACACTAAAGTTGTGATATTTCTCCTTACTGTTAGAGCCTTCTATTTGCTGCCATTGATGAGGTTCTGTAAAGGTATGCCTCTGTGGTGCAAGCCACCACCATGCTGGGACAAGCCTCCCCTGCTCCTCACATGTCAACTCCTGAGCAAGAAGTAGCATAATTACATTAGTGTAGCACTGTCTGTATGCCAATAAGCTTGACACTTTAAGAAGAACTGTGCTAATATGACACTGTTCTTTCTGGCTCAAGAGCTAATGTATGCACAATAGGTTTGGCCTGCCTCAGCACGATGCTGGAGGTTGATGTACTTGAACTCTTAGTCTTGATTTTTGACCCTTTGGTAGGTCTGGTACTTTATGGCCAAAACTGTAAAAATTTCCCTGAGAGCAATGGTGGTTCTGAGGTTTCAGTATGTCTGAAATATGCTTGTAGAAACAGCTGCCTTGTACTATATAGCCATACGTGAAGATGACTCTTCCATTGCTAAATCTTCCACGTATCAGTTTTTTTTAATAAATGTGACAAAAACTCATGTGTCGTTGGGTTCATTGGTGTCATTCATTTGGTCAACAAGAGTAAGTAAGAAGCTTCAACTTTCCTTTCAGGCAAGACATTCTGTCTGAAACTCCTTGGCCTTCAGCAAGGATCTTAATGAGATCTCAGACAGTTTTTTATCCCTTTGCATGTTGTGTTGCTATATGTTGTGCTGTCATTTTGCCCAAAGGTTGGCCCTGAAAATCCTGTTTGGTTGTTGTTTTGAGTATTTTACATATCTTAAAAATATACAGTTAAATAAAAAGTGAATTAACTTCCAAGTGTCAAGGTAACATGGAGCCATTTTAATTCTTTCTCACATAGATCTTAGAAATGCAGAAGTCTTTGGAGAAACTACAAGAAGTTATTACGCTGCACTCTGTAGAGCTTACAGAGGTAAATCACAGTCTTGATTTTTCATCCTTTATCATTCAGAAAAACAGTTTCTTGTACCAAAAGTGTCCAAATACTAATCTGCTAGATTTGGGGGTTATTTTACTTATAAATATATTACTTTTTATTCTATAATCTAGTAAAACACCTCCGTTTCTCAAAGTTCCAGTCTTTAAATGAGATGGCTTCAGGCTTTAATTGAGAATTGTTTACTTTTTTTTTAAGGTGCAGGTAGCTCTTAATGAGGCCAAATTAAGTGAAGAAAAAGTGAAATCCGAACTTCGTCATGTTCAAGAAGAGAATGGTAGACTCAAAAAGAGGAAGGAGCAAGTAAGTATTTCAGGGTTGCTGTTTTTCCCCCTGTGTGCTGTAAAATTTTGTAGACTGTAAAACATTTAATATTTTAAAAGAGTGGGAGAGAATGTTCTACATCAATTTCTCTTGTGATTGCAGGGTTTCATGTGGACAAATGTAGAATAAACCAGTAGTGTTTTTAAGCAAATTCCCACAAATCTTAAATTTTTCCTTTTCAAGTGCTGTTTCTATGCTGACATACCAAACCTTTCTCAGTTGTTTTCTCCCAGAACATTTCTTGTAATACCAATATCTTATTTTGAGTGGACCATTCTTGCATGATCCAAATGAACAATAAAACTCAAACCTCTTGGTATATAATTAGCCCAGACTGAGAGATGTTTTTAGACTACTGCCAACAGATGATTCCAATTTGTTATGCAGCTTTTGTAATGAACCAGTTCCTGTATCGATGGTCAGTCCCTGATCAGAGGTGACAATTTAGACGTTAACGTTGTTTAGGGATGAGACTGCATGAAGTCTTAGGAAAGATTTGCCACTTTCTAGAGAGAAACCCAAGTGACCATGTTTCCTGTGGCCGGATGGTAGAAGCTTATATATTGTTTCTCTGTGTCTTTGGTATTTGGAATTGGCACAGGAATAATTAGTGTGCAACTAGAATGCCAATAACCTGCTTTTAGCTTCTAATATTTTTGAAGGAGATGAGCAGTTTAACCCTAGTGCTGAATGTTAGATGGGTAAAGAAATATTACATATGCACAACTACGTGACAATTAAAAGTTGCAGAAAGTTTTCTAAGGCACAAACTTAGAAGTAGTCCAGCAATAATCTATTCTTTTGTCTAGTCAAGGGCAAGTTAATTTTAATGCTCTCTTTTCACTGGTGACCAGTTACAGCTACACAGTTGGCAATAAGGAAGCTTTTGATTATAGACTTACTATGTAGTATACTAAAATAAAGCCTGAAATCCCATTTTTCTTGTTGCATTTTCAGCTGCTACAAGAAGCAGAAGGCTGGAGTGAGAGGCATGCTGAGCTCAGTGAGCAGATCAAACTATATCAAAAGTCTCAAAAGGACATAGAAGAAGCACTTGCCTACAAAGAAAATGAAATTGAAGTAAGTTCTTGCTAACAAAATAACCATTTCAAGTGTTCCATGTGTTTTGAATGACCAAATTCTTTACAAAAAGTGGAAATGTGTTCTATTTAATGTTCCTTTTTAATTTTTTGATTAGGTGTTGACTAACTGCATTATGCAGTTGAAGCAGTTGGATATGGATTCTGAGTCTGAGGCCAAAAAAGGAGAAGGAAATGGATGGGATGCAGGAGATGATTTGGCCAATGGAGAGCTGCCAGGTACAGAAATCTAAACGGCTGGCTTGTGTGCGCCGTATGTAAGCATACAGATAATGAGGATGTGCAGAATTCATGCCAGTTAAGAAACAGAGAGTTATAAGCGCTTGTGTTATGCTTGAGGCTGTCTGGTAATTTCAGGGGGAAATGATCATTGGTCAGTTCACACTTCGCACTAGCTGTACGCCAAACCATATTGCTAGAGCTAGCATATTAAGATTAATAATTCATACTCTTCAGAAAACCAAGGTTCTCCACCTTTGCATTGCTACACTGCATTTATTTCTAATATGGGGCATTTCAACATATAGCAGACCTCCAAATAGCTTATTTAGGTTACCATTTTGACTTCTATCCATTCACAAGTTTCAGTACATGGTATCCAAATCCTTAATCATTCCTTGACATTTTATCCCTAATGTCTTATGCCATTAGAACTGTGGAACTCTAAACTTCTGGATGTTAAGAAAAGCAATTTTCTTCAGTAGCAGCTACTAACTTTGTGTTTAGCACTTAAGTATGTGTGGTAGGACAGGAAGTCAGAACCTAGGACTTCTCTGGATCAGTGGAAAAGGCCCTTAAGAACTAGTAAATTTGTTTCAAATGCTGGCTATAGGACAGTGATAATGAAGAGATGGAAGAATCTGATGTTAAAAGTATTTTTTCAACATTAAAATGTCTGTTGCACATTACCTGAGAATCTGTATTGTTAGTGAAGCTAAGGATATCAATTAAATGTGAAGTTAGACTAGGCTAAATCGGCAACTGCAAGGAGGAAATGAAAAATATTAACTAAACAAAATCACTATTGTAAAAAAAAAAGTTTGAAAGGACTAGGCTATATGTGACTGACAATGGAAGTTTGGGAAATATTTTGTTTAAGTAAGCTGTAGAATGTAGTAACTGCAAACTTTTTGTAAAGTTAAGCTGTTTATAAAGTTGCCATGCACATTAGCAGGTTTGATGTGGTAGCTCACGTACTTTAAATAATTAGAATAAAATACTACAAAAAAGGTGGTGCTTTGAGACTCGGGATTTAATATGAAGTTTGTCCTTTGCTTTCTGTCAGAGTCCATTCTCATCGCTGTCTGGGCTGCCTGATCAACCATACTTTAAGACGATTTACTAATTTTAAAAATTAGTTATGTTCTGATTTTATTCAAACCGTAATATTTGTAATATTACAACGACAAGAATAATAATGATTATAATTATTATGGTGGTGGTGGTTGTTGTTATTAACAACAACAGACATTTTTAATAACTATTTTCTGCAAGTTCACGTGAGGATTGCTGTGCTTTAATTTTCCAGGGTCCTCATTGTAGAGTTTTCAACTGAGCTATTTCAGAGGTACTAGGTTTTGTAAACAATAGGGAACGCAGCTGAATTAGCAACACTCAGGGGGCGGGGGGAACTCTACCAGAAAGCATACAACAAGAAAACAAAATTATTTTTCTCTTGTAGATAGCCGGAGTGAGAAGATGAAGAATCAGATTAAGCAGATGATGGATGTTTCCAGGGTATACCTCAGTAAATTGTCTAAAATACTGCCATGTTTTCACGTATGTCTAGGTCTGTAAAATACTCCTGTTTCCATTTCTGCAGGTTAGAACAATGTTATCTATAGTTGAAGAAGATAGAAATCTCTTACAGTCTAAGCTGAGTGATGAAATAACAGCCAGACATGAGCTAGAAGGTAGGTTCAACAAAAGAACTACTTTAGTAAAAAAAAATACTATCTCTGATGTAAAAATGGATGATAAAACACCCCTTTATGTGACTTAGTATATTTGCTTGTGGTGGTTTCTGTTTGCTCATGTGTGTTTTGTTTGCAGAGCAAATAAAAAAACTAGAACATGATTCCTGTTCGCTACAGACAGCCAAAAGTCGACTTGAAAATGATTGTAAAACTTTACAGCAGAAAGTAGAGATTCTCAACGAGCTCTATCAGCAGAAAGAGATGGCACTTCAAAAGTAAGCCTTAAATTCCATTTCTACAAGGTTCACTAGGGCGGTTACTGTTTCCCATTCTTCCTTTTTTTTAAGATGGATTATTTAACTCCTTTGCTCTGCTTAAGTTATATGAAGAATAATCAAAAACCTTAGGCTCTTGTGGAATGGCAGCAACAGTTTGTGCTCTGGTAAGGTTGAATCTACCAAGTTTTTAAACCGGTAATTCTTAATCAGGGGGCTGTGGCACCCTGGAGTGCCTTGAGATCCTTTCCAGGGTTGATTTGCTTGTCTTTCTTGGAAGGCTGTGAATATTCTGGTCTACTGTATTTCTTTTCTTATACTCCTTTTACTAATGTTGTCTTCACCGTGGATGTGGCCAGGTTTCCAGATTTCATCTGTATGCTCTAGTAGAGGGGTGGCCAACCTGCTACAAATGGCACAAGCAGCAGGACAGAGGGAAAGGTCAGGCAGGACAATAGAAAGTAGGATGGAAAGCAGAGCAGGCAAAATGCAGAGCAGCAAATTGGACAGGGGAAGGGCATCAGAGTGGCGCTTTAAGGTTGATGCAGTGCTAATTTTTGGCATGCCTGCCAAAAAGGTTGGCCTCCACTGCTCTGGGATATGTAGCATGGTGAAGTAATGTTTTTCTTTGCAGGAAGCTGACTCAAGAGGAATACGAGCGTCAGGAGAAGGAGCAGAAATTGTCTGCTGCAGATGAAAAAGCAGTGTTGGCTGTTGAGGAAGTGAAAGTTTACAAGTAATTTCAGTTTTTATAGTTATATCCTAACTTTGGATATTGGGGAAACTTAATTTAACCTGTCATTTTACAGGCAAAGAATTCAGGAAATGGAGGAAGAATTGCAAAAAACAGAGAGATCTTATAAAAACCAAGTAAGTTGTTCCTACCCACTGGTTTTTGGTCACTGTTGGCTTCCTATGTCATTGTGACACATGTTGATGTCTAGGATCAATTAAATATCGGTCAAGCTAACACACTGTTCTTTTTAATAACTCTCAGATTGCTACTCATGAGAAGAAGGCCCATGACAATTGGGTAAGACAGTTTTGTTTTTTTCTTTGAGGGGACGGGTTGTTTTGTTTTGCTTTTTCTGACTTTTTACCATGTTTCCTAAGTTGTCGGAGTATTAACTTACTCAGCAGTTTTCCAGCTGTTTGAATTACTTGCAACTAAATATATTTCAACTTTGGGTTGCAGTCATTCTGTTTCTTAGTGTCCTCAGCTTCCTGTCTACATTTTCCTTTTTCTCCCAAATAGCTCATTGCACGCTCTGCAGAGAGAGCTTTGGCAGAAGAAAAGAGAGAAGCAGCCAATCTGAGACAAAAGTAAGCATGTAACAAGCTATTCACATAGCCCAGTCCAGTATGTTCAGCAATGTTCAGTCCAAGAAGGAAGAAACTCTATTAGAGAACAGATGCCACCCACATTATTTGAAATTCTGAGATGCATATTTTTTTTTAATTTACTTAACTATTATATTCTTAATTGTGAAAGGTTAAACTTTTGCGGGGCTAGGATGCCTTAACAGCATTACACTGTAACAAAGTATACTTAGAATAATTGTTTGAACTCGGGTGCTTTATTTTGTTTTTATTAGATTAATAGAAGTGAATGAAAAGATCACAATGCTTCAAAGGCCATTAATTGTAAAACCAACTCCTGGCAGACCTGACCGTCAAGTCCCACCACGAAGAGGTAAATATTGTTCTTTCTCTATAGGTTTTATAGTCCTGGGCTTGTTAAACATTTGTAGAGTAACATGAACTTTGAAATCACGACAGAGTATTGTTCTACCTATTATGCAGGTCCACTAAGCCGAGATGGCTCTTTTGGGCCATCACCTGTCAGTGGTGGAGCTCCTTCTCCACCCATGATGGAAGCTCCTGTACGGCCCCTCTCTGCTCCTCGAAGGGAAGGTCCAAGAGGTGAATTTGGTAAGCAGTGTCACTTCTTTCTTCAGGGATGCTGTGGGTGTAGGAATGCTGAAGTGTAACATCTGCTCTCTCTCTCTCTGGCCTCGGTTGTTTCATCTGCTCTCTCTCTGGCGTCGGTATGAAGTGTAACATATGTTAAATGCCTTTCTTTAGAAAAGGGAAGGGGCA
>NW_005842362.1:1072740-1073357 GCF_000455745.1 Alligator sinensis
ATTTTGTCATGCATTTTTTTTTAAATTACATTTATTTCCCCTTTGAAAGTCTTTGGATACAACTTGTGCTGTCAGAATGATAGTCTGGAATGTCCCTAGCAAAACAAAAAATGCCTAGAAACCCATCAAGAACCAACTTCCAGACTCATCTCAATCTTTATTTTTAGCTCTGCAGGTTATCTTTCTTATGTAAGTTAGTCCAAGTATAAATTGTTTAAAGTTATCAATATTACTGAGACCACAAGAGTAATGTGGCAAGAGTAATGATTTTAGTAGACTTCGTTTTGTCTAGCAATCCAGTTTTGTCTGTTCAGCGTTGTCATGGATGCTTGTAAATGCATCTGTATACATAGGACAAGTTTTGTGCAGGTGAAAATGGTGGAAAGTGCTGGCTCTGTTCACGTGTACTTTAGGGGCCACTTTAGAAAGTGAAGATCAACTTAAGATGTAATGTTATGGGTTACTTCATATGGAAACACTTTGAAATCTACTTATTTTTGGTGGTTCTGATGTGTCGGTCAACTAAGTTTCTTGCATTTCCTCTGCTGGGTCGTGGGGGAGAATTAGCCTCTTGGCATTAAAGGGTTGAAGAAGAAACTGCATCAGTTTTCACTCTT
>NW_005842362.1:1073388-1085787 GCF_000455745.1 Alligator sinensis
TGATAAATAGATGTGGATGTTTGTTTTATAGTAAATTGAACAAAAAAGCATGTGCCTCATGCATGTTTCCCTTTAAGGCTCCATGGTGGATGGTCCTCCAGCACCAAGGAGGCCACCGGAGTTATCTGGAAGAATGTCTGCTCCAGGTAAGTTACACAGGCTGCAACCACCTAGCAGTCCAGTCTGTCAACCATGTCACTGGTTACCCAACAGTGAATTTGATAGACCATGCTCCTCTTCCAAATGTAGCAGTACAGTAACATGTAACTTGGACTGATTTTCCAGATCTTGGCCCTGCGGTAGCAGCCTTGATGAACAGTGGGCCCAGAACCTCCTCGCCCTCCGCAGCATTGGATGGAGTGGTAAGATGAGAACTCCTCTGTTCAGCTGAGAGAATAGTTTGGATAGTATTTATGTAACATGCCATACTTGCTATTTCTTAACTGTTATCATGTTCTGTTTTGTCTGTATCCTGCTCACTGTCATTATTTGTCACCAAAAAAGCAAAACTGTCCCAAAGAGTCTGAAGTCCCTTATGTATCTCCTGCTCCATCCTCATCTCCTGAAACAGATGCAGTGAGTACTTAAGAGGCTGGATGCGGTGCTGGTTTTTACTCCCTGCTTTGACTGGAGAACGGAATAAAGGGCATGGTGTTCTAAACTTCTGTATGCTCTGCAAAACTAACCATGGGTTGTACCTCTGTGTAAAGGTTTATTTTAACATGCACTTAAAGACACAGAACCACTGTCTTGATTACATAGCAGATGTTTTACCAATGTTGCAGCCTTAAGGACTGCATGCAGACACTTACATTAAGGGTGAATAATCTTATGAAATCTTATATCTGTGGTGTCTAGGACCTTGTATACATTCCTAATATAGTATATAAGGATCTAGGCCTCTCTTTAAGGGAGTGGGGATTTGTTGTTTATTTAAGTGCTATAGGAACACTGCCATATAATTTCAGGGTCATTTTAAAGGAATAAAAAGCACTGGGAGTTGATTGGATTGTGTCTTAGGGTAGAGACTATTATCTCAAAGGCATGTTAACATGTGTGCAGTCCTGAGTGGACTAACCAGTGTGCATCCACTTTTTAAGGCTATATATTGCACAGGGGAACTAGGAGTCCTGGCAACTTGTTCTTTGCTGTTTGCTTCTAACTCTGGGCGTTTTGGGGCAGAGATTTTACTGTTTTGTTACAATTTTATGCATTCAAGATTCAAACCAATTTTGCACAGGCTAATCCAGGGCCGAAGGGTCCCCCCACTTTCTCTGGAATTGGGAATTCACCCATAATGAATTCTCCGGGGACTGGACCTCCACCACCAGTTAGATTTGGACCACCACCTTCTCTGCGTGGACACTATGGGCCTCGACCCCTTCCTCTGCCCTTAGGTATGCATATACTGCCTTGTGCTGGAATTTGACTTTCTCTGGCCCTGCCCTTTTCCTGTCAGTAGTACCTCCTTCACATCCTCCTCCAGCAGTGAGAAACCTTTCTTTAAATGCATCTTTAAGGGTTCTGCTTCCACCTCAATTACCTTACTGCCCAAGAGTGATGTGGCAGTTGAAAATGTAAAAGGAAACTAGTTGGCAAAAACTCATCAGGATGGAAGTTATAGCCTGCAATGCATATGGGTGTGTTGTCTCTTATGCATAATTCCACACCTTTTCTGAAGATGTCAGGCTGAAATCGGGAAGAGTATGTATGTGCATGAAATGCTGCTGCCCTCACCCCCAACAAGTGCGATGAGGGATAATCAGTACCTTAATAGATTGTAAGTGGTGGTTCAACTATTCAGATTTTTCCTTTCCTTCTAGTTCGTGGTCCTCTCCCACCACCTCCAGCTTCAAGGGACTACATACCTGGCCCACCAGGAATGAGAGAACTGCCTCCTGGTCCTCTGCCACCTCCAGATCCAAGAGGATATATACGTGGACCCCCTCCTTTCAGACCATTGGGCCCTCTTGGCCCAAGAGATTATCCTCCTGGACCACGGTTACCCCCACACCCACATGGTCCAAGGGACTATCCCCCTCCTCCTCCAAACAGAGACCTGCCTCCAGCTGGACCTAGAGACTACCCACCAGGCTCTCTGCGTCCACCATCACCAGCAGGCTCAAGGGACTACACACAACCCCCAGAACAGAAACCTTAACTTGCATCTCTGGCAAGCAGCTCATTGGAATAGACTCTAGCACCTTTCCTCCAGTGAGACTTCTCAATAGCTTCAAAGGAGAACTACCTTTTTAATTTGGTCTTTAGACTTGGTTTCAGCATAGTACAATACTTGCAGGATGGATTTCCCCTGTTGCTACCAACATTTAATATGCATTTATGATCACTTTTAAACTTGGCCTGCAAGAATCATTTTGTGATGGACTTGAACCTGCTTCTTACAGCTGTGGGCCACCTGCAGCTCTAAATGTGCAATACAAAAGTACCTGTGTGGCTGGTTTTAATTAAATGTAACCTATGTAACCAGTTGGTGATGACTTAATTTCATGAAATATGTAATTGGAACGTTTCCTGTGGAAATAATTTTTTAAGTAAAATGCTACCCTATCTGCCTTCTCCATCACATTATTAACCTGCAGTTACTGTAGCCCATTGGCTTACACACAGAGTGTACATATTTTTCAGGTGGCTGATCTTTGATCAGGTGCACAAATTACACTGTACTCAGAAGATTCTAATAAAGACAGCAGAATGGTTTTTGCTACCCTTTGAAGATTTTGTTCTAGCCCCAAGTTAATTGCTGCTCGTGGAGACACTGATTCATTAACTGGAGCATAAGTGTAACTTTATCCAGGTGGCTTGCATCTCAAATACCTTAAGCTCCTCTTGTTCAAGAGATAAGCCTATTTTGTAAGCAAGGCTAAATATGAATTGCATAACTTGTTTTACAGTAAGAATCTAGATCCAGGTCAATTACTGTCAAGAGAACCTCTATATTTGCTTGCATATTGCCTTCCATTTTCAGAGCACGTCCCTTCTCATCATCAGCTAATATC
This sequence comes from Alligator sinensis, assembly GCF_000455745.1. NCBI lineage: Eukaryota > Metazoa > Chordata > Crocodylia > Alligatoridae > Alligator > Alligator sinensis. The sequence continues at coordinate 1,076,406 of NW_005842362.1, forward strand.
TGCCATTGTAACAAAAAAAAGCTGGTTTGCCACTGATGCATGTCACAACTGCATTATAATGTTAGTGGTAGTTGACAGCACTTAAAAAGCTAATGTGCTTGCAAGAGAACTGTAGCTTTTGAAGCTTCTGTGAGATGCAAAAATACAAGGAGACTGGAAATTGGAACTTAGTTAACGAGCTGTTTATAAAGGGTGGTGCCCCTTAACTTCTGCCTCTAACCCCAAGGCTGCTGGCCATCACCTGTGCCCAGGAGGATACCCAAAGAAGTGGGTGTAGTCATTTAGCTAAGTAGCTAGTTGTGCAGCATAGTTTCATTTTGTTTAAAACAAGACAACTGAAAAAGAAAGCAGAACTTCAAATTTGGAATATTTGCCACTGTCCCTATCATCAGTAAGCTTTACTTCATTCCAGGTTTTTGTAGACCAACACTTGATGAAAAAAAAGCAACAGACTAGACTGCTTCAGTTCAGTTTTATGTACTTAAAAAAAAATTGGGATTTCACTTGACAATGTAAGGGTGATGAGCAATGTTACTTTATTTTCTTATTTAAAGTGTGTACTTCAACATGGTCAGTAACTAGTACTGGCTGCACTGAGTAGCAAGTTTTAGTCCTTTGTTTTGATGGTCAGAAAGGAACCAGAACTGGAGAACAACAAGCAGGATGTCAAACATAATGGAAAAGGACAAACTAAATATTATACTACAGCTTTCCTGCCAAAATGCAAATAGCCATTTGACTTCAGTTTCAGGTATTGCATACAATCTTTATGTTGCTGTGTATGAAGACTTTAAGATGAAAAGCAGAACTGTTGGACGTAATATAAACAAACCTGTGTTTGTTTCGTGACAAGCAACAGTCTGTTTGGGGGAAGGGGAGTTTTTCAATGAAAGTCAGCTCATGAAGAATAAAAAATTGCAAACACAAGTGACGTCTATGCAATAGAGACACCCAGTGTGAATTAGTTAATACAAAGCTATAATCCTATTAAAACAAACACAGTACATGGAATATCAAGTTAAATACACAAGGAAGTGTATGAGTATTTCTCCAAGCTGAGAAAAAGATTTATTAGTGTAGTTTAACTAGAAAGGTAGTTCAAATGCTTTTTTTTTTTTTTTTAAAATAGACTGGCTTTTTTGCCAGTAAAATTAATTAACTTGCATAAACACCTGCACTGGAGAGTGACCTCCTTCAAGTTTAAAAGTTACTATTTTTCCCTCTGGAACAATGCTAGTATCTTCAACAGATTCTCCCATTTAAGAAAAGATTAAATGCTTTAGAAGTAAATTCTTAGGAGGGGTGAGTACAGTTTAGAAGGAGACAGATGCAACAACTGGTCCCCCTTATCAAATGTAGCAAAACCATTGCAACTTTAATCCTACTTTACAATAAATGAGGTGGCTGGTATATCTACAGGAGTCTGCAGTAGTAACAGTTATGTTGTACCAGCTGATTTACAAGCCCAAACAGCAGGTCCCCTGCCCCTTTTGAAGGCAGTAGATATACTTGTTCATCTCCCTTGTGATTAATGGTCATAGCAAATACCAGAACATTTACTAGTTATGAACCCGTGCTAGTACTCTGATGCATAAACGTACACCACAGAAAGAAGCTCCCATTTTACAGTGAACCTTTACTAGGCTATGGGACACAGCAGAACATTGATCCACATGAATACAGCCATTGACTTAACTGGGTTTATTCATATTCTTAGAGGTTAACCAATTACTTTGCTTGATTGGGGCTATACATATTTTTGTATTATGGAAAGAAAAGTTGTATTCCTGTAGCCAAAAGATACTGTGATTTTAGTGAGCATTTAGCCTTCCAATGCTACTAGATACGCAGTGGAAGAACACCACTGTCCATTTATTTACATGTATTATAACAAAACTAAATTAATCACCAGTTTAGTGTTTGTGTTTACAGCTCAATACTCTGTTCTAAAAGGTTAAAACTGGGTTCCCTTAAGAACTGTTAACAGGAAAAGAAAACTGTTCTTAAGCTCTTCAACCATTAGTGAAATTCCAGTAAAGTATGCTTGGCATTGGGAAAACTGCAAAATAATTGATCGGTGAGGTTAATTCTTTCACAATTATGCCAGAACAGCAGAAAGGGAAGAAGACAAGATGAAACTTCAGCTTCCAACTTCAGACATACCCTGTTTTTAACCACCTGGTGAGTCTCAGTTCCCTTCAATAGGCCAAAAAGAATGCTCCAGCAAACAGCTGAGTAGGCCACGAGCAGTGTGAAATCTTTTTCATTTTACTCACTGTAAACAGTATTCTAGAGCTAGTTACATAGTAGAGAAGGAAAAGAATGACTAGCATACTTACATCCACATTATTAAAGCTAACATTTGACCCTGCATTGTCCTGGTGCTGGGTCTTCTGTTAACATAGCAAAGTGTATGGAGGCGCTACTTAAGATACACATGAAGCACAGACCTTAAAGTACTGCATTAAATATTCCACTCATTGAATATATGAAAGGTTTGAATGGGTTCTATACCTTTCCCTTTAAGGGAAAAGGTAGATGCAGATATTCATGTTATAATAAGCCAATGACCTGCAGCTTATTACATTATGAATCTCAATAACATAGAAAATAAATGGTAATCCTATCTACCTACTTGGATAAAAAAAGGTAATGTCAAGGTAAATATCCAGACTTGCATACAAACAGAGGTATGCGAGGATCCACAATCAGCTTCAGAAAAACAGCAGTTTCTGATGTAGGGTACATCTTCAGTCACTAGCTTGAATTAGCCAGATTGCCATTAATAATTTGGGCTTGTTGACAATTAGGGGACCAACTCTGTTACCACTGAAATCCGTGTAGCAAACCACTATCTCCCCTTACCAACCACTTTTATTAGGGGAAGTGGGAAAGTAGTATTGGGAAGAAAAAAAAAAAGATTTAGCTGTTGAAGGGAGCAATCAGCATTTATATTCTAGCACTTAACATGGAAGTTTTACCTGAAAGTCACTTAAACCAGATGATGCATATCAAATTACTACAGGAACAGGATTGAGAGAAATCAGTTGTCATCACTGGGTTGTCTCCTTTGCAGCTCATCATTCACTCCCCAGAGCCAGATAAGAAAATAAGGCTTGTAAACAAGTTTGCTAGGGTAGCATTTTTATGTTGGATTGAGTCTCTCTTTGACCAGGATCCTCCCTATTTTAAACCTCTCAGGCACAGCACTAACATTCATCTTTGAAAACTCCCTTTCTAGCATCACTTCCCCCTACCTTCCCAATCAGTCCAAAGAGAGAACTCATATGCTGATGAGAGTGCTGCAATAGCACAGCAAAATGTCAACGGGTTACATAACCTGCCGTGTCTTTATTGCTGTATCAGTTTGGCAAAAGGGACACCCTTCCATCTTTAGTAGCACTTGAGGGGGAAAAGATAACAATGGTAAGGTATAAAACTGAAGTTTGCAGTGTTTTTTTTTTTTGGTTTTGTTTTTTTTTGTTTTTTTATGAACAGCTCAATTATGCAGAGCAAAATCAGTCAAAAGCTTCTTTAGAACTCTTGGGATAAGACCTGTATCCAGAAGGTACAGGAATAAACTTGTACTCAAAGGGTAGGCTTGACATTTGACTCTGTGGTATTGCTGTGCAGTATGTGATGGTCCCAGTTGGCCTCCTGGCATGAGTACAGGCACTGGCCTGCCTGTTGAAGGATGAGTGTGCTACACAAACACACAAATGCAGAGATACTGTGATTTGTAGCAAGTGGTTTAGGTCATAGAAGTCTCACAAAAGGGTCATTCCTTGTGCAATGTTTGATGGAGGTGAAGATACAGTGGTTTCTTGGTCAACAACTGCAGTTTCTTCCTCTTAAAGTCGGTGGGTTTTTTGTACCTGCAACCACAAGAAAAAAAGTTGGAGACTAGCACTAATGTCTGAGAATAAAACCATCCTTGCGTGCTTCTGATAATACTCAAATCCCACTGCCACAGTATGTCAAGAACCCAGAACGGTACTGACCCAAATCAACAATGATATGAAAACAGCTATTATGGAGCAGCTCAATGTAGATCCTTCATTTTCATTGGAATACTTCAGCACAAGACGGAGCTAGCTGAAATTGAATGAATTAAGAGTCTGTGTGAAGGAGGAAAAACCCCCCAGCAGTCCTTTCCATGATATTCTGTTACCTTACTTTGCCCAGTATTCTTTCATTGCCTTTCTCCATATTTAAAACAAATCTGGAACCTATTAAAGTTCCTAATTTGGACCAAGCATTTAGGTTTAGAAGAGGGTCTTGCAAAATGCTTGTATTATATTTATCTATCTGAGGTTTCCCACTATAATTACTTTGTATTTTAAAACACTTCCTCACATGACATAGATGCGATAGGAGTATCATAAAAGCATTGGAGAAACTTCTTAGTTCTCCCTCCCTACCTCCGAGACTGTCCTTTTAATGGAATTGTTTCATCTCAGAAATTTTTTTCTGGAACTAGATTTTTAAATCTGGAAGAGCAAGACAGCTACAGTCCTAAAATGACCTTTTGCAACGGATAACTGCCAACTAAATCTTCCTCTTCCAGGTGGTAAGCAACATTTTTCCCCTTTTCTTGTTGCTAAGAAAATGGCAAATTCTCATGCCCCACAGTGTTTTTATGCCATCCATTACAGTAGTAAGACAGTGACAAATCCAGCACCTGAAAGCAAATTAGACTTAAAAAGAAGTCAAACTAGCCAGTTTGCTTCCCTCGTCCAATTAGAAGAAAAAAGTAACAAGCTGATATTCTGAGGTATTGCAGTAGGTAACTTATCTAACAGTTTTAAACGTCTAGTGTTTATTCTTGTATTTGAAGCCTTAGAGATTCCCTTCAAAGAAGTTCTGTGCTACAGTCAATAGGTTTTTAATATGCTGATAGAATCAGAACCAATGGCTTTACCTACAGTTCAAAATGCAGAACTCCTATGTAACCTGATACCTTCTTTCCAGTTTGTCAAGTTACTTCTAAACCAAACACTGGGGTTGGTAACTGTATTTTAAGGAAGATAAAAATAAAATGACAAAAAATTCAGGAAGAGACAAAGAGGAACTTGTATTTTATGCCAGATGTGGCAATTAATAACTATATCAAGCCATAAGGCTGTGAGAAAGGACTGGAGGCATCTGCCAATAATACTGTGCTGCAATCCAGTTCCACTATAGCAGCGTTTCTCAACCTGTGGGTCACAACCCAAAAATGGGTTGCAAGAATATATGAAAAGGTCATGAATAAACTTGAAAAATGGATTCTCCTTTAAAAGAGAAAAACATGGAAAACTAAATTTTCCTTTGTAAGCTAACAGAGTCCCAGCCTACAAGGGGCTGCTTAGCCCCCCCATACCCTACACCCACCCACCTACCTCCTAACTCCACTCTGGGGGGGGGCTGGGGCCTGGGGCTGTTTTCTACTTAAAGTATTTACTGGGTCAGGACTGGCCATCAATCTTTACTAATGGGTCCTGGTAAAAAAAAAAAAAAAAAAAAAAAAAAAAAAAAAAAAAAAAAAAAAAAAAAAAAAAAAAAAAAAAAAAAAAAAAAAAAAAAAAAAAAAAAAAAAAAAAAAAAAAAAAAAAAAAAAAAAAAAAAAAAAAAAAAAAAAAAAAAAAAAAAAAAAAAAAAAAAAAAAAAAAAAAAAAAAAAAAAAAAAAAAAAAAAAAAAAAAAAAAAAAAAAAAAAAAAAAAAAAAAAAAAAAAAAAAAAAAAAAAAAAAAAAAAAAAAAAAAAAAAAAAAAAAAAAAAAAAAAAAAAAAAAAAAAAAAAAAAAAAAAAAAAAAAAAAAAAAAAAAAAAAAAAAAAAAAAAAAAAAAAAAAAAAAAAAAAAAAAAAAAAAAAAAAAAAAAAAAAAAAAAAAAAAAAAAAAAAAAAAAAAAAAAAAAAAAAAAAAAAAAAAAAAAAAAAAAAAAAAAAAAAAAAAAAAAAAAAAAAAAAAAAAAAAAAAAAAAAAAAAAAAAAAAAAAAAAAAAAAAAAAAAAAAAAAAAAAAAAAAAAAAAAAAAAAAAAAAAAAAAAAAAAAAAAAAAAAAAAAAAAAAAAAAAAAAAAAAAAAAAAAAAAAAAAAAAAAAAAAAAAAAAAAAAAAAAAAAAAAAAAAAAAAAAAAAAAAAAAAAAAAAAAAAAAAAAAAAAAAAAAAAAAAAAAAAAAAAAAAAAAAAAAAAAAAAAAAAAAAAAAAAAAAAAAAAAAAAAAAAAAAAAAAAAAAAAAAAAAAAAAAAAAAAAAAAAAAAAAAAAAAAAAAAAAAAAAAAAAAAAAAAAAAAAAAGGTTGAAAACCACTGCTCTACAGCATGTGTCACAGGCAGCTACAGCATAGATCCAACTGCATACTAAGTCACTTACAGTTCTATAACAATTGCTCCATGTTTAATTTCATCCATCTCCATGAAAGCAAAGCACTTGGTGCTGGTAAACCTTTTCTTAGGCTTATAGTGTTTGAATTCAAAGAAAATAGCTGCACCTATAGTAAGAAAAAGTAACATAGAAAAAAAAAAAATCAGCTCTTGCCTTACAATAGATTGTTTAGCGTGAAAATATGCCCACCACCAAACATGCTCTGCATATACCAAAGAAAATCACTTCTATTACTTCGAGTCACCCAATTCTGTAGGTAAAAAATAATGTTTCTTAAAATGCTAGAATTACTCACAGGCAGACAAGGTTCCTTGGGTGAATGTGATATCTTTTATTAGACCAACCCAAATAGTTGGAGAATAGTTATTAAGCAAGCTTTCGAGTTCAAAAACCCTTCGTCAGGCTAAGGAAGTTTCAGCAGTTGGTGTGTGCTCTTCATGAATTACTCACATGCACTTGTCCCCCCAACTCTTACTCACAGCTAGGTACCATTGTTGACCTAGACGAATGGAAAGACGAAGAGGATCTATATACAAAGTGGAGGAGAACAGTGCACTTTTATTGGCTTTTATTCCTCCTTATTCCTAGGAGTCAGCTGATGGTTTCCAGCACATAGACATGATGTCAAGCTCTATTTTACACCCTTGTATGACTGTTAAGCCCTACCCTAGCAGAACAGCTGGGACCTGGCCCCTCTGCAGAAGAGGGAACTGCATTCTGTCCACAACACTGAGGCTGGTTGGTGGACACTGCCTCAGTTAGCTATTACTACCCACCTTTAGTTAGTTTCTCAACATGTTTCTGGATCTCAATGTCCACGTTGAAATGAACATATGTGTCCTCTTTCCTTGAAGCCACAGGAGTATCCTGTACAGGGGTGAGATCTATCCCATTGAGATCTGTAGGAAAGAAAAGGATAGCACTCTTAGATTCCAAGTACTGAAAACTTTTTAAAGCCTCATTTACACACACACACACACACACACACACGCCCCCCTTGGAACCTGTATCTAATATCTTTCAGAGATCAGTCTAAAGATGTTCTTTTGTTCAAATTTGCAAAGTGGTAACCAGATATCTCCTGGTCCAACAATATCCCCTAGAACATTACATAGTCACTATTCCTTTACCTCCCTAAAAGGTCAAAATCCAGAACCATTTGTGCTCATTTTATTTTAAATGGACATTCTCTTTACACTGTCAATAAAGGTTCCCACTTCCTTTTGGGGACACTTCTCAGTACCTGAAAGGTGCTCCAAAATTCTATCTAACAAAGACACACAGACTTTAGAAGTTCTACTTTTAGAAACAGGCCCCTGGCAGATGCTAAGACATGACTGACCAGTTAATCACATCTTGAAAATAGCAACCTAACCACATATTCATTCAATTAACGGTGCGATAAAAACAAGAAAAATGTTACAAAAGTATTATTTCAAAAAAATACGTGCAATAATTTTGTGGGTGTTTTTTTATCACATTTTCGAAATTGAATGTGTGGTAGGGGGATGGCATGCAGGCCAGAACCTGTCCTGGTGCAGTCCCTGCCAGCTGACGATCAGCAGATCATTGGCTGGCTCTAGGACTGCGCTGGGGCCTGGCTCAAACTGCCACAGTAGATCCCCAGAACCAGTCAACGATTAACTGACCATTGGGCATACAGCTTTCGGCTTGCTCCCTGCACCAGCCAGCACGGCACGATTGAGATCCAATTCCCAATCCCCAAAATCGCACCTCCTGCCATACACGCGGCATGGCAAGAGGTGTGATTGCTAGGCTTGGGAATCAGATCCAAGTCCTTTAAATTAACATCTGTCAGTCGCCACCATCTTTTCCATCGACCGCTACTTATATGTAATCAGAGTCAGTTCCGCTTGTTGTACTGACGGGAAGCAGTGCTCACTATTTTTCATTCCTACAGATCCTTCAGAGCCAGGCAGCAATGAGACAGCCAGCTGGATTCTGCTCAGTCGGTCAGTCAGCACAAGTTAACAAGCATGCTGTTCAGGTGCAAGCCAGAACTGACAAAACTGCTGCATACCGTGCCTAGAATGGGCTCACTATTATACATGATCTCTCACCCTTTCTTCTTTTCCTTTCTATCAGTTTTAAAACCAGTCCACTATTGTATGTCATCATGTGGAAAGACAATGCTCTGGAGCAGATGCTGCCATTTTTAGTATGTACAGCATACTGAGGCCCTGACTGGAGACCTGGGCACTACTGCAGCATAGTTCATAAATAAATCATAGATCCACTACTACTGATGAGCCAGCCAGAAGATACTGGTTGGATGCTTGGACTCCATACTGGGACTGGTGGCCATTTATGTCTCTATGTATGTATATTATGTATACACAATAACTTCCAGCGTAAAAAAATTATAAACGTAACCAGTTCAGAAAAGACACAGTAAGGCAATGGCACAAGACGCACTGTTTTTATTAACGAAGGGCAATCTGGTTACTTTTCAGAATAGATTCTTACCCTGAAACTTTGGGGGGAGGGGAGGAAAAATTCAAGTACAAAGACAACCCATGTCCCCTCTCCTTAATTAGCAAAGAGGTAATTTAGTGTCCCTGGAGGGCATCCAAGTGCATGACAGACAGCTCCTACTTACCACATATCTGCACCATAACCTTGAATGCAACATCTTGGTATTCTCTGTTCAGGGGAGCTCAGGAAAAGATCACCATGTACACCAGTAAAGAGGTGTAGGTCAAAGCAAGATTTCCCACAAAAAGCTTGCCTACCACATATGCATAGTCCCCTACCTCCTACCAGCGATTTTTTAATTCTGAAATGTAGCAGTTACTAGTTTTCATGTTTGTAAAAAGCTATATAAATAGGAATGGGTACCATATAACACTCTGTGAAGCAGAAAAGATCAGAAAAAGTCTGCAGGATACTTGCTCCTGAATTAAGAACAAATTTCAGTACCCATTAGAATAATATTAGCAGTTTGGTTTTTTTTTCTTTTCTTTTTTTTTTTTTTTTTTTTTTTTTTATTATTGGT
>NW_005842362.1:1085874-1096369 GCF_000455745.1 Alligator sinensis
TTTTTTTTTTTTTTTTTTTTTTACTAATGGTCAGAAATCATTTCCATTTTTCATGCTTGATTTAACCCACAGTGGATGTTGCCAGACATTAACTGTAGCCACTGTCCCCACAAATCTTGATCTCTAAACCAGCTGGAGGCAGAAACAAAACAACCAATTAACAGAGACTAATTGGGTGAGAGATAGGACATGAAGCGTAATTAGAATCTAAGAATAATGCTGAAGAGTCACAGCCTCATCATTAAACACAAATGTTTTGCATCTTCAGCAGCTCATGGAGAGAAACAGTGTGCATGTGTGTACGAGTGCATGCTGGTGTAGGAGAGGGCAGGATTTGGGCTCCACATTCATCTTTACATGGAAGAGACTTCACATTTAGAAGCAACTAAAGCAGAGGGTTTGACTGCTGAATGTGGTCACAAAAACCCAGAGCAGAGCACATCACTTCCAAAACTTTGGCTGATGGATGGCCAGTGATGGGGAGATCCAGGATGCTAATCAAAACAAAAATCGATCTTCTCACTCTTTGATAAACTGGCAGCTTTGTAAAGTATTACTATTAATAGAGAACAAGTAAAGCTCTTCAACAAGTTTATCACCACACACTGAAGTCTAATATTGTTTCTGTCAAACGCATTTCTCCCCAAGTGCAGCAGAAATGAAAGTGTGAAAGCAAGAGAAAAAATTACCTTTTACACTAACTGTGATGTAAGGATCAATGCACTGACCGGCATCTTTCAAACCAATCTTCTCAATTTTGATGGTAAGTAATGTCATCCCGGGTTCAGATGGCAGCCTGGGTAATAGAGTTCCTGGCAACAGACAGTAAATCAAGGCATTAACCCTTTGGGACTCTGACAGCAAAGGCCCCCACCCTACTCATCATCCTTGCTCTCAAAAGTCTTTGTCCACTATCAGCTCTAGTGGACTAAAACCAGGAATCAGGTTCCTTTTGTATCAAGTCCAGAAGTCTCATCCAGATGATACATACAACTACAGCAAAGCATGACCTTCATTTTATATTCGGCCAATACTATTATATCACACTAAAATGCAACCACCTCTGGGGTAAAAAGTGATAAATCAGTGCCTGCTATTGGACAACACTAAGGTAAAAATCGCCCGTTAGCAGGAAGTGTTGTGGCTACATCAAACAGAGCAGACAGGACCCTTGGTTTTAAGGTCTCTGGTTTGCATGCACACTAAGTTGTATGGAACTGTGTACACTTTTAAAGGGTTAACTCTCATCTGCTGGAATTATAATCTGTTGCTGCAGTGAGTCCAGGCATTTCATATGCAATGCTTAGTCCACTAATTCAAACACCTTTCAACGGAGAGAAGGGAATGCAATATCGATATGATCCCCACTACCCACTGAAATCAGAGAAATACCAGGAGGGGAAAAAAAAAAAAAAAAAAAAAAAGGGTTTTCTGGAGAAGCGTTCATTCATGGTTCTACAAGCTGTGGACTTCAAAAAGGCAGCAGCACAAAAAAAAATAAACTAAAAAAACGTGTGCAACTCTCATGTTCCCTCAGTACTGGGGAAATCATTTCCAGCTAAACATCAAGAAAAATCAAGTAAGTTTTTATCCTCAGATGGAGAGCAAAAAGGAATCCCTCTAATGTCAAAGTATATAGTTAGCACAGCTGGCAGTCTCCATGAAGTCTAAGTTGTCAGGAGCACTGAAAGTCAGAGACCCTTGTAACCAGCCGCAGGCTCTTTCCTGCATGCTGATATTAGAGAAAATGGGGAAATTTTAATCCACACTTTGTTGTTATTACTACTAAAAGTCTTACATGCCTAAGAGAAATAGTAATCAAAGACATGAGCATGTTTAATTTAAAGCTTTATTTTTATTGCAAATTGTAGGATGCCATAAAATAAATAATGAAAAGAAAACCTCTCTCGGGGTGAAGGTCGGGAGCAGGGAGAAAAATCAAGTCAGTTTTTAAAAAAGCGTTTACTGAGATTTGAAAAGGTTTTGAGACTTGGAGAACCTAAGATTTTTTTAGACAACTAGCAGAGGCAGGCTTTGAAAGCATCATGCATTTCTCCTTACAACTGTGCACGGACTTCCGTGGGAGCCGTATGTCCATCTAGCCACCCCTGGGAGCCAGCAAGGACTTTTGTTATTACCCTGGTAGTGGTTGTAGTAGACTCACAGCCACTGTGCACCAGCCACTACAAAGAAACATGCTGTACACTGAAGAATGGGTCACAACGGCATGCACATGCATACTCGCCTGCCCTCCAAGGAGGAATTCGGTCCCCAGCACTTAATGTTAATGGGACAGGTTTTAAACTTGAGAATGAGGAATAGACTAATGGAGATTTAACTGGACAATCCCAACAGCACTAAAAACAGAGGTAATTATACTGGAGATTTTTATTATATAAGAGATAAATATTCTCTTCTCTACTAGTGTGTGTATACCTATACCCCGCTTCAGGCTGCCATGTGTTTTTATGCTACGTTTATTAGAGACGCTTCTCCATTTCGTTATTTTTAGGAAATGGGGGTTTGTACTTCACCAGCCTCTCTCTACTCCTGAAAGGTTTAGAGATGCATTTCCCATCTTCCGCTGACCCAAAAATAGAAAAAGAGGCACACCAAAGTCATTTGCAGAGAAGAGAGGCCCAGTCAAAGGTAAAAAAAAACCACGATGCCAATTTTTTCTGCGCTATCCAGGGATGGAAACTTTTTTGCCTGTCAGTAGAATATTTGATTCAAGTGATTCTCCAAGTCTCATTCTTGGAAAGATTGAAGTGATTAAGAACAAACCTCTAATATTTGCTGCTTCTGGAGAGTGCTGGACTAACTCTATGAAGTCCTCTACTAACCGCCAAGTAGGAATACGATTCAAGCTCAACTCTTCCATTCCCTCCCTCCCTTGGGTAGCCCCATCTCCTGGCACCTTAATCCCCAAAACCACTTACAAAGAACAAGTCCATCATATATGTGATATTAACTAGAAATTAGATCGAAGTCACTAGATTTGTTTTATGTTGGAGCTATAGCAACCTCTATATAGTATTTGAACCTGAGGCATATAGTCATCACTCAGCATTCACATTCTCCTTTTTAAGTGAAGCGATCCAGGAGAGACTTCGATAGTTCCAGATCAAGTGACAAGGGAGCCTTCTACTTATTTTTGTGGGAGCCATCAAACGTGAAAGAACAAAGTACCAGTGTATTTACCAAGATACCCTGGTAACACAACTTTCTGGACGAAAGGTTTCCAGTCAGCAGGACATATCCAGTCAGGCATTCACCTCAAAGGAAACCCTGCTACACATGCAAGTCATAATGTTGTTAGACAAAGCATGCAAGAGAGCCAAGTTTCTAGACTGCCATCTAATGTGCTTCACCAGAGCTTTTTCTCACCCGATTTTCACAACCAAAAAAGCCTCAAACTTTTTCGGTGCTAGACAGCTATACTTTGCCGTTTGGAATTAAGATGTACATGAAAGACGCCATTAACAACATCAACGTGATCAAAGTTACTGAATATATAAAGAGGTTGTCATACCTTCAGTTGCTCCTGGATGAATGGAGTAGCATATGATAATGATGAAGCCATGCATGTAGAAGACAAGATCATGGACAGTTAGACAATACAGTTATGATATACGGATTAAAAGCATACAAGAAGCAAAGCCTGTGAGGGAAGTACAACGTAGACATATTAATTCACCCAAGACCGTGTTTAGGCTTCACAGGCCTCAGGTCAGAAAGTTCTGTTAATGGTTTAGTTTAGTCGGGGCCTTATTGTCCACAGAAAAATGATGAGCCGACTCCTGAAGACAAACAGACCAGTCGACGTAATGTCAAGAGCCGTGCCACACCAATGTTTACATGCGACAGGAAAGATAAATTCAAACTGGCCAAGACGGAAAAACAACTCAAGGCATTTTAGTGTGTTTGCATTAAGACAGTTTAATTTAGCCTTCAAGAAGAAAGGCTAAGTGAAAGGCTGGATGTGAACTGACAGAGCAATTTGGGTGACAAAGTAAATGTTAGTGTTTAGTTTATGAGGTGGTGACCTCACCTCTATGTAAAGTGTAATCCTATTCCCTCAAAAAAGAAAGTTTCCGTGAGAAAAAGGCATGCTAGGCCGTGATGTTCGCTCAGGTTTCCATTTCCAGCGCACAAAGGTTTCAGCTAAACAGAGGTCTCGGTCAATCCGGCCATCTCAACCTGACTGTAGAATCAAGCTGGGTTCTTTCCTCCTGACGCACACCCCCTCTTCTGGCAGTTTTGCACACCATATGAAGTCCTCGGGTGCACCTGTACAACCTGCTGTCTTCATTCAGGAAGCACAGAAGTGTTTGATCGGGACAAATCAGAACGACTCGTTCTGTTAGCAATTTACCAGGAGGAGAAGGACCCAGCTCATTCTGTCAGTACTGCACAGCCAAGACAGCTCACAAAGGATAAAAAGCAGCAAACATTTGTAACTACAATAAGCAGATCCAACTGTGGGTGCACCCAGGGAACAAGGCTAACTAAGAGTACCACGTTCACCTCCTTGTTGTTCCAAACAGAACCACACTGTGTCCATGTGAATTGAATGCTTCCCAAGATGCTGCTTACAGCTTGGGAGAGAGGTGACCAGTTACCTCCAGAGCAGATCTACCAGTGCAGGAGATCAGTAAACTTCCCCAAAATGCTTTGCTGATGCACCCTGGTCAATCCCAACAGAAAGAACCCCTCTTCTGGAAGGCAGTTTGGTTCACGCGCTTCATTCTTGTTATCAGTTTAATTGCACATGTAATAATGGATGCAAGTGAGCTACAGGCTGCAGCTCAATTCTTAGCAAGCAGCTGTCAGCGAACAATCAATCAATGAAAGGCAACTTAAACAAAGTTGTGCTTTTTTCTTTTTTATACCATCCATTTCTATCAAGCTGCCTTCCTGCTCTTTATGAGGCTGTTTTCTTTAAAGTAGCTCCTTCTTCAAACCTCACTGGCCATTTAGCTTCTTACTGAGACATTAGCATTTGGCTCATTATGTTATATACAAGATAAACTCTTTAGAAACATTTCTTAAAATTAGCTTCTTAGAATCCTTAGAATTATCTTCATCCTGATTTTTTTCACAGTACTGTCCATTAATATGGTTTCAAAGCTGGCTTACAGATACAGTGGAAAACAGAAAACAATGCCATGGTCAACACTAGACTTGAAACCAAGACAGAACTCACATTTACATACAATTTCCCATAACAAAGAGCAGAGACAGCAAGAGAGCTGATTTCAAATGTTGTAATTATGTACTGTACTACAAGCCTAGTCAGTTAAAGTCTGCACCACTTCCACTAAGCTTTTAAAACTACACTAGATAAGTGATGGCACGCAGAAATCTTTTATATAAAATTATCATAGTGCCAAGTGGAGCCCTGATCATATAGATGGAGTGCCCATCTCAGTTCTTTCCTTGCATTCACATGTTATAATACTAGTACTAATCTCCAAACCCCTTCCCAAAATTCAGAAATTCACCATTTTGATCTCAAGGAAGAAAAAGATACAAACAAAAGATGTCTAAATTAAAATTTTCTGCTCCCCAATCCCTCCCAAAAAATTAACTGCTGGACTTTGGGGCATGTATTATAACCAAGAAATCAACAGTTTCTGTAGCATAAGCCTGAGGGAAGGTGAAGTTAAGTGCATGTAACGCTGCATGTGCACCACAGGGAACAGCACAATGACCACGATGAACTCCCTAGCTGCTGCTACTCAGTCACTTACTGCTACTTACCCATATTTTCAAGGAAAGATCTTTTTCCTTCATTCTGCCTTTCAAAATGAAGGTATGTATCTTATTTAAAGGAGTGTTGTATGAGAGAAAGTACAGTAAGTTAAGCTCATTTGAATCTGTTGAAGAAGCATTGAGTGTGCATTTCTCACATACAGAGTTGTAGTTTCCCATAGGCTGTTACTTCATTATCCAAACTCTCCAAACCGCAGGAAGAGCAAAGGGACAGTGGCAAAGAAGTATGCACTTGCTTATGATGCTTTATCCATAAACTCCATCATATTCAGCATGTAGTCAGAAACTCCTGTAGGATGTGTACTGCTTAAGTATCTAGCCATTCACAAGACACTGAACATGAACCAGAACTCACTAGAAACTGCTGTCTCATAAACAGCACATAAACAAGTCTTAATGTAGCTTCCCCCCTACCCTCGACATGTGAGATGTCGTAAGACAAAGCTGGTTATCCTACCTGGAACTCTAGCAGGAAAGGAATCTGGAGACCCTGCTCCAGCCCCACCTTCTTCATCATCTTCCTCAAATTCCAAGTTCTCTTCTTCTCCAGGTGCCAAGATCTTCCTGTGAGAAAGACAGAAAACTTGGGCATGTGCTTTAAAAATAAAGGTTACAATTCAAAAGACTCCATAGCCCAGTATAGTTCAACACAACTACACTGTAACACAACATACAACCAAGTGCCACGTCTACTAACTAATTAACTCTGGGAAGCTAACATGCAAGCAACAGGAGGAGGATAGACACATTAAGGGCCAAATTTCCGAAGTGGCATTTAATTTTGAACCTACGCAGAGCCCACTTTTTTTTCCACTAGGCTCAGAAGAACTTTTATGACTTCAGCACATGTGAAGGGCAAGGGAGAAAACAGATGAAGTGTTCCCGGTTAGCTACTAGACAAGACTACCTTTCATACCAATTTGGTTGTACAGGAGACCCTCACCATCTGTGGGGGATACGGTCTAGAGATCCCCATGAATGGGGAAATCCGTGAATGCGTTCGTGAACATCTGCGTTCTGCGTCTGTGTTCATGAACAGCACATGCAGGTGGCGGTGGGAGCGCAGTGGTGGCAAGTGTGGAGCTCCCACAGACGCTGATGCCACCATAACACTATACACTATGGAAAGCGCATGCGCGGGGAGAGCGCGTGCGCTCAAATATTCACACCACAAATATTCAAAACTGCGAATCGCGAATAGCAAGGGTTTCCTGTACATGTACAAATCCACAAATTCTTCTTTCCTTACCTGAGTGGAACAGGCTGAACATCAAAAGGGAATTCTTTATTATAGGTGAGAATATTCTTTAAGACTGTAAAGGAAAAAAAGTTGCTTTAAGAATAAGAAAAGATCATCAAAACTCCCAAAGACCCACCCACCAGATATCTATTCTTGTGGAGTTTTTGCAACAGATATATCAGGGTGCACCAAAAAGACAGTGATAGCACTATTAAGTTTATAACATTACCTCAACATAAATTATTCCCATATAGTGTACTTCAACCTGAAAAGCAAGCTTTTACACATATTGCACTGTTAACAAAATAATATTCATAAAGTATTCTGAAGAGAAATGAAGGGCTTACTGCATGGTTAGCAATCCAAGGGTAGTAATTCTGGGACAAGCAATGGTTGCCAGGAGTTCAAGAGGAACACTGGGTTACCAACACACACTTGAATGAAAATCCTCCAGAATTAACATTCTTTAATGCATGTGAAGGGTGCCCTCCTAGTGAACACTCAGCCAAAACTGGTAGGTGGAAGTCTGACTCTGCTGCTGTTAGTAAAGTGCAATTTGCCTGAGTCATGATGGTCTACTTAAGCCTAGAAGGAAGACAAATAGATTTAAGAACCAGGAAAACTCTGCTTCCACTCGGAATTAAACAGCAGAACCTGACGGGCCTAGTGGATACTGAAGGCTGTTGCAGACACTTTCCTGAAAGCAGCTATTCTATAGTCATGAGATTAGCACAGGAAGCTTGTTATAGTATGAAATTATCAGGATGTTAGCCTCTCTCTTGTCCACTATTTAAAGCAGATTCAAAGTACTGAAAACTGGATATTTCAAAAGCACTCAAAGGAACTGGGCACCCAGTTCTCCCCCTCTCTGCTCCCAAAATCCATCTTACCTTTCAACTCCATTCCTACCCCCTTGTCCTTCTTTCCTCTGCTTCAATCCCTAATTTTCTCAATCTTAAGTATTTAAGTCAGGCTGGTAGGAAGCTTCTTTCTTCTCCCAGTTGCCTGACCCGAGCAGGAAAATCTCTACCAGCACAGAAGGCAGTCTCCTGCCCTCAGATCCTGTGTCTGAGGCCACAGCAACCAGACTCCCTGGTGGGTGCGCGACTGTTGGACAAGCATAACTCAAGATGTACAAAGATCTAACAATTATATTGGAACAGTTTATACTGGCATAATTGTTATATCAGTCTACCCCAACAGTTGCATAAGTGAGTAAGCCACTGCAACTTTAAGCCAGTTTCATTCAGGCTTAAAGTTAAGAAAGGTCTAGCACAACATAAAACAATATAGAAGCATAATAAATTAAAACAGCTAAGGCATGCTCCTGAACAATCTCCCCTCTTTTAAAACTGCTTACACAATGCCTACCCACAGCCTCAATCACTTGGTCAGGAGTAAACAAGTGCAACATAACTGCTGGTTTTGCAAGAAGATGGAGAATGACCAGCGTAGACAAACTTTGAGAATTTAGTTGCCAAGCTCCCATAAGGCTCTGAGCACATGCAAATTGCTTCTATTTTTTCCCTTCAGAGATAATGGCCTTGTACAGATATTTAGTGTCTCCTGGAAGAGTTGCTGCTGACGAGCAACTAAGGTTAAATAACTCCCAGGAGTTTTTCCTGGGAGATTGAAAGTCAGTACATGCCGTGGCTTCTCTCGAAAGAGACAGTGTGCGCGACTCGCTGGACTTTGCTGCTCCAGCAGGGAGCCAAACATGCCCTATTCACAATCCCCAAACTGTGCTGCAGAGGAACACAGGCTGACTATGGGTAGTAGTCTGGACCAGGCAATCAGGGCTGCCCGATGCACTGTTGCCATCTGTCACCAAGCAGACTAAGGGAACCTGCAGAGCACAGAGATGGTGCACAAGGGCCCCCCTCCGGCTGCACATGTCAGCACTACAAGCTCTCCACTCTTCAGGGCTTCACCATTCAAATGTCTGTACGTGCAGGTCTGGGTAAGTTTCTCCACCAGGAGAACAAACCTGGAAGAATTCTCCTAGATTATTTGAATGTGTACACACAGCCAATTTAAAGCTTGCCACAAGCTTTCCATGAGAACAGCAAAAGGCATATGCCTACAATCAGGATGATTCTCTCTTGCTTCAAAACATGGAGGTATGAGAACTTAAATTTTAAAATAGCAATTCACCCAAAGACCCTGGTCTGCAAAACAGCAATAAGAATTTTAACACTAGTAACCTAGCATTTCTCCTACACTGCTCTGTACTGGTTTTGATAATGTCCCTGTTACCAAAGCCTGAGCTCCTTCCGGTAGCATATTAAGCAACATGTCACATAGTTTGTTCTCTCTCATCCTCCCACCGGGAGTGCCACTGTTACAGCAAAGCATTTGATTTGGAGATTTTTTTTCTTCTTCTACCACCCCTACCCTGCCCAAAGTTCATACTGCTGAAAGAAAACCCAACTACATGCACAGAAGGTCAAAGAAATGGGCACTGTACTAGGTGCTGAAGGGGCAAAAGTCTGGGATGGCCCTTGGTTCCTGGGGGAGCTCATTCTAGTCTGGAATTGCTCCCCCACTCCTACATGGATAAGCTTTACTCTTACAGTATGGAGGTTCCCTTTGTGCCAGAGGAGCAAAGTTATCAACAACTCATCTCATACCACAGCTCTAAGATGGTATATTGGAGTTCTAGCCTCAGGCCATGAAGTACCCTTGAAGTCAAGGTCAGGGATTTGAACTTGATTCATCAAGTTATTGGAATCACTGTCACTTCGGTAGAGTCTGAATTCTTAGAGAAATTAACTCTTGGATGCAGAGCAGATGGTGCAGCTTGAATACAAGTACAACTGAAGTGATGCTGGTCAAAGTCTTTCCCTTAAGGCATTGTCTCCACTTCCCATTAAAGGCACACAGCCTCCCCCTCATTTCTCAAAAGGATACAAAGTCTTTTTGACTCCTCACTAAGCTTGATGGATCACGCAACATCAGTTTAAAAAATGACTTACTCCACCTTCAGGCTCACTAAAAGATCATCTCTTCCCCCTCAGACAAAGACTGGGCAACAGTAATCCACGCATGTATCACTTCCAAGATGGGCTACTACAAGTCACTGTATAGGAGGATGACATACAGGCAGCAGCTGGAACAGACTGCAGCTCTCTGCTTGCTCTATGACTCAGGCACCCACAAACACATGAATCCTGTCCTCAAGCGACTCCCTGTCAGTTCTACATACCAACTTCAGGTTTCAGTCTTAACAGATCAAACTCCCACTACAACAACCAAATATTGATTTAAGAACAACATGGTCCTCTCATACAGTGTGCATCACTAATACTAGGATGAAGCATGCAAGGCCTGAAGATAGAGCATTTAGTCTTATGGGGATGTTTACTATGGAACAGACTCCCAAGAGTCAGGTAAATGCAGAATCTGATCAGGAAACTTTACAAAACCTTACTCTTTGAGAAAATCTTTCCAAATATTAATCTAATCTAAACTATATATATA
>NW_005842362.1:1096485-1126455 GCF_000455745.1 Alligator sinensis
TTGAGAAAATCTCTCCAAATATTTATCTAATGTCAAATATATATATATATATATATATATATATAGTTATATAAATAAAATCACAACTATCTGGTATGTACATATCTGCACTGGTAATGCATCAGTCTCCAACATATACCTACTAGCAGTATATTTAAGTTTATAGGGAGACAAAAAACAATCTTTTGTTGTATAAAGACAGTCTAAGATCAACTGTCAATGTTTGAATATTGTGATTTGCTGATTTCCAGTTTGTAACAGGTCTGTTATGTGACACTATACAGTCATAGTGTAATGGCAAGGGATAGGGAAGAGAAACAGATTTTAGGGCACGCTTGGTGTAACCACACACGCTGCCATTCAATTCACTGTGATGCATCTTTTAGTCATTAAGTATCACTAACCTCAAAGGCATCTCAAGATACATGCCCTTAAGTATATGCTGGTCACAAACTAGTGAAAAAACTGTACATGGATTTTTATAACAGAAAAACCTCACTTAATCTACATGACTTCAATTACAAAACCCAGAAATTCCTTCTCTTCTCAGTCTAGATGTAAATAGAACAGGATTGTATCAAGGGTTTGTATTACAAGGAGTCCATTATTTCCCCCAATTAGCTTATAGAAAATCTACTAGTGTGTTACCAAGTATCAAATTAAAATAGAACTAAAAAGTCAGAATAAGCAAACATTTGAGCCTTTAGCCGTTTTTGGTGTTTGCTCACTTGTTTACCAGTTCAAAAATGCAATCAGCATTTACAACCAGTTTCCTAGTAACTGATATACAACCAGTTTCCTAGTAACGAAGCATAACACACCCAGAATTCGTCTTAAAAGGGGTAGTAGTCTAGGATCTTCGGGGAGTTGCCCAACTGAGAAACTAGGGCTATACAGAAATACCTCGGTTAATGACGTAGATGTGTTCCATGACATCATTTTATCAGAAACTTCATTACCAGAGGCAGAAATAACAGAGGAGGAATAGGGATGTTCCAGGACTTCAGAAAAGGGGGTGGGCTGCAGTAAGAAAATATCATTAAATACTCAATTAAAGGTCTCCCACAGCCCCCTTGGCCCTGCTTGTGTGTCTCACTCCCTCCCACATCCCCACAACCTTGCTGGTGCCCCTTGCCCCCTACCCACAGCCCCTGCTCCCCTAGCTGTGCCGGAGGGGGCCCCCAGCTGCCGGGTCCACAGCCCCCTGCCACCTCCTGTGGGCTCGGCAGGGCAGCTCCCTGCCACCGCGCGCACTCCTCGGGGGGCAGGGAAGACCTGCGCCTTCCTGATCTGTATCCAGGGCAGGTGCAGGTTGCAGGCACAGGCTCCCGCCCTGCTTTGCTCCTCTGGGGCCTCTGCCACCCGGCAGGCACAACCTGGTGTGGCTGGGGAGAGCAGGGCAGTGTGGGGATCTCGCTGCTACGAGCTGCCCCTCACTGCCCTGGTGACACATCCTCTGTACCTGCCTCTCCTGTGCCGTTGCCCTCACTGCAGCCCCATGTGCAGAAGGCGCATTGCCAGGGCAGTGCAGGGTGAGCAGCAGCAGCTGCAGCTCCCCGTGCAGCTCCTGTTCCCGGACTTGGCAAGGTCCCTGCCACCCTACTTCCTTCCCCCGCAACCTGGTCTGTCAGGGAGCAGAGGAGCCACGTGGGGATCTCCCTGCCCACCACTGCTTGCCCTGCACTGCCCTGGCAACATGCCTCAAGCACACAGAGCTCACAGCTTTTCTGCATGGCCCCACTGATCCCAGCCACGCTGGATCATGCTTGCCAGGCTGCAGAGGCCTGGGGGAGGGAAGCAGGGTGGTGAGAGCAGTGGCAAGCAGTCGCCATTCCCTGCTACCTTGCTCCCCTTCCCCAGGGCCTCTGCAGCTCGGCGGGGGGGAGCCAGCATGGCTGGTAGGGCCATGCAGAGAAGCTGTGAGGTCTCCGCTGCAGGCAGCGGCAGGCACAGGAGGTGTGTTGCCAGGACAGCGCCAGGCAAGCAGGTTCTCTGCACGGCCCTATTGTTACATGCTTCCCTGTCCCGGAGCCTCCGCAGCTCAGCCAGCCCTCCTCCAACGAGCCACCCGAGGCCCCATCCTGTTCCCTGCTGGGGCCCTGTAGCTGCGCACTGTGGCCCGGGCCCCAAGCACTGCCCAGCTGGGCAGCATCTCTAGCCCAGCTCCCTCCCTACAGGGGCCCCAATCCCCCTGTCAGAGCTGCTCTTGAGGCTACCTGGGGCCACGTGCATGTGGCCCCCATCTCACTGCCTTCCTTCCGCTTCCTCCCAACTCCCTGCAGGCTGCAACTCTGCCAGCGTGCAGGGAGCTCACCGCTGGCTCACTTTGTTATAACGGAGCTTCGTTCCTAGAGGATTCATTAACCAAGGTATTACTCTAGTTTCAGCCTCGTTGAGAAAGTTGGTATAGGACTAGGAGGAGACATTTTAAAAAAGTGCTTCACTTTGGACCTTTCAATACAGAACAAGTGCAGAATGCATTTAAAATGTCACATGCAAATTTAGGCTCCAAAATTAAGCCATGTATTTCACAGAACTTGAAGTACTGGACATTAAAGTGACACTAAAAATTATCTCCACTTAATGCTATCAGTTTTGGATGACATGCACTACACATCTTCATTAATTATGACACCACCATCATGATACCCACACACGTCAAACACTAATAAGTTAATCCTTATCACATTTTTGTAAGTCAAACAGAATTGTTTTTTTTGTGTAGATCATGAGCTAAAGCGCACTGTTACATGACTTGTCCAGGTCATGATCAATCTGTGGCAGAGCTGAGAGCGTATTTCTTCTCCTAAGGCAGCAGTGGTTTGCAATTTCTTTAAATTTGAGGTACCCCTCAGAAAATGCCAACTCTTAGTTTTCACTTATTTTTTTTAAGACAGATAAGTAACAGAGCAATTCTTCTGTTGCAAAATAACTCAGAAAGACCACAGCATGTCAGAAAGTTTTCAACACTATGAATTTCTATTTGAAATCTCTGGATTTATCTTGTCATTCATGTTTACACATCTAATAGTGCTAATATTGTGTAGCACTTGTGGCACCCTTGAAAGGATCTCAAGGCACCCCAGGATGCCAAGGCACCCCGGTTGAAAAATCACAATCCAAAGGTCAACACTCGTTTGCCTTAACTTCAAGAGAGCAAGATGGGAGATTCTAGAAATTACTTCAGCACTAAAATGCGGCTACTTCTTTGGAGGAAGACAACCAATTAATAACATAGCAGGACAACATCAGTTCAGGAACAAGAGGATTTTACGGTTTTCAAAATTTCCCTGAAGAGCTGGTACATACAAGTAAGCAGCACCGTGTGTCCAGAGGCAAAAAGTGATGACAACCACTCTTAGTGAAATGCAAAAAGGAAAGAACTAATTGAGTGTGAAAAAAATAATGTAGGTTAAAATGTTAGATTAATTAGGACTGGGGAGGGGGTGGCATGGGGAAAGGAATATAAAAGGCTTTTCTTTTCTCCTTTTTCAAATACAATAAGCATTAGATTCCTCTCTGCTTCAAGAGTGAAACTAACTGGTGACTGTGAACAAACAATAAAGAGTATCTAGTAATTTGCCTCTACTGCCACTAGAGGACAGACAACGTTGCATCAGTTCGGATATAATAGAAGAGTGACAGCTCTGACAAAATCACAACTTCATTTATTGTAAAGTATTAATACCATCATTAAAGGTGTGAAGTATAAACAGCAAATAAAATAACTGAACCACAGAGTACAGGGCAGTGTTTATCTAGGGGTGCACACACCCATAAAAATACAATATAGTAAACATTTATCATAACTAACTTTTTAATAAGATAACACAGTGCTATACAGTCACGGTCCAGACCAGAAGTAGGCAACCCCCACCACGTGTGCCAGAGCATGGCATGCAAAGGCATTTTGCTTGGCATGCACACCTCAGGGTAGACGGCAGGGAAGGGGCCAGGGCTGCACTGTCACAAGGAGGATCAGGTCCTTCGCAGCTCCCTCGCCGTCCACCCCTGGCATGCCAACATCTTGAAAGTCAAGGTTGCAGGGTTTCTTGGCACTCTGCCCCAAAACATTGTGGACCCTGGCCCAGCCCACTAATTAATCAAACACACCCGAGGGTCAGAATATTACTTTCAGCAGATGTGTCTGCGTTCCTAAAACAGTTGTTAAAATCCACCACTTTAGTCCCATTAAACAGCTGGAGATAACATTTTCAAAGATGTTCACTGCTCACCAGACTCTACCCCCACCACTGCTGAATGCATCTGAAAGATCTCACTACTGGGATTTACTAACGGTTCCCCCTCCTTGATTAAATCTCTGTGATAAGAATTGGACCTAAATTCCAAGTCTAGTGCATATTTATTCAGAGTGCCTGTAGTAGTAAAGCCAGGCATCAGAAAAGGGGAGTGGAGGCATGATCACCTATGACTTGTTTTGTGTGGAAAAAAATTGCAACGTTCTCCATATTTGACAGTTCGAAGGTAGCACAAAGCAGATTCGCAGCTGATGCAAGTGAGTTTAGTTTAAGTCACCAGAGAAACACCAGATGGCACTAGGTAAAAAAAAAAATCTCACCCAAAGTGAACAAACAGCCACTTAAGTGAAGCACAATTAGCACTCTGCTCTTGAGTTTCTTATCTCCATGCTGCTGACGCATCTCGGTGAAATCGTGGGCGGCTATCTCGAAATTATGGGCATTTGTACGCACACTTTTTTTCCAGCGATGTGCCAGAGATCCGCCATTTCAGAACAGACTCAATTAATCGAGTCTCCCCACACACAAGCTGAGGCGAACTGCACTGAGCCGTGTGCAGTTGTATAAGCGGTGACATGCACATCAGCGCGCAGAAAATGGCGGTGGTGTATTTTTGAACCAACACCTCCGAGGTGTTTTAGTTCAAAAAGTGCACTGCTGCCATTTTCTCAGCGCTGACGCGTGTTTTGCCACTTATACAAATGCACACATTGCAGTGCTGGGTGTTTTTCAAAGCGCCTGGCACTGCGATGCGCGCACACGTAAAAATGTCCATAGGTTTTGTGACTTAACAGATTCCCTAAGAATATTTTATGACATTTCTCTTGGATTTGATATTTTGTGAAAAAAAGGAACAGAAAAAATATTTGATATCCACAAATAGACTTGAGCGTAGAAGCTGCACTCTCAAGAGAAACAGCTCTTTCATTCTGGTAGAGAATGCCTCAATTATTCTATTAAACAGTAGACAGTCTCTATTGGAAAGCATAAAAAAATGATGTCAGTTTTGGAACAACACTACAATAAAGACTAGTTTAGTAATAGATGAAACTCATCTTACGTATTTTTAGTTACAGTCTGTTGCACACAATCTATAGCCCATGCTCAAGTGGTTGAAACTGATTCTACAGAAATAATACATGCAAATTCTAAGTTCCCACTGAAACTTTACCTACTAATTGCACAAATATACAGGGGACTCTCACTTACCCCAAGTCAGTCACTCAACAATTTAAGCCAACACAATAATTTCATGCTGGACAAAGTTATCACACAGGTTAATTCCCACTGACCCATGGGAAGTCCCTACCACTTAACTCCCCATAATTTGTTTGTTCATCCCTTGCCAGTTTACACATAACATTCAGTTTTTTCCATGTCTAAAAGGATTTGCAAGATCTGTTATTCCTAGAAATCATCTCATGAAAACAGTTCCCATGTATCCTTCTGCCAGGGGATGCAACACTGACTATACACACAACTGAAACTTCATTATACATGTGGACTAAAATGGAGTCTTCAAAATGACTAGCTTGAATGGTGAAGATTAGTTTTTAAGATTTGTTTTTCTGCTCTGTGTTATAGCATGTAAAGGCACAGGTCACCAAAACAACTTGCACTTCCCTTCAAAAGCCAACAGGTTTTCAGAATCATTACAAAAAAACTGGCCCACTTAAGCGGTTTAGTAACATTTTAGCGTCACTGTCAGGATGCATCATGTGATCCCTCAATGTGCAGTTACCTTCTCCAGATACACTGGAGTCCCAATTCCAACCCACTTCTATTACCCCATGAGTAGAGTTCAGAAATTCTACTGCAGGTACATGGCTCCAATGCCCGAAGGAGGAGAATCCCCTCTGTGGTTTTAGTGCAGAGGGACACCATAAAGACTGGAAGAGCTGCTCAAATCTTTTCCCTCACTCATCTTCCAAGTTTCAGGAGGCAATTCAAAACCAAGCAGGTAGTAGATCTTTTCATTCCATATTAATTAAGGGTAACCTGTCCCATGAGAGAAATCTATACGCGCAACAATTACCATTACATTCAGTTAATTATTTGAGGTGCCAATCAGTTTAAGTTTTTGGCCCATACACAGAAGAACTGACACATCTATTCAAAATTCAGTTGGACTGTTTAAAAGGAAACCCATTTAAAGAAATACACTCATGAAAAGCCACAAAATGCAAAGTGGAATTAACCATTTTGGTGTCAGAATGATTCCTTTTGATCTCTGTCATCTAGGATTTAACAGAAGGCTTTAGCCTAGTATAAACTGCTACCTTCATCCAGAGACACTATTCTAATTACCACTATAGGGGGTTATATGTTGGGACCTACTGAAATTGCAATTTTGCAATTTTCACGGAAACCGCGAAATTGGTAGGTCCCCCATGAAAAAGCCCGGTCCCAAAGGAAAACTGCAAAAACAGCCAGTGAAAAAAAGTGGAAGAAAAATGGAGCTGCAAACAGAAAACAGTGGGAATCCCTGGCATCCTGAAGCATAGGGGGAGGCAAGGGAGAGTTTCACAGCAGAGTGCAACATTGGCCATTTGGCCCTGAAAGTCATGCCCCTTCCCCACAGATTGACAGATGGTCAGAGGCATGGGGGAGGCCCACACCATACTCTGATGCAAAAATGGAGTCTGATACTGCACTGGTACTGTAAAATCATGTGGCATCCACCCCGAATTACGTCAGTCCCTAGTTACATGCTGAAGAACTACATCTCTCTATTTCAGTAGGGGTTTGCTGCAGAGAGACAGGACAGCGTACAACTTAATTTAACAGTTTCTTGGAAGTTAAGAAGAATTCTAAGAAGAACACTTAAAAAAAGAAATCAATAACAGACCTAATTTGGGTTACCACAATTGCAACTTCAGTCAGTATCAGTCCTCTCTCCCTTTGGAAAAGAAATCCCTATAAAGGATGATCTGAATTTGTTAAGTAATAGCCAGAATCAGCGTTCAACCTTTAACATTTGTTTCCTTTGGTTGGCTGAATACACTGATCTGGAGTGTTAAATATAAAGTTTAAAATATACTTTCTTCAAAACAAGTCATTTATAAAGACCAGCATATTTTCAGCTGTTCGAATGTTTTATTAAAAAAAATCCAAAAATTCCACAAAAACAAAAAGAACTCCCAAGAAAAGTCAATAGATGTTGTCAACATCATTTTTGCAGAGGTTTCTGTATTTCAGACTAGATTCAGTGCTACATCCACTCTTGTGGGTGCCAGACATGTCAAATGGGACACTAGAGACTGACATTTTTAGGAGTGGCATTTAGGCCCAAATGCAAGAAAGCTTTCAAATGCATGTACAATTTTAAACAATCTTAAACACATTCCTGAATTTAATAGCCTCTCTCCACCAAGGCACAGAGATTTCCAATGCATTAAGTGCTGCAAGGTGAGGGTCACAAAATAAAGGATGGTCCAGTGGTTACAGTTCTAGGAAGACTTGGGTTTAATTCCCTGTTTCACCACAGATTCCTGTCCACACTATTACAACAAACCTTGATGTGTATTAAAAAAAAACAACAACCAAAAAAAACCAGTGTGGTAGCAACCATTTGGTGAAATAACCTAACAACAGCATAACTGTCCAACCACATTGTGGCCAGTCAGCAATAATGTTTCTATCAAGACTTTCCACTGCAATTACAAAAAAAAAAGTGCATTTAAATAAGATGCTACTTACTTGGTTCTAGTTTCTTCAGATCCTCCAGTTTAAATTCCTCCTGTGACTGTGTAGACTAGGACATCATAAAGAAAGACAGCATTAGATTTTGGTATACATCCTTCACTATTACAGCCATCTCAGAAAGTGAATGCAAAGCAAGTCCCATCTTTATTTAGTCATATCAAGCTGTTTCAGAGGGAATCCTTAGAGCTTTTTATTTTCCCTTCAAGAAAAAGTTTTAATTCATATAAAACAAGAAGGTACCATCTACTCTAATCTCCGGTATCTAATTAATATCAGTATCACTTTAATGAACCTGAAGAACATAAGTTTGTCTTGTAGTCTGAGCCTGAAATGAGAGAAATATTTTCTGAGTATTAAAACTTATAACTAGACTGAGCATACAAGTCATCATAAGCAAGAGTATTGAGACAACAGTGGAAGTTGTTCTGAAGCCAAGATCATCCCTAATATTAAAGACTACAGGGGGTGATCCTGCATAGCAGGGCTGCTCAACTGGCTGCATGCACTCACAATCTGTGGTCCCTGGGTTCCTACCTAGTCATTGTTCTACCCATTGTTCTTGGCTCCCCCTCCCACCTCTGGCTTCCACTTCCTGCCCCCAGTCCAGGGGGAAGTGCAGCACAGCCTGCAGTACCATGGAAGTCCATGGCTTGGGAGGATGAGGCTGGAACGCCCTCACACTAGTGCATAGGGCAGCACCCATGGCTTGCATGAAGCATGACCCCTGCTGGTGCAGCTTGCAAGGCATACAGCCCTTGGCCACTTAGAAGTTGGACAGCCCTGCTGCACAGTATGGTGAGCACCTCAGCATCTGAGTAAAGTCAGCCTGAATTAGTACTCAATATCTTGCAAGATGAAGGCCACAGAACACAAAGTCATCCACTGGTCTTAAGGTTTCTTTAAAAATCAAATGGGATCTAGCTTTGAGTTTTCTCTGGGCCTCTCCCAAGTGTCAGCAAGGCCTGAGAGTATCACAGGTAAGAGTAAGACTCTGATGGATTGGGATTAGAAGACTATGCAAAAGTTATTTTGGGCCCAGATACATTACACAGCAAGTATAACTGCAGCATGCACATGGTTTCTGAAACTGAGGTGGATTTAAAATAAATAAATTAATTAAAAAAAAATCCCATGATCCTGACTTGAAACGGTATAAAACCCTTGAGTTACTGCCTGGGGAAGTGTGACTCGCTTGGCATAAACCCCAATGAAGGAAAGGATGAGTCAGGCCAGTGTCACAAAAACAGAGATGATTTCTTATTGCTCTAAAAAGTTCAAAAGGGCTTTGCATTCCAGCTTAGTATAAAGCTAAGTGACCAGGTTCTGAACCACTGAAATAGGATTACAGATTTACAACTCGCGGTGATTAACAGTGTTCTCTTGTCAGATGAGTTCTCTCTGGAGCAGAGTGTACTTTCAGCTTTCACTGTGCATTTCATTTGATACAGGTCAAAAAATGAGTGGGCTTGTTAATCTCCATCCAACTGTGCAGAAATGGGCCTCCTTACGCTACAATGCCATCACACAGTTTGAAACAGGCAGCAGTGACTGACTGTTCAAAAGCCTGTAGCCAACATGGGAGCACCAGCTGTTACAGAGACACTCTGCTGATCAGCAGCCAGTAGAGCCCCCTTGGAAGGAGAGAAAAGGAAAGCAGAGCACTCTGGACTGAGAATATGAAAGGCCCGCTGTAGCACTACATGCAACTGTCCACATTACACGTGGTGCTACAAAATCTAGCATACAAAAATTCCTGTTTGAAAGAGCCCTGCAGTCTTCATGCATGATCTATAGTACCGCAGGGGTGGCCAACCTGCGGTACATGCACCACAAGTGGCCCAGACAGCCTCTGTGCATAGCACACAGCAGACTAGGGAGGGGACAGACAGCACAACAGCAGAAAGCAAAGCAGCATGTTGGGCAGCGAACACAGGGCAGAAGATCAGGCAGGGGAAGGGGATCAGAGTGGAACTGTGGTGCTAATGTGAGGGTGTGGTGCTAATGTGTGGCACACCTGCCAAAAAGGTTGGCTCCCACTGTGCTACAGCATGCTCAAAGTCACAACAAGCAAACACAGCTAATATTTCAAATATTGTAAAACCAAAGGTTTTACGTTATAATTTTGACAAAGACCAGTGCTACTTTGCTGGCAAGAAACAGTTGTTCAAGGAATGATTCAACTCGTTCATAATATCTATCACATGGCCTCTAAATCACAATCTAGTGCAGCCCATATTGGAGTTCCTATTCTTTAAAAAAAATCCACAGTATTTTACTATTTAGCAACAATGCAAGATGACAAAAAGGTGATTTGAAACAAGTTGCTTGTTAGCATTTCACCCTTTCAGTACCCATCAAGCTTATGCAACCAGGACACAGCATTTGGTCAAAACACAGGAAGAAACAGCTTACTATTTCTAAAATGTTGCCAAATAAAGAGCGCCTGGGGGGCAGGGAGAGGGGAATAATTTTGATTGCCATGAATAGGTAACACCCTTATTTTAGATAAATAACAGGCAGATATAACCTACATTACAAGCTAATGACTCCCAAAAATGGGAGAGGTAGAAAATGAATGAAGTCCTCATCACCCCAATTTAATTTAAAAGAGCTCTCTCACTCCTTGCTTCAAAGACTCATAGTGTGAGACTTTGAGTTACCCTGTCTCAGACATTCTCCTACTATTGCTGCCAGCCCCCCCGAGGAAACTGTGCAAAATGCCTCTCCACTAGTCATTTTTACACTATGGGTAAAGTGCTTTCTAACTGTTTAGAACGCTAGCATGAAGACAACCCAGCACATGAAAAGGTCACACTGATGCTGTTTTGCCTGGGGGTTTTACCCACAAGGGCAGAACACCAGCACCATCCTCCCTGGGAACAATATGAAGCGAGAAGCAATAGTAAATATGTGGTCTGCAAGTTCACACCCACTTAGACTGCCGTGCACATAGATCCCCATGGCATTCACAGGTTTTCAGGCACCCACCCAGTAGTCTTAGATTCACAGGTTGGAAAGTCCTAACATTCAGTACCCTGAATTATGTCTATGTATGGAAACGCACTACCCATTTTCTCTTTTCATGCTATTGAAACTGAATTTCTAGAGCTATAAAATCATCTATCATTAGCGAGTCAATTTCTTCTGATGGCACAGACCAGTTTTTCATATAGAAGTACATCTTCCCACATTCATGGCTGATATTCATCAAAACCTATAAAAAGAAGAGACTGGGAAATGACAGGGGAAATAAATTAAACAACTATACCTGCAAGGCTGCACTTCGCAATTCCAAGCATGTTGCTATTTTAGCTATGGTTTTCTGTAAAGAGAAACAAAATGACTTTATTCATTTGACACTGAAGTCTGCAGGCTACACCACTGACAAAGAAACCCCCTTCTTTAAAAACAAACTTATAACACTTGCATTAAACACCAAAAGATTTCTACTGCACAATCTTAATGGATACATATCAAACTACATTTTTGTCTAAAAACAAGCACAAGCCAAGAATACTGAAAGTGCAATGGATGCTGCTATTCAAACATCTGTAATTGAACTCCTTTGATACAGCTCCTTGATATGAAAAAATGTCGAGACTGAATGAACTACAGAGACTAGGGTACAGCTTCCCACACCAAGTTGCTTATAAACCTAATTACTTTGGGAGTGATAAGGGATGTAATGGAACAACAATTTATCATCTTCTGAAATGATTTGTTCCAATCTGCCCTTCCAGGAATCACTGATTTCCCACCCTGAGTTTAGGAAACCAAAGTACCCAGTGGCTTTCCAATGCGAGGCACAGGCAGGCAATCCCTCAGAAGCAGGCCTGATAGGCCTGCAGCATTTTTTGCTCATTTCTTACTCTAAAAAACTTCCCTTAAACAAAATAATCTACCAGTGAGGGCCCAGAGACATAGACATGGGCACTTGATGAGACCCAGGTGCCCGTGGCCCAACTGCCACAGGGCCACCAAGATGATCAACCACCTCCTCTGGCTCTGCACCTGTGCCCAAGAGGTATGGAAAAGGGTGAAGCAACTCTGCGAAGTGGTGACCAGCATCAACCAGCTAGCCAGAGAAGTGGCGCTGTATAGGCACTCGCCAGACACCAGGGGAGCCCAGTGCCCCATTTCGACCAGTTTGCGTCCTGCGTCAGGAGTGCCCTGTGGAAGGCTAAGAACCTCCTGTTGCACAAGCAAATAGATGTAGAGGTAGCGGGCTGCGTGAAAACAGCTCCAAGTGAACTCTGGACCTATCACCAGAATCGATATTGGAGGATGTCGCCCAAGTCACCTGGCACAGAGACATGTGGCACAGGATCATCCAATGTCCCCCAAGCGGAGAAGGGGGCGGTGGCAGCGAAGAAGAGGAAGGGACAAGCAGAACAAAGGACAGTGACTGCAGCAGCGGGTCCTCTAGCAGGAGCTGGAGCGACAATGACAGAGAGGACACTTGAACTGAGTATGTGACCCCACAAGCAGGGCAGCAATGGAAAGGAAGTGTTGCCTAGTCTGAGGGACCAGGATGTGATTATTTGTTTTGTGTGTGTTTCGTGCGATGCAGATATTGTAATGAGTTTGTGTGGCCAGAGGTCCTTTGTATGGGTGTGGGTTTTTTTTATAATGGGTGAAAGTTTTCTTGTGTGTTGTGAGATGAGGAGTGTAGATAGAGATATCTCGATCTATAGATATCTCTATAGATTTTTACAACCCCCCCCAAATCTTTTATGTTCTTGCTCTTCATCTTTCCTTCACTTATTTTAGTTGCAAACCAATAACTGACATACTTAAGGAATAGTAGAGGTATAGGTGTTCGAGTGGAGTCTTGAAAAAATGGACATTTACTTTTTAAGATGTCTAGACTGTACAAGAATTTAACTTACTCCACCTTGAAAAGCCCACTACTCAGAAACCAGCAAAGTTATGTTGCACACAAGCAATGTTTGTGATGCTTTGGTAGAATTACAATAGCAAGCATTTCCCAAGAGACGGGTGTCCGACATACAGCCTGCAGAAGCAGGTCATCTGGCAAACGGGGCTGATCAACACAGCTAGCAGAGCTGCCATGTCGGCACAGCCACCACTCAGGGGTTAATGACACTGCCCAATTCACGGTTTTAAATCAGGTTGGCATTAACAGAAGCAGCATTAACCCCCTAAATGCTGGCCACACTTACAGCACAGCCATGGTGAGAAGCCCTGCAACCCAAATGACCCACTCCCTGGCTGCTGGGAAGGAATATGGCCCACTGATGTAATTTCAGTTTGACAGCCATGCCCTAAGCAATCTCAGCTTGTCTATCTGTGGATGAAAAAGCAAGAGCTGTACATAAGACCTTCCACAAAGATGAGTCTTTCTATTTATCATCTCCTTCAGATCTTTCCCCAACCTGTCCCTTTCAAAAACACATTATAGAAGGCTGGAAAGAAAACCCCATAGCAAACGATCTTCAGTACCACCAGTCTAAAAACATGCTACAGCCAGGATGCCCATGAAGCCGTACAATCCAGCCTGTGGGTCACTGGACTGACCCCATGCACCAGCCCTAGCCCTAGCCCCATGTTCTGCATGCAGCACACAGGCTGGACTGGCCATGTGCACTGCACACACCAGGGCATCAGTGGGCAAAATATGGCCTGCAGGCCAGATCTGCCCCACCAAATGATTCTATCCAGCTCATGGCTGCTCTTCTAAAGGAGAACTGTATCCAGCCTGTGGGTGCCCTAACTTTGGGTGCCCTTCTCCCTTCCCTTTCTGAAACCAGCTACAGCAGCAGCTCTGGCTCAACCTGGAGCTACTCTCCTCTCTGGCTCAGCCCACCCTGCCCTGCTCCCCAGGCTCCAGCATAGGTTGCAAGGCAGGGGACACTAAGCTTGGTGAGCCTGCCTGTGCACAGCTCCAACCCTGTGGCTATTCACACATTAGACAGTCCAGCCCTTGGCAAGAGTTGAAGCTCAGATATGGTTCTACCAGCTGGTGGGTGAGGGGGTGCAGGGGGAAGAGGGCCAGAAGCTGTGGGTTATCCAGACCCTGCTGGGCCAGCTTAGGTCCTGGTAGGGGTGTGGGTGCTGCTAATGCCATGCCGCACTGTGTTTCCGTGTGCTGCTTCAGGCAGTGCCACAATGGCGCAGCTGGAGTGGCTGACGTAGCTCCTACCTGACCCTGGCATGGCTCCTGCCTGACCCCGAGTCCCCAGCACATGACCAGATCAGGCAGAAGCCACGCCAGCCATTCCAGCTGCACCCACATGGCTTGAAGCGGTATGCGGGAGCACAGTGCAGCACCAGCCTGGCTCAGCCACATGATGGGGACTTGGGGTGGGGAGGGGCTGCAGGGAGGAGGAACATGCTAGCCTTGCAAGGCCTAGATAACCTGCAGCACTCGGCCCCACTTCTTCCTGCACCCTGCCCCCCAAGCAGGCGGATGGTGCCACATTGTGTTCCCACACATTGCTTCAGGCTACATGGGTGCAGCTGTTGCAGCTCCTGCCTGACCTGGACACATGCCAGGGACTCAGGGCAGGGAAGGAGCTGCAGAAAGAGCAGCAGGGAGCTCGTGCATGTGCCCACGTGAGTGTGTGCATGCACATGTGCATGGCCTGCAACAGCTCACCAAAACTCGTTACGTGACCCTCCTGCCCAAATAACTGCCCACCCTTGGCACAGAGCATGCGCTTATGCAGCACCCCACTGGACTGGCCCTGTAAGCTGGCTCCAAAGCCACACCAGAACCAGCAAAGGGCCAATCTAGCCAGGAGTCACATGCATGCTGTCTCCCTGGACTGTGTGCAATGTGCACTGCCACTCCAGCCCCATGCATCTGGCCTCAGGGCTGGTGCTACCCATGTTGTGCAGGCTGGACCTGGCACTACACGTGGCACAAGTGGTCCAAGGCACGGGCTGCATGAGGTACCCCAAACCAACCCCCCCATACTGCTTCTAGTGCCAGGTCCAGCTCACAAGCCACGCGTAGCATTCGCCCTGTGCCAGCCCCACATGCTACATATACCGCAAGCCCTGGGGTCAGTGCATGATGGGTGTGGAGCGTAGGCTGGACCTGGTGCTGCAGGGACAGCACAGGGGGTCAGTCGCAATGTGGCCCACAGATTGCAAAAGATAGTGAGGCTCACGATAGTCCTTGATTTCAGTAGGAGATCATTCCACAATCTTTAATTGGCACTGATAAAGTTTTGTCTCCTTGACATCTAAACAACAACTACCACACATTAGAGAAATCTAGGGGGGATAAACAGATTGGAAATCTTTGTCTCCCAAATGATTGTGCCTAAGGGCAAAGAAGCATGTTCATTCCTCTTTAGCATATACTTGGAGACATTTAGCTAAGGAGGTTCAACATCGATCCATTTAATTTGATTCACAGCAGAATTTCAATCCCAGGGCCAGCAAGGCGTGTAGATGACAGCAGTTCTAAACAAGCAGCCTGCCAGCTCCAGGAAAAGATGTTTCAATCCCTCTAGTCAGCTTAGCAGTGGCACTGGAAACTCCCTACAGTTGAAAACAACTCAAAAATCTGCAGAACTCCCTTCAGGAAAAGAATCTCCCAAATGTAATTCTAAAATGATCACAGAGCCAACTCTTTCTAAGGTCTGGGGTGCCAAATGGGGAGCAGAGAGTCTGCCAAACCAGTGTTAGATTAGGGCTCCTAGTTATACTGGAGGGCGAGGACAAAAAGCTTGCAAGATGACCAACACACTAAGGATCTCCTGCACTGTGCAATGTCGGCAGAACATATAAACAGAATTTCTCTCTGCTCTTCCTCATGTTGTCATGCACATGCATCATTTACATCAGGGCCATGATCTAAATGAAGTTTTATAAAATGTAGCTTAACTCCCTAGTCCCTCCCTCAGTGATTAACTGATAACCTTAACAGAGCCACCGTTCCCTATCCTGAAGACAGCATTTGTACAGCTGCCCAATGTAACCAGCTAACCCTCTGCAGAGCAGATCATTTCAAAGTGCATTAGGCTCCTGGGAGTTGAAGAATGACAAGTCAATCTGTTTTTAGTGTTGTTAAGAAAGATTCAGAGGTTTAAAATAGTAAAGAATAGGTTTTATATGGAATCTATTGAATTATGGCAAGATACCAACAGGCATTATTCATAACTATTTTTTAAAGGACCACACCCAACCCAAAAGTAAAAAATGCAGCTAAACACTGCTATCATTTTCAGCTTCAACTATTCCATGCAAGGGCTCCTTTTTCCAGCAGTAAAAACCCTTAGTATCTCATTAACAATACTGAAGTTATAATTAATTCTGCCTGTCAAAGCAATTAAGATCCAATTTTAATACAAACTGTGGTTAGAAACAAAGGCAAAAACAAAGTCAGTTGGTCTAGCTGCAAAGGTTTAGTCAGTCTTGTTGTGCGATTAATGACAAAGTTAACTGTAATGTCGTGTAAGATGTTTACATAGAGAGATTCCAAATGGAGCTTTGCTTTAAGAGATCTAAGTTGTTAACAGACCAGTAGTTTAATGATTCATGCTAAAATTGTACAACTATGCTGATGTTTCAGCACACAACTCTTCCCCCCCTTCTCCCCTCCATTTCCAGCACTGCACAAAACCAAACGTATTACCAAAAAAAAAAGGACTAAAAATGTTTGTGTGAGCACAGGCCAGTCTGGGTGTGGAGACCTGAGTGGGAACAACAGCACCTTGTACAAGGGCAAGCTGACAGACACAGCCAAAAATCAATGCACAGCTGTCTCCTTTACTCCCACATCTACTGGCTCCACCACAATGGACGCAAATACCTCCTCTTGTATAACACATCAATTAATAGAACACAGATTATGCTAGCTCATGATTTAAGAAGGTATCTTCCAAAAAACTATGAGAAGGAGAAGAGCCAGAAGGTCTAGCTCTTAAGGCTGAGTTAAGTTTCCAAGGCCTACATCTTGCTAACCTTCTGTACAAGGAGCCATCATCATGTTTACTCACATCTAAGATGAGGTCCACCCAACCCCAATCAGCATGGGGAAAAAAATCCCACTCATCTCAGATCCACATACAAAGCCAAGGGGGTGGGGGGCAGGTGAATGCTGTTGTTCTGACTTTGGCCCTGAGCCTTGAACCCCTCCCCACAGCTTGTCCTCTGTAGCTTCTGCCCCTGCCCTGCGTTCTTCCCCCTCCACTTTACTGTCAGGCACAGCTGGGCTCTGGCTCAGGCTGAAATCCCTCCTAGGCACAGAGCACACAGAAATGCTGTCCCTGCCTTGCCAATCAGCAGCACCAATGCTGCTGCGTGGTGCATGGCCAATGCCCGCAGCAGGGGCCACACTTCCATGTGCTGTACTCCTTGACCAGGGAAGGAACACTGCTCAAACAGCCCTTGAGAGTAATCGGGGAAGGAGGAAGAGGAGAGGAGAAAAGGCAGAGACTGTGGGGA
Organism: Alligator sinensis; assembly: GCF_000455745.1. Taxonomy (NCBI): domain Eukaryota; kingdom Metazoa; phylum Chordata; order Crocodylia; family Alligatoridae; genus Alligator; species Alligator sinensis. The sequence continues at coordinate 1,113,870 of NW_005842362.1, forward strand.
GCAAGGGGGAATGTAGGTGGTGGTGGGTAGGACAATAGACAGGAAGGTTGCAGGGGGAAGAAGTGGAGGGGACAGAGGGTAAGGGGGTCACTTGACCCCCCCCACTCCCTAGCCACTGCTTTCCCTGCTGTACCAGCAGGGGGCGTGGAGGCGGGGGGGAGGGAGGGAAGATGAATTTAAGACAACCCTCCTATAATTAGATTATATACCTGGAAAATTATAATAAATTTATAATTTTCCTTTATATATAGAACCTAATTATTGCGGGGTTGTCAAATTCTGATTCAGTTAAATATGGTAGTTGATAGAAGTGCTGCCCAGCCTCAACTTGCTGCAAATTGACTCGATTCAGACACAACCGATGACCTTCTAAGTCTATATTCCTTGGGGATCCTCTCAAGAAAGTCTACTGTAGTTGTAGCATCGGACTCTTCATCAACACCATCAGTCATCCAAGGCAACAGCAATGATGACAAAAGAGAGGAGAAAGCACAGGGAACGGAAATTCTTGTTCTGACCACTTTAGGTCCAGCAACAGACATTGGAAGGGAATCATGACTCCCATTACACAACAGATCCTGAAATGATCTATTTTGGTGACAGCCCTTTTCCCTCCATCTAGCTGAAAGAAGCGTACAATTTTAAAGACTCCCATTTCAATAGAAAGACTCTTTCAGCCAACTGCTAGAAGGGAAGGCAGGATAACAACAAAGAGTTTGCATGTAGTACATTTACCCATTTGCACTCCAAAGGCTAGGTATAGACAGTCAAAAAGCCCAAGGCTGAATCAACTGAATCTTGGCAGGTTAGTTTAAGCCACAAAGACTGAACTGATAAGCAAGTGCACAGACATTCATACCGATTCAGAAATGCAGCCACATGCCTGCAATGACCCAGGGCAGAAACCGAGGGGGTGCTAGGGCTGGAGCAGACAGCTTGGGACAAGGCTAGCCAACCCACCCTGCGAGGGCATGTTTGCGAGGGAGGAGCAAAGTATTCTGGGATGCTGGGGACAGAGTTATTTGAATCTGGAGGGGATCTGGGACAGAATTTCAATAAACCAATTTAAACTAAATCAGTTAAGTCTGATACTACATCCATCCAGGTTTATCTTAAACCAGTTTCAGCAATTTTGAAAGCAATTTATATGCACTGAACTTACGTGTTACAGATCTGAACTGGTTTCCGATCGCTTATACCGGTTTGCGTGTAACTTCTGTCCCTAGCCCAGCACAGCTATCTTTAGCAAGTTCTTTCAGACACTAAGTAAACTGATTAATAGACAGAGGTAGTGCTCATTAATGTTCTAGACAAGTGGTTTTCAACCTTTTTTCATCTGTGGACCTTAAAAAGTGTTGAATGGAGGCGCAGACCCCTTTGGAAATTTCAAATGGAGGTGCAGACCCCTTAGAATTATAAATGTGGGTATTCACATACTTTTGATTGATTGTAGTCACCTTTTGCAGACCCTTTAGACATAGTCTGTTGACTCGCAGAGGTCTGCAGACCACAGGCTGAAAACCAGTGCTCTATACCCATGATACCCAACTGGGGTGCCATGGTGCCCAGCCCCTGCAAAAAGAGGTAAGCACCGGCTCCTCCACACACTGGGCACTCTGCACCCACCCCAGTGTCTCAGCATCATCCCCACCACTCTGGGAGCGTGGAAAGAGCAAGGGAACTAGCCAGACTGAGAAGCACAGCCCCTTCCCCCTGTGCTGACCACCCCTGTGTTCCAAGCAGTACAATCTGCTGCAGACAGATGCAGGGCCATACTTTTTCAGCCTAGCTCATTGCCCCATTCCTCCCATGCTCCTGGAACAAGTGGGAGGGGAGTGGGGAACAACAGTTCCAGCCACTGGCATTCAAGTCTCCAGGGAAGCAGCAGTAAGAGCTATGCTCACTAAACCCCATCCCCAGGTATAGACTAGGGATGAAGGGAGCAGGCAGCAGGAAGAGCAGGGTACAGCAGTTCTATCCTTACTGTCTTCACTTGGCACCAGTCTTTGCACCAGTGGCCATTGTCACCCATTTCTGCTTCCTGAAGGGATCTAATGCCTCACTCCCAAGCTCCCCAATCTGTCCTACCTAGCAATCCCTACCAGCACTGAGACCCATGCACCACCCCCTGCCAAGCTCTCAGGGGTGTCCTGCTGCCCTGTGAGATACGTCTAAGGGCGTCACAGGGTACAAGAAGGTAAGCACTACAGAAGATATATCAGCAGCGTAAATGGAACTACTGCAGAACGTGAAGGGGGGGGCAGAAGCACATTCATTTTACCCTCTGCATCTGAAACGCCTTTTGGGCTTTCTCATCTCCAAACATCTTTTGAGTGTTTGGGGGAAGCTTCTTTAAAAAAAAAAAAAAATCTTAGAAATTTACATCCTGTCTACCCATTTTTATCCTAAATGACTAATGTGGGATTAAAGTACTAGCAAGCAAGTCACCAATATCAAGGACAAGAAACCTACTTGAATGAGAACATGATTTTTAGTCAGGCTGTGTAAGCAAATGAATAGAAGAGGTATAAACAAAAAGCAGAGGTTTAAACAACTGGAAGATTTTTGCTAAAACTCAAACCCTTGCACTAAAGGTCTGAGAATGCTTTTCATTCATGTTTGGGGGGTGCCCCAAAGACTAAACTTGATCATGCTGGAATTAAATTTTAGGACTTTGCTTTAGGTGTAGTAAGAGAGGAAGGGGCAAGAAAGATCACAAACCAACACCCACACTGTTCTTGTGACTAGTGATGGTTTCTCAGTGAAAAGGGGAAGAAACGATTTCCCAGATAAGTCCAAGTTTGGTTATGCACAGAGACTGAAGGCATCTAATAACACCCACTTGAAAGCCCTACAAATAGAACCTTAAAATATATTTAAAGTTAATCAGCATATAGTGTAAAGACAGACGCTGGTTAGCTATGTTTATCTGGGAAACAGATCCTCATAGTCCCACTCCGCATCAGACTTAAAATGACAACTGCCTACTTGTTTAGTTGTACAACCTGCTCATCGCAGAACCATAAGCCTGTGTTTGTCTCTTACCTCTTGATGGGAGATGCCTGGAGCTCCTGAATACATAGTCTTCAGCGTTGCATACCCTCCCTAATCTAAGAGCTTAGCCATATTCTCAAAGGCAGCTTCTCTATATGTAGCCTTTCCTGCCACCTATTTTCCTTGGTTTTATGGAAGGCACTGTGCACAAAATCCAAGGAATCCATCTTGGGAATTATCTGGAAATAATGAAGCCTATCATGATGCACACCATGAAGAGAACAAGTTGTTAAATCATAACCTGCCCTAGGTAAGATTAACTTTTTCTCCAACAACTACCCAAATACTCTAGAACTACTTTGCATGCTGAGCACAGCACATGCCCAGAAGAGGCAACACGTCAGTTTGACCCAACTCGCCCAACATCTGTAGAGATCATGCGCTTCAGTGGGGCTTTTTGGTGTTTTTTATCTAATAAGCTATTCAATTGAATCAGGTATTAGATAAAAGTGCCAAAAAGCCCTGCTGAAGCTCATGATCTATACAGATGTTGGGCAAGCCAAGTCAAACTGATGCATTTTCTTTTTCCGTAAAGAACTGGGTGTCGTGTCCCCCCCGCCATCTGCCAGTGGCCTATGTCTAGATAAAGGGGAGCTGGAAGGTCCACACTTGTTTTGATACTACTATGTATTATGGAAAAGGAGGCAAAACCTAGCCTACATACAGGGGTCTCTCAGTATGGTAAACATAGGGAAACATTGCTTCTTAGAAACACCAGCCACATTTCTCCCTTAATTCTGTAACTCTCATCATCAAGGCTTGTGTGCGCTAGAAACATCTCAAAACCTGTTCCCCAAGTGAACTAGTTGCTGCTGTGAATAATCCTATTTAAACACCTGGAATTCCATGTATTCTCCACAGTGTCATTATCCTTAAGAAAACCTTCCCCCTCCACAAGATACAAGAAGGTATGCAAGACCACTTATATATCCCAGTAGCATTTTATTTTTCATGTGTTGTTTTCCTATCAATAAAACTGGTTGTCAAAGTTTAGGAAATCTAATACATTTTATATTTCCTGACTATGTTAATATGATGACAATAGACAAAAATCCCAGCCTTGCTAAGAAAACAAGACCAGGGAGCAAAATGCTTCACTCTTCTGAAAGAGTAAACAATAAGGACTCTAAATGACTATTAAAGCATTTTTGGCAGCAGCCTTTCCAATCAGGTGTTACATGTTAAATTAAAGTCCTCCCCACCTATTGAATTGCATATGCTATTCCAGATATGGTGCGTTTGTATTTTACAAAGCTATTTTTTGCCAAAGTTCTAGAAGCTAGTTATTAAGAGGTTACCCAAAAAGAAAAATCTTGGTTACGAAAGACTCTGCAGTATTGAATGTTTTACAATCTGGCCAACAGAGCATCTGCCATCTCTGATGATAGCAAACATTGTGTCTATGCTGTGCTCTGTTTTCACAGTACTATATAGTTCAAGGGAGAAGAAAAACAGAAGCCCCTTACCTATGACACAAAAAAACCCTGGCCTTGCATTAATGTCAATAGGCCTTATAGGTGATCAGTGCTTTTCAGGATAGACCCCTACAGGATTGAACAAATACTATCGGTTACCTTTTGATCTTCTGTGAATTCTGAATTATTGTGTTGAGACTGGGCCTCTTTCTGTAGATGTCGTGCTAATCTGGATGAGGGAAAAGAAAAAAAGGAAAGTATTTTGGTAAACTAGAAACAACACAAAATCCCACCGCGCAGCATGCAGACACCAATGCCAGCTGGAAACCGCTTACATAGCTCAAGTGCTATGTATTATCATATTCCAAAATGATAGCATCTCTGTATCACACCATAAAACCCCCTTAATGCGGAAATAATAGTAGTCACACTGTTACCCTAAAGATGGTGAACTTCCTGAAAGGTTACATGCAAAGAAGATTGCATCTTTCCAAAGTAGAGACAAGAGAGCTGAAAACAAGTCTCTAAAAACATTTTCTAAATATTTTTCTTCAGAAATCCAGGTCTTTTTACATTGGAGGATGTTTTAATGTTGGTAATTCTCCAGTCATCGCAAGAATCAAAATAATGATTTTAATCTAACTTTATTAAATACACACTGAACTTCAAACAAACAGATTCTGGAGAAAAAGAGATCTCTACGAGATTGAACACAGCCACTCCGTCAGTTAAAGGGAAGATTACTGGGACACCAGATCTTCCAGCAAAATTTGACTCTCCAGTATAATTTTTTTAAAGAAAACTTTGCCCCTTCATGAAATACAAAATGGCGCACAATAGTTTTCACATGTACCAAAAAACCCCACATCTTTCAGGCCTCACCTGAGGAGACTAAAAAAAATAAGAATGAGCTCAGTGTCAAAGTTATTTTACCCATGCCACTGTTTAAGGGACTAACAAAAGATGTAAGGCAGTGGTTCTCAACCTTTGGTACCTTACGTACCACCTGCTAATCAATGCAGCAAAAGTGAAAACGGAAGTCCCACTGTGGCACTTCCAGTTTTGCTGCCGAGAGCAGAGTCCCACTTTTTTCCTTGTGGACCTGGCTTGGGGCAAAGCAGCCTGTGTCAAAGCCCTGGTGTAATGGACACGGCGGGAGGGACGGCAGCTGGAACTTCCAGCCTGAACAGGCAAAGATGTCTCCAACCCGCCACGCAGGAGGGCGGGCCAAACTCAAAACACGGCACCTGTGTCCCCCCTGCCCGTGTCTCACGTACCCCTAGGGGTACGTGTACCACAGGTTGAGAAACACTGATGTAAGGGACATCTTCTCATGTAGAAAAGACATATTTGGGGTTATTCCCGAAAGGACTCAAGAGTGGATGTCTAGTAAAAACACAGTCTCAGAATACAGCTTTGCTCTTGACCACCAGTGATCTGTCCAAGGTGTCACAGTGAAATCACTTAGCCTCCTGCACCTCAGTTTCCCCCATTTTCGCAGCTTTTACTGTTGCTTAAACATCAGGTAATACAACAGGTTTAAAACAAGCTTCAAGCAAAAACAACAGACCAGGGACAGGGACAAGCGCATGTGCCAGGTCCCACAACTGCGCTCTGGGAGGCAAACCTCAGCATCTACAAACATAAACGGGCATGCTTGGCGGAGGCTAGCATAATGGGCAGGGATGAACTGGACACTACGAGACGGCTGCTGTTAGATGACTTGACTTGTACAAGATGTTACTCAAACTTTTCTGTGCTTCATCCTTCATTCTCAGATGGGGAAAACTATTCTTTAGCATTGCTTAAAACACTCTGAACTACATCTGAAAAAGTTACTGAATGAATGGACAATAAGCATTTATTTGGCTCATCACAGTTTATTGAACCTTTATTGGTTTAAATGCACATTTTCTTTACTAAACTATTATAGTAGAGCTTAAAAGCTGATGGTTTACTGCCAACTAGCGGGTGGCATTAAGAGGGCTAATCAAAATACCACGGAAGGTAGAGTTAGCCAAGCAAGGAAAAGAACACCAGGGATCCTGGTTTTCTCCAATTTAAAAAAAATCCCCAATTCTCAGTTAAAAAACGGTAACCCCCAAATCCACATTTTTCTGGGACTGAAATGAAACACCACTAATATAGATATAGAGGTGTTTCATTTTAACTCACAAAAAGGTGGATTTGGGGTTACTTTTTTTCAACTGAAAATTGGGGATTTTTTAAAGTCAGAGAAAACCAGAATTCCTGCTTGTAAGAGATGTTTCAGGGAATCTCAGGTTTAGCCTTGACAAACTAGGCAATCCATCTTGGGCTTGTTCATACTTTGATTTCTGCTGTACTCAAATCAAAAACATACCAACCAAATGCCTCTCACTTCCCAAATACTTTAACCATACCTACACTAAGTCTAACTTACACATGTAACTAAGTCTAAGTAGCTAAAGTTACTGTATTGTACTTACAGTGAGAAACTAAGGCTAGATTTTAATTCCTTACCATCTCCTTATCACCCAAACAATTAGACACTTTGTTCTACAGACAAGAAAACAAGTCAAAATACTACACACAAAAAACAACCTAGTTAGAGACAATACAATACAGTTAAGATACAATACTAAAAAAGAAAGCGGAAAAAAACAGTTACATGATAGAAAGCATCTCTTTTTAAATGGTAACATTAAATAAGGAATGGCTTAACCCGATTTTCCCATTCCTATTTTGAGAATGTCTGTGAAATGCTACACACCCTGATCAGCTGCAGAAGTAAGAAATAATGCAATGCTCAGATGCCATACTTCAGTACTTGGCAATGGCAGCTGCATTCTGAAAGAAAAAACTAGGCATTTTTTGGTTTGTAGGATATCAACATCATGCCCAGGCATCAGACTGACAGCACAGAAGACCTGTGCTCACATAACATGTAAAGAGGCGGACTTTCCCAAGCTCCTCCAACTCCAAAAGAACTGCTTCCTGGAGTTGAGAAGGCAGTCCCATCTATATGGCACAGCAAAAACTGGAATGTCTTTCATTAGGCTGCTAATATGAACTTTATCACAGCCAACATTTTTCAGTCTTGATAGTAAGCCAAGGGTAAAGTCCTAAATCCCATTACCGATCATCTACTTTAGTCAGTGCTCCCTCAGCCCCCAGATTTTCCTTCAAATCAGAGGGAACAGTGCTGTTTTTCCTTTCCTTGGAAGAAATTAGAGGGAAACTTGACATGCCAGGGCTAAGGAAGTATCTGGCCAACCACCTGAAAATTCTCCTTTACAAATCTGAATAGTTCATGTTTCTCCAAGAACAACACCAACAAAAATTCAGAACCAGCTCATTTAACTACTTTTTAGTAAGCATTTGGTCAATTACTCCAGGATTGAAAAACAGCACATAGCAATTCTAAGCATCTCATCACTAGGGAGATACCAGTACTGTCAAAGCAGAGAAAAGATAGAAGGGAGAACAGGAACACTGAAGGGACTGATCTACTAGCAGTGATTAAGGATTTAGCTTGTCAAGGGGCTTTGCAATACTTGCAAGGTACCTGGTGTGTCAACATGTAATGAATTGACTAGAACTAGGCAGTTCTTAGAGCTTGATTCTGAGAACATTGCTAAGGAAAAAAGTGTGTGGAATAAAGAAACCCACAACTTATAAGGAGAATAAGTGGGCAGAGTACTGCAACATTCTGCTAAGTCTACCTTTTCGCCCTCCAAAAGAAATATTAATAACAGAAAAGTGATTACACTTGATTTATAAGTGGGATCAACCTATAATCAGGTTTCCCATAGTCTTGATTTGCTGCAATATTTTTGTACATGCAATAAAAATACCAAGGCAGAATTCCTTTTTCTAGTAGGTTTTACTTTAGTACTTTCAGTACATTTAACCCTTGGTTATTTTATTCTCTGGTGGAATTCTGCAAGATCAATCAATAGCTGTAAAGATCTTTATAGTTTAGTTATCAACACATTCAGGGAAACAGTTACTTTCCCTTAAATTTAACCTCAAAATATAGCATCAGCTTATAATCAGAACAATGTGGTATTTATTTATGGTAGCATGATGGGGTAATTAGAAGTAATGGGATGAAACCAACTACTAACAGGAGAGACAAGATTTCTACAAGTGAGAGCTCTTTCCATGTGGAATTCTGTCAGAGTATTTGAAAACAGTCTCTAGGAAATAGATCAGGGGAGGGCAAAATACGGCCTACGGGCAACATGCAGCCCGCCGGGCACTTCTCACCCACGGGTGCCGCCAATTACTTGTGCCCCACCCAGCCCTTCCACCCACTAGGATGAGGAGCTGCAATTGGGCAGGGAACGAGGGGCTGAGACTGGTGGCAGCACAGAGCTTCTGCCCCAGTGCCACGAGCACAGGAACTGCACATGCGTGGTGCACAGTCTCCATGATAGAGGCGTGTGCAGCGCTGGCCAAAGCTGGGGGCTATGCGCCATAGGAGGAAGGGTGTGGGGGGTCCATACCCCCTCCCCACAGTCCCTCACACCCCACAAAAGCCACACATCCACACCCTGCCCCCACAACTCCCCAAATATACAAGCCCCCACCAACATCCTCCCACCCCCCCACACACAATATAAAAGAGTAAGACTTTATTTTTGAGTTATTATTCAATCATCTCTGTATACACTATGCAAAAACAAATCATGACAAAAATTAGGGGTCCACCCATAAAGATTTTTTGGGCCAATACCGATGGCCGATTATCAATGAGCCATATCAACTGATACCGATCCAATTGTCAATATGCAGCGTGGCAGCTTGAAGAGCAGCATCCAGATGATAAGACTGTTGGGGGCAAGGGTTATGGGGAGGGAAGGGGTGTGGGCGGGGGGGGCAGACTGAGGACCCCGCAGTGAGGGAGAGAGTGAGGCTGGGGCAGGCACTGCCCAGCCAGGGTGGGGCAGCCGTGGGACAGAGCCATGAGGGGGCTCCTGCCACTCTGCGCATCCCCGGAGAAGGCATGGGGCAGTACATGCCCCCTGGATCTGTGCGCAGGGCAAGGGTGGGCTGCCACCGTGCGGTGTGGCTCTTCCCAGCAGGGGTGGGGGTTGGTCTGGGGCTGTGCTCGAGGCAAGCAGTGGTGGTGCTGGGACAGGGGCAACGGGGGGTGGCTACAGCAAGTTCTAGGATAGCTGTAGCCCATCACACAGCACCCCCTCCCATTACTGCCACCCACCCTGAGCACAGCCCCAGCCCAACCCCCCCCAAAGAGCCTAACACTGCCCCTGGTCCCAGTCTGCAGCAGCAGCCTGCCCTCATCCTGCGCCCAGATCCACGGGGCACATGCCCCCCATGCCTTCCCTGGGGGTCACACGGTGGCAGAAGCCCCACCCCCGGCAAGCCGCTCCGTCCTGTGCACCACCCAGCCCTGGCTAGGCAGCATCTGCCCCTGTCCCAGCCCCACTCCCTCCCTCACCGCAGAGGCCTTGATCTGTTTCCCCACCCCTTCCCCAGCCACAGACTTACCAGCCAGTTGCTGCTCTCCAAGCTGCTGGGTTGCACTCCTAGCTGTGTGCATGTTGCGGCTGAGTACGTGCACGTGGCATTTATCGGCGACATTACTGGCCACATTAACCAAAAAAAGACGACTGCCAATAAAGTGAATTTTTCTTTTATCGGTGCAGATACGATATGGACAAATGCATTGGTGCACCTCTAACAAAAGTATTTTTTGTAATAAAATTAAAATATGCTATAGTAGGTGTTTGGCTTTTAGTGTAAGATTTGGGTTTTTTTCTGGTTTCAAGATGGCAACCCTCCTCTCTCAAAAGGAATATTTGCAGGGGGTAAGGTGAAGGACTTTCGGTGGCAAAGGTCAGTGGTTAAGGGAGGGACTTCCAGTCCCAAGAAGGCAACCAGGGGCAATGCTACCCATGCAGACCTCAACAGCTCACTATATCTCATTAAGTGGCCTTCCAGCCCAAACAACTGTCCACCCCTGGAATAGAGTGACTGACAAAATAGGTCTTTTCCTCCTTAACTTTTATGATTTTACACGAGGTTGCAGGTCCCATGGAAATTTAAAATTAACGTTACAACTCCTAAGGATTGGATTCTCATGAAGTGCCTTCAAATCCTTGAATCACAAAAATGCATTCTTGTTGGATTTGGGGAAATATATTCTTACTAGCACCAAAATGCCAATCTCTTTGCTTGCTCCATTTTAAGAGGACAGTTTGGGGTGGCTTGGGGCTATTATTATATTATGTTACTCTGGGTAAGTTGGGAAACTAATGTCCTTCATAACCTGCAGTCACTTGCACAAATACATTTTTTTTGGTTTTTTTTTTTAAACTTGCTCAAAGCTCTACTGCCTACAAAGGAGAATAGGCTAGTGAAAAACCAGCAAATGACTTATAGAAAGATTCAGAATCACCTAACACTTTTTACAGGGGACAGAGGTCTAGGAGTGAAGCAGCTGGTACAGCAGGTAGTAACTACACATTCTCTGCTGTAGGAGACTAAACACAGGGAGGGATTGGCTGATAATGCATTGACTATGTTAGCTCACATTTGCTGCTGTCATCACCACATCCTGAGCTGAGACTCCACCCATCATCACCAAGGAGAGGGGAGTATCAAGGGGTTGAACTGGAAAGGAACACTAAGCAAATGGCCCAAGAAAGTGAAACAAAGCTAAGAAACAGCTTGAGAGAGAACCCATGGGAAGAATTCCCGTTTCCTTGCAGTAAGGAAAAAGAGAACTAAACAAATGCAACTACTGTAGCAGTTGTCGTAACTCCCTGTAAATAAAGCAGCACCAAAACAGAAACAATATCCAGCATTCCTCTAACTCCTTCCACCTGGTATCTTGCTCTATTAAATGAATCCAGCTTGATATCACTTGTGAAGTAAGCATTATACCAAAAAGCACAGAAAGAGATTATGCAATTTGCCACTGGGGAATTTTGTAGGGTCAGGAAAAGAATCTTGACAACTCAAAAGTCGAGCAAGTAGACACACAAAACTGGAGCAGCTACAATCCATATGGCTTCTTGATGGAAGGTGTAACAAAGTCATAACCACACAAGACACTGGTATCGCCACCTCTTAGGAAGAAAGGGAAGGAAAGCAAAGAAAAACTTAAGTGATTTACTCAGATGCTGGACTAGAACCCAGGGCACTGCGCTCAGTGCCATGTGTTAACCAGTGTGAGGAAATATATGTACAGTAGTATTTAATGGTAGCAATGTTTTATAGGGAATATGTCACCATAGCTGCTAGACAATATGCCACCCAAACAGGCAGCATGAGAACCATTTGTGCTGGTAGAAATGTTAGCACAACCATATTTGTCAAAAATATTAAAAAGAAAAGAAAACACTAATCCAAATAAATGCATCTGGCACCACACTCTAAAGTTGCTCTAGCTGGACTGGCCAGGGGAGAGAATTCCAGAGATCATTATCTTTAGAGAAGGTCCAGATCACAGTCCACAAGTTTTCCAGCCAGTCTGAACTGCCACGATGCTTCAGAGGGCGCGGTCAGATGAGTGCGCATGAACCTCCTGCCCCGTCTCAAACCCCTTTGAGATGGGGCGAGAGGCATGTGCGGGAATGAAAAAATGTTCCCTGTGCTGCAAACTGGTAGCGCGGGGAGAAAATTGGACCCTTGGATGGGGTCTAAAAAGTCCTAAGTTTAAAAAAGCAGGACAGGGCACAGTCCGGGACCATGCCCTGAGGCAACTGGAGGCTGGGTCCTCCACAGAGATGCTCTGGCTGCCAGAGCATCTCTATGGTTGGCCCCTTGCCCTGGTGCTGGTATGCTGAGCCTCACCTTCCCCTCCCCACCTGCCTCCCAAGCCCTGCCCCCGCACCCCCATACCAAAAAAAACAAAACAAAACAAAAACCCCGGCACTTACCGGTACTTCAGCTGCCGTCTGGCTCACTAGGGCTCCCCCATACAGCACGGGGCAGAGGGACAGCCCCAGCGGCTCCAGCCTGGGCCCTCCTGCCCCATTGCTGCCCTGTGCTACCCAGGGAGACTCTGCGAGGAGGCCCCAGAGCCCCCCAAACCCTGCTTCTAGGGTAAGTGGAGGCTTTTTTCCTTGGATTTTTTTTTTCTTTCCCTTTTTTTTTTTTTTTTT
>NW_005842362.1:1126603-1130301 GCF_000455745.1 Alligator sinensis
GGGGGTAGCAATTGTGGGGCTGGGTGGGGCACGTAGGCCTTGTGGGGGTGGTGGTAGCACCTGTGGGGGCCTTTTGGCCCTTGCAGGGCCGTAGCCCCTGTTGGGGGGCCATAGCCCCTTTGTGGGGGCCATAACCCCTGTGTGGCCATAGTCCCCCAGCAGCCAGTGCTTTAACATTGTAGATATATCAATAAAACATTGCCCAACTGATTGCTGTCTCTGTCTCACTCTCTCTCTCTTTATAGCGGTCTTTTGTTTTACTTGTGGAGGAACATGGATTTTGGGGTATTTTACAGAGTGACTTTGGGACTTTTTTTATTAGGTATTTTTCAGTTTTCCAATAGGGAACACCAGAATTCCTGCTAGGGAGGTCAGTGGCAGGGCCCTGCCTGCTCAGAGCTGGCACCTTGGACCCAGATGGCTGTGGCTGACCTCCTGGCCAAATGGGGCCAGGAGGACATGGTTTGACAGTTCAAAGCAGGCCACAACACCCGAAATATCTTCCGATAGCTGCTCAGATGGTAGTGCTGCACAGAGGCCAACTCTGCAGCCACAGCCCAGTGGCAGCTGGCCCAGAGGGGCAGATGCCTCTACTGGCTGTGCAGTTCCCATGCGGTTCTGGCACATGTGTAGCAGCCCCCACTGCCAGAGTGCTGCAGTGGGTAGAGGGTGCAGGGAACTCTCAGGGCTGCTTCAGCAGTCCAGCCGGCACAAGGGGTAGTGTCCCCAGGTACCAATTAGCTGGGCCCCAGAAGCTTCTGAGAGTGAGTAGCCCTGAGCTACTTGCCAGGGAAGCTTGTTGTACTGCTGGGGCCAGGACAAGGCAGCTTTTTATACTGCTGGGGCCAGGACAGGTACTGGCCCCAGGCTCTAGCTCCCCCCGGCTGCAGGTCGAGGAGGAGCCAGGCAGGGTTATTTATTTCCAAGTGGCACAATTTGCTCTTCAACAAAGTGAATGTCCAAGCATGTGCGCTGAGGCAAAAAGCCACGGTTCAAATTTGCACCGCTTCTATTTGAGCTGCTACAAGCACATGTGGTTGCATGTGCCGAGAGGTCAGGCCTTCTTCCTTCAGGAGCTCTATAAATACTTTGCACTGGCTTCCTACACTTACAGTAGTAATGCTGAAGACCTAAGCATGCATGTTCACTGGGATTTCCCCTTTGAGAGAAGCAAGCAAAAACCATGCACTGAGCTAGCTTGGCCTCAGGTAGCAACCCTCTCTCTCCACATAAAAGCCTCCTTTACCTCTTGTGTATTTTTGCAGTGCCCAAGTCCCTTACTTTTTAAGTCACCACTGACAACCACTAGTAAAGATTATGAAGAGATATGGGCTCTGCCAACACCTTTATATAGCACTGTACATTTAGGATAGAAATGTTTCCCCGCCTAGTACAAAAGCAAACTAGATCCATCATCTGGATTAAGTATTTTAAGAAACAATGGGGGAGATAAGAGTACAATTCTTTAGGATCTCACACCTTAATTAAAAGACATCAAAATTTAAAAGTTCGGAGAAGCTTTTATGGCTGGGAACTGAGATTGTCTACTCTCAAGCTGCCAAAATTGTTCAAAACTACATAATCACAGCTGATTCATATAGATGTCCAAATAGCGGAAGCTTATTAGGAACACCTTCCCTTACTTTCCGATTGAGAAAACTTTTATTTCCAGGTAGAGGTCTGACTACGGGGTTCCTTGCTTTCCTCTCCCCCCCCCGGATAATTATTTGAATACCTTTCGATCCAAGAGGCCACCACTAAAATACAAACAGTGCAACCTGTAGCAAGCCCATCACTAACAAGAACGCTGCATCATTCATAACATGCCAATATTCTATTGAAGTCAGTCCACGCAAGTGCAGCTCAAGGTCTTGGTACTCAACCTGTTTTAAGTCCTAAATAGGTCCTCAAGATACCTGAGACCACCCTTCTCTAGGAATACTGTAAATTTCTCTTGGGAATTTTACCGTGACTGAACCAAAGAGCTTGCAACCCTCAGATTTTAGTGTCAGATGGCAAGTATTTCCTTAACAGCCAAGCTGGGATACAGCACAACCAGGATGCTATTTGAATAAAGCAACTTATCTACATTTATTGTAAGCAAGTGCCATTAAGATTACAGGTAAAAGATGGGAGACCTTTCCAGGCATCACAGCCACCCAGCCGTGAAAGGGAAAGAAGCGTGACCCTGCTGAAGAATTATTGTCGTCTGCTCACAAGATTCACTGGCAAGTCAACACCACCTTGACCAATGGTGCCTCAAAAGCTGTTGATAGAACCTGTGTTAATCACCCACTTGCGTTTTGCCTATCACAAGGCAACTGCTATCACTGTGCGATACTCAGCTAGGAAACCAAACGTTTTAAGAAAGTCTGTGGAATCCAAGAGTAGCTGCTTTTGTTCCAGGAGTACTTTGATAACCTAGCCACCAAAGGCACTTAGAAACAGGGGAGCAATCTGCAAGTTTAATACCTAACCATGGTCAGAAGCATAGAAAATGAGGGTTGGAAGGGACCTGAGGAGGTCATCTAGTCCAACCCCCTGCTCAAAGCAGAACCAGCCCCAGCTATATCATCCCAGCCAGGGCTTTGTCTACCTGGATCTTAAACACCTCTAAGGACAGAGATTCCACCTCCTCTGTGGGTAGCCCATTTCAGTGCCTCACCACCCTCCTAGTCAGACAGTTTTTTCTAATCTCTCACTCATCATTGGTCCAGTCAGGTCCCAAGCTAAGGCAGATCTACCCTGCTTTAAGTGCGTATGGCCGCTTGCATTCTCCTGGGAGGTGCCAACAGCTGCCACCAGGTTTTGCCCCATGCTTTCTCCACAGGTTCCAAGAGGGAACTCCAAAACTTCCCCAAATGCTAGCTACAAGGGAGGGGAAGATCTACCCACAAGCTTCAGGGGCAACCTGGGAGACAACAAGCTTTGTCACCACTTGTGGATGGGAGGCCCAATGTACATCTGGAGTGAGGACCTGGTTTGGGGGAAAAGGCGGTGGGTGGGGGGGGAGTCAATCATTGGTGCCCATCCTCCCGTTGAGAAGCACTATCCAGGCCGGGGCTGCAAGGAAGGGGACAGCAAGGGGGAGCCAGGGTTACTCTGTTTCCAACCAGCATCTCAGCTCCTCCTTAACATCGTAGAAAACTAGGGCTGGAAGGGACCTCAGGTTTAGCCCAGTGTTTCTCAACCTGTGGCTCACAACCCAAAAAAGGGGTTGTGAACAAACTTAAAAAAAATGGACTCTCCTTTAAAGGAGAAAAATATGATAAACCGAGGCTTTTTCCTTGCAGGCTGGCAGAGCTCCAACCTGCCGGGGGCTGCCAGGGCCCCCCTGCCCCACACACACCCACCTTGTCCCCTGAGAGCGAGGGGCAGCGGCAGAACCAGGGGCTGTTTCTTAAACTATTTCCTGGGTCAGGACTGGCCACCGATGTTTGCAAATGGGTCCTGGCGCGAAAAAGGGGGACGACCCCCGTGCAGCCCAACCCCTCACAGACAAACGTTTGCTTCGCTTTTTAAAAACGCCGCCAACGCCCAAACCCACTTCCCCAGTCCTCACGAAAGCCACCCGCCGCCCCCCAGCAGCTCCCGGCTCAGGGTAGGCGCAGGACGTGGCCCAGGCAGCCCAGCCCCTCCAGCCGCGCGGGGGCTGCCCCGGGCCGGGGCGCTCAGCCAGGGCAGCTGCCGAGGGCTGC
>NW_005842362.1:1130431-1150561 GCF_000455745.1 Alligator sinensis
GCTCCCGCCGCCCCGCCCCGCCCCCAGCAGGGGAGGCTGCGCCGGCCACGCCCCCCGGGCGGGCGAAGGTGGAACGCGGCCGCGGCGCCATCGCTACCGAGGCAAAGGCGGAAGGGATGGGGTACTTCCGTCTCACTACGTGTCATGGCGTCGCTCCGCGGCGGGTGACAGACACGTGGCCGCCCTGAGCCTGTTACTGTCGCTGCGCGACTCAGAACAGTTGCCTCTATCCCTAAGCCTCCCTTCTCGGGGCCGGGAGGAACAGCCCCCTCCCCTCACCGCCGGGTGCGTGAGAGGGAGCTCGCAGCGACCCGCCCCGTCCTTCTTTGCACAGCCGGACGCGATCGATGCGCTCGGTTGGCCGCGGTTTTCATTGCGATGATGACATCGGCGCTCTGCTCATGCTGCCTGCGCAACGCCGCCATTTGGCGCTCCAGGCGGGGGGTGGGGGTGGGTGAGTCTTCCTTGTGCAGGCGTGCGCCGGCGGGCGAGCTGAAGCAGAATAGAAGTGGCTCCGCTTCCTGTAGTAAGTGAGGGCGGAAGTGGTGCTGCTGCTGCGCGTAGTTGAGGCGGTGGCTCGGAGCGCGAGGCTGAGGCTGCGGCGTTGGGGGGTCTGACCGTTGTGCCCCACCCCCCCCGCGCGGGTGAGGCGGGCTGGGCCCCAGGGCGGGTGGGAGGAGACGCCCTGGCTCGGTGGCAGCCCCCGCGGCCTGCTGTGCCCCAGACTCCGCGCAGCGCCCCGGCCCTCCGTCCCCCCACCGGATCTCAGCTGTGCCAGGGTGCCAGGCCGCTCGCTGGGAGGCCTGTGGGATATGCCAAAGGGGCCACGGGCTTAGGACAACCAAGGAAACCTGTGAGCCTCCCTTAATAAGCAGGGATCCTGGTTTTCTCTGGTTGTTTTGGGTTGTCCTTTTAATCTAGAATTCTGTGATTAAAAGACAGACAAATCCCAAATTCACATTTTTCGTGATTAGAAGAAAGCTCCACTATATATTGTTTTTTCAGGTATCCAGGTGGTAGTCGTATCGGTCTAGAGGAAAGAGCAATTGGGATTCATAGTAGCGATGATATCTTTTATTAGACCAACAAGATTTTTACCCCAAAAATCTCTAATTGCAATCTTTTGGGTGCAAACAACCTTCATCTGGTATTGGAGAAAAGATTGTAAACATTCTGGGTAGAAATGAAAGTTCAAATTCCATAGCGTTTCACAGAGGACTCAATAGATGGAAAGCTATACATTGTTTGGATTGAGATAGTGTTTTGTTTTAATTACCAAAATAGTGGATTTGGGGGTTTATTTGGGATTTTTTAAAATCAGAGAATTATTTATTGTTTAATCGTAGAGAACTAGGATCCCTGTTACGGCAGGCCATGGGGGACACCTGGAGGAAGAACAAATAAAGAGAAAAAAGGGAAAGGAGCAGGGGCGGCAGGTGAATAGAAAGGAGCTGTAAGTGGTGCTGGCAGGATATCTAGCATGGTCCGCCCCAAAGCAGCTGCTTCCCTTCTCATAATCAGCTGTGTGGAGGACAGTGAGGAAGTTGGTGCTGGTTGGAGTGCAAGCTGTGCTTAGTTGAGTTCAGACAAGCATGTGCTCCTTGCACTACCTGCTTAAACAGAGTATGTTTTAACGGCCTATTCTGGCAGTGATTGCTATTTGTCCACTTTGGTTGCCAAGCAATGCCACATTAAGAATGGGGCTCAGAACAGCAGAGCAAGTTCTGTAGAGATTATCTGTATTTACCCAATTGGGACAAAAATGCAGTGAGGCATTTGTTATCAACAGTAACATTTTCCTTTTCTCTCTGCTGCATTCATTGTCTAGAATGATGGGCAATCGGTTCTTTTCTCTGCTTCCTCAGGGATGTGCGGGCAGCAGCTCATGGCTCTGCCACAGGCCCTGGCCCCATTCTGTTGCTGCTCCGCGATCTGCGCCCCCCTTGCCCTGCTCCCAGATACCGCTCACAATTTGCTTGCAGCCCTAGCCCATCCACCTAGCTGAGCGTGGGGTAGAGCCACTTAAGGAGTTTTGGTGAGCTTCTGCAGATGGGGGTTGCTGATCTGGCCCATGACAGCTCAGCAAAACTCCCTAAGTGGTCCTTGGACCCAGATAATTGCCCACCCCTGTCCTAGAGCTAATGAGATAACCCTGGTTATCTTACTGTCGCAATAGGTCTTGTGGGAAAAGTCTCTCACATATTCAATCTATAAAGAGCCTCCTTAAACTAATGTAAGCCTTTTGAGCTACCTTCAGAAGTTGGGTGGGATGGGTTCAGACATCCCTTCTGCTAAAATTTCAGTGAAGGAAGGCAGACTTTCAGGTTCAAAAGGTAGGTTCATGTAGAAGGTACCATAGATAGCAATTAAGTCTAGCAATCCAGAAAGGTATCCATAAGTGTGATGCTAGTTGTATTGGTTAAAGTATTGTTTTACCAGATACAGGTGACAAAAGGCTTTGCTAGGATATGTAAGCACTCATCAAATATCAGACTGCCTTAACTGAAGTTGAACATATTGTGAGCATTCAGCCCTCTGCTGAAGGGAAAGTTTTTGTGAAGCTGAATGGAAGATTACTTGATACTGAGTCTATAAATGGAAGGTAGATAACTGAAGCCTTCCACAGAAGCTGAGTCCCGTGAGCCAATAGTAGGGGCATGTTCCTTTGGGCCTTTCGTGTGCAAATCTGCCATTTCTTCAGTGTGAGCTAAACATATGTAAGGCTGTCAAATAGTGCCCTACAGTCATAAGTTTAGAGATTCAGGAAAGCTTTAGAACATGTTTGTTACACCACTGCTAATGCAGGTGTCTGGTTGAAGCAAATGGTAGCTGACAATCCATCCTGGCATCACTCTGACAGAGCCCTAGAGCTGCTGCGATTTACACAACACTCCCTGTTATATGATAGTAGCTCAGTCTATTGTAACATGAATGTGGAGGAAATAATAGGTCCATTGATTAAGCACAGTAAAATAAATTCAAGTGATGGAGATATGCCTTTGAGTCACTCTCTTGTGATCACCGAGTGCTCTGGCACTTCCACATGCGGCACAACAGAGCCAAATTCAAGGAGGGGCATGAGCGCTCTTTGTGCCCCCTTACCAGCTGGAACACTTGCTGTCAGGGGGGGCATGTGCCCCCTCCCGTACCCTCCCCTACGTGTTGCCTATGTCCTGTAAATTGCAGGGCATGAATCCACAACTGGTGTGCTTCCAGAGTACTCCCAGCTTCCACAGATTCATTGATGTGCAAAGAATGCAGGCTTGGGGTCCAAAACTGCAGGGAAACAGATTTAAAATATCTGAGTACAAGAGAAATGGAGCCCCAAGCTCCCAACGGGCAAACAGAGGCCAAAATGTCTTTCACGTATATCTAATTTTAATATAAATGAGTGTGATGTCATTTTAAACTAAGCCTTGCGACTTCCACCAACTCTAAAAAGTGTTTGCTTGTCAACCCTGGAGGATGAAGTCTTTTGTTTGTCTGTCAAACAGTCATCCCACAACTGTGACCATACACATTTTCTTCATCTATCACATATAGCTATTGTGTCTGCAAGAGAGAGGGATTTGCTTATGGTCCCTTCAGTCCATAGCTGTTCTATTGCTGCAAGCCCTGATTTTGTATTAATTTATTTATGTGGACATCTTTCCCCACAGGCTAGTGGGCTAAATCCTCCAAACAATAATTTGGCAATAACAACTTTTAGTTGCTGTTTGACTTGAGAAAAATATGCACTGTTAACCTCTTGGGAAGAAACTCTACCCCATCTGTTTCCAAGCTCTTGAACCACATAGTCCAGTGTAGGTGTAATGTAATGTCTGTGGTTGGTCTGAGATCTCCAGTTTTTCCTTTTAAAAAACAAAAAAAACCATATAGCTTTTGCAAAGTTGGCCTTCATTAAAAGTTAGTATGCAATATGGCCAGTCTAGGATAATTCGAGGGGAAAGGAAAGCATGTCAGCTGTATCACAGTTACATCAATGTAATGTTTTTCTTTCAGTCTCTAGGTCTGTACTTAATAGCATTGAAGACAACAATTGAAAAAAATGACCCACTGGTTTCATCGCAACCCTTTAAAAGCTACAGCTCCTGTTTCCTTTAATTTCTATGGTGTAGCCACTACTCCAGCTGCAACAAAGATTTGCAAGTGAGTATATTCTAGTCTAATGCTAACTAGTCTTTTCAGAGTTCAGGATATGTCCTGAAAAGTAATGGGTACCTTTTTTTAAGTTTTGAAGAGACTACTGATCTGTAGGTTGGTGAAAGTAAAATACTGATAGCACTGTCAGTATCTCCTTCTAGAGAGCATGTTGCCTAGTCTTGCAAGTCTGATACTGCATGCTGTGATGTTGTAATTAGATGGACCAAAGGGCTTTTTGAGGAGCCACAAGTGTTCTGCTGCAAACGTGTGGCTCGGGAAAGTATTTAAATAAACTTTCCAAACATGATTACAATCTCATCTCAGCTATACAGTCAAGCCTGTTATAGAGTTTTGTCCTACCCTTGCTGGGTGGCCTTGTACAAGTTAATGAGCATCTGTCTTACTTTGCTCAGTGTAATGTGGCTCAGCTTTGCATGTGTTACAAGGCTTAAAGCGTTGTTTTTTAAGTGATTTGAAATTCTTTCTTAAATGGTGCATTGCATAGAGCAGTGGTTGGCAACCTTTAAGCAGCTGTGGGCCAAAACAGCTTGGCTCTGGTCCAGTGTGGGCGAGCTGGCTTTGGTGGCACATCGGTGCCGGGCAGGCTTTCCTTATACCCATGTCAAGGCCAACAGCTGGAAGAGAGCTGTAAACTGCGTCTGCACTGTTTCTGCTTTTCCCTGCTTCCCCCCTCCCCAGCTGCCTCCTGGCTGCAATGTGGGCACAGCTAGAAGATGCCTAGCCCTGCCATGGGTTGGAAGCTGAATCCAGGCTGCAGCTGGGTTGACAGCGAGGTAGAGTAGCGAGAAGGGACAGTGGCATGGGTACAGCTGGAAGCTGCACAGCCCCAAAACAGCTACTCTGCTTGCGTGTTGGGCTGGACAGGTGGAAGTTGTGTTGAGATCAGGGGGAAGTGGAAGCAGGGAGAAGTGGGAACAGCGGGGATACAAGTAGAGGAGCTGTTTCAGGGCCATGCAGCTTCCAGCTGCATCCGCAGCATCTCTGCTTCTCTCAGTGGATAGCTGTTGTTTGGCTTGTGGCCCAAATGGGCCTTAATATGCTTTAAACAAGAAATACCTGTGCCAACATGAATCTTGAGTCCTAAGAAAAAAAAGACTTGTTACAACTAGTCCTTTCCGGAAAAGTTATTCTTCCCTTTGGGAGGGACTTTATCATTATCAATTTAATACCTATGCTTTCTTAGGTGAAGGGAAAAGTGGTATGTGTGGGTTTTTTTAATGATTTTTTTATGGCTATCCTTTTGTGTAGAATTTCTTAAGTTTGTTTGTGTTTTTTGTTTTTTAACAGTGACTTAAGATTATCTAGAATTCGACTCTTGGAGCTGTTTACTGATTTGAGTTGTAATCCAGAAATGATGAAGAGTGCCACTGACCTATACTTCTCACTCTTGCAGGGTAAGACCTTGAAAGGCTACTAATAAATCAGGAGACCATTGCTTAGTAATCTGGAATTTAATGAAACTTCTACAAATTTGTGTTATTTTAATCTTATGTGGAGGCATTATTTGTTCACCAAAAATACAGCATCTTTTAGGTTGGTCTATCCCAACCATCTGTTAAATGATCACCTGGCCTTCTCCAGGTTCTCAGTCAGCATCTTGGCACTGTAAGAGACACAGATAGTCCTTTGTCTCTGTCTTTTTAACCACTTTCTGATGGGGAGAGACATTAATTTTTAATCACTTTGATACCACACTATAGTGAATTACTTCCAGAAAGTCTTGATTCGCATCAATTAGAGAATTTACCAAAGCAAAAGTATAAAATGTATCTAGTCTAATGTGAGACCATAGTTTGTTATATTTAGTTGCAGTAATGTGCTCATCTTTACCAAGGTGCTTATATGCTGCTCATCACCAGCATCTGAGCTATTCAGTGATATGTTATAGCTTATTCATGTTACCTCAAAACTTTTTTTTTAAATCTCAGTAACCTATTCTGAGTTAGCATTTTCCCTCTGTGTCCCTTTTGCTGAAGAGTCAGTCAAGTACAATCCTTGAGCTCTTTGCAGTAGGTAGATTTTAACTTAAAATAACTGTTAGCTGTGCATTTCTAAGCAGTATCAGTCTGGGGACAATTTTTGCAGTGGTGTCATATGGTATATGCTAATCTGTTACCAAAACCTTTTTATCCCACATAAATTTTATAAATATTATGTGAGCCTTTGTTTCCTTGTCTGTTTCCAAGCCACCATTTTCTATGCTGGTTTGAAATACTGTTTTGAAATTATATATAAAAAACAATTTTCCTTTTCCATACAGAGTGCTTTCTCTGTAATGACTTATTTGTTTGTATGCCAATAGCTTTCAGTGTCTCAGCCTGCTCTGAAGTTCAGACCAAATTAACTTTGATTTGACAATTTGTTGATTTTTGTCAGCTTGGAAAGCCCTGAAGTATTCAGTGATTTCATTTTGTAATGTGCCTGAAGGAGTACTTGTTATAGATTATCATCTGTGGCATGTGGCAGTCTGGAGACTAGGCCAGGGGGGGGCAAAATGCGGCCTGGGGGCTGGATGTGGCCCGCCAGGCCACTCTATCCAGCCCGCGGGGCCCCTAAAAATTTAGAAAATTAATATTTATCTGTCCTGGGCTGCCTGTCATGCAGCCCTTGATGGCTTGCCAAAACTCAGTAAAAGGTACTCTGCCCAAAATAATTGCCCCCACTGCTATAGACACCACCACAGAAGTAGTAAAGTAACTGGCCAAGTTGCTGCAGAAAAGGTGGAAGGGAAAGAATGTCTTCAAAGGGTTTCTATACCCAAACACTAAAGTCTTCTCTTCACAAAGGAAGTTTTTCAAATATTTGCCATGATTGTGAAAACCACTGTTGGCAACTTTGGGAACCCTTGTTGTAAGTGCCAAATTGATCAGAGCTTCTCTGTGTTGCTTTGTATGAAAAAAATGCTTAAACTGTGAGCATCCCACTTATAATAGGGCTCCCAAAATTTCTAATATCACCAGATGTGAATTGGAACTAGGCACAGCACAAATCTTTTGCAAAATTCCCCTATGGTGCACAGGGTTTGCAGGGTCAAGCTGGTAATTCAGAACAGGGAGTTTGTTGTTAGGATGGGGGGGGGGTGTTCTATAAATCTTGCCTTCTCCTTCATGAATAAAAGTTTTTTATAGGGCTGTCAATCACTATTGATATGCAAAATTAACGCAAGAATCAATTAACAGGTTCACTTTTCTTAACGCATTAAGTGCACATGTGGTTTTGGACACACACACCCCCACCCCCCCCCCCGCCCCCCCCCCCCACACACACACACTCTGCCAACACGTGTACTTCCAGGCTCTTACAACTTACTCTCCCCGCAGCCTAGGTGTAGGCTCTGGGTGGCTACAGCAGGAAGGCGGAGGGAAGGGGGGCACACCACCCTGCCCCACCCCACACAGCCCCCATTCAGGGCCCTGGGCTGGCCATGTCGGGGGTTCAGGTAAGGTGACATTGGGCCATGGCAGGGCTGCATGGCACCCTTGGGTCATGCGGTTTGGGCTAGGGGCAGGTCGGGACTGCCTGGGAGCTCTGGCATGAGCCGCCTACAGGTCTCTGCACATCCCCAGTCCTGGCCCCCAGGGAGCAGTGGCAACAGTGATCCTGTGCCCCTGCGGAGGCAGCCATAGACAGGATTCCCACCGAGCCACCTCCTGCAGCCCCTGCCCTGTGCATGCCCAGCCCTAGCCCAGTGCTGACAAAACCCAAGCTGAACTGACTCTCCTCCCTATACCACCGGGGCTCCTGCTAGGATGCACACGGAGCTTCAGGACCCACTAGGTCCCAGTGTCAGCCCAGGATGTGTGAGGAGGAGAGTGCTGGCTCCACCTGGCTTGGCAGCAGCAGCTCAGGCTCCGTTGATGCTGGACTGGGGCTACGGGAGATGGCTCTGTGAGAATCCTGCCCCCACCCACTGGCAGCAGCTCCCTCCGCAAGGCCGCAGGTCTGTTGTTGCCACTGCTTCCCTGAGGACCCAGACGGGGGATGTGCAGGGAACTGTGGGCCCAGAGGTGGCTCATGCCAGAGCTCCTAGTCGGTCCCAACCCACCCCGAGCCTGAGCCATGGGGTCTGTGTGTGCCAGGCAGCCCCGCTGCAGCCCAATGCTACCTTCCCCGAACCCCAGTGCTGCCAGGTCAGCTGCATGGCGCCCTGGATTGGTGTTGTGTGGGGTTTGTAGGTGGGTATGGGCACCCCCCACCCCTCACTGTCTTCCTGCTGCAGCTGCCTGGAGCCCGTGTCCCACCAGACCTGTTGAGCAAGTAAGCAAGGAAGTTCAGGCCAGGTTGGAACAGCTACCTGCAGCCCAGGCTGCCCATGGCCACTGCTCCTGGGACAAAAGCGGGGTGAGCCCACCGCTGCTGGGGCTGTGCTCAGGTGGAGGGCATGCTCAGGGCAGCTCCATAGAGACCCCACTCAAATTAGGCATCCTGCCAGGGCGTGCGGGGGTCTCTCCTCCCCAAGCTCCAGACCCCCCTGTGGGGAACCCCTCTCCCCAGATTCCAAACCCAGCACACACATCCACAGCCCCCCACAACTTCACAAATTCACACCTACCCCCCAACCGTACAAAGTACCTGCATAATTGTGCATAATTTTTAGTTTTTCTGCCCTTAATTTTCAGTCATTAGGTGTGCAATTAAAATCACGATTAATTGCAACTATCTTTTTAATCGCACAAGTAATCATTATTACATTTTTTAATTGTTTGACAGCCCTGGGTTTTTATGAAGAATGCAAATGAGACCATCTTTTTCTATTCTACCTGTCTGTATCTCTTCATCATTCCCCATTCCCTTCATATCCTATTGGTTCTGTTTTCTCATTTTTAAATTGCCTGTGGCATGTTTTTATTTTAACAGGTTTTATCATTTCGGTGGATAATTCTTCTCAAGAGAGCAAGTTACGATATATTCAGAATTTTAAGTGGACAGACACATTACAAGGGCAAGTCCCAAGGTACGTGTGTTTTCACAGTTACAATATATATAGCCGTTTTATAGTATAGATACATCACTTTAAAAATACATAGTAGAGTAGACAAATGTAGCACAGTGCTGTGACCACTCAATATTTCCAAGGGATTCATTTGTTTTAAAATGATATAATTAGTTCCAAGTATATTGACAGTTTTCTTCTATTTAAAGTTGGAGACCGATTTTAAATAGTGCAGGAAGTAACTATGCAGAATACATATGCAATAAGAATTAGCTATTTCAGATTTTTAAAATGGTTAAACTATTAAATCAGAAACTTAAATATCAAGGTGGTTGCTCTTATACCTCCTGGGGCAAACCCCTCACTCTTCTTTTGCACATTTTGTCATCTAAATCAAGGTCTTCTGGTAAAAGTTAATGATTTTCCCTCTGTTCTGTAGCACACTCTTGGAAACTATAAATAGAAAACCAGACTGTAATAGAAAACAATGGAAATACATGGGGGGGGGGGCAGGACCATTCCAGGAAAAAGATAAGATTTTAACTTCTTTGAAAACTTTTCTGTATACATATGCCATTTTGTCATAATTACGTAACAGGTTGCAGTAGAAAGCATTTTGGTGCGGTGTATCTGCTAAATTAACAGGGGCAAACCTGTCACTTTTTCTTAGTTTTAACTAGCTATTTCAGACATAGGCTTTCCATGAAATGCCATTTAAAATAGATGGTGAAATATGTGTCATATCTGTATCTTAATTCCTACTTTTTGTTTTTCTGTTTAAAATAAAAACTTGGCTAAGCTTTCAGAAAGACTCGCCTGAAGGGCACATCTTTTAATGTGGGATTTGTTCACATGAGCTTTTGGAGGGAATAAGTAAATGATTAAATCTTCTTGAGACAGTTCAAGGCACAGAAAAGTTAGGAACTCCAATGATGAATGCAGTGATTGTTACATTACCTAACTACACATGACCAAACATGTATGAACAGATTTGAAATCATGAAATTGCTTGTGTTTTGTTTTTCCTTCAGTGCCCAGCAGGATGCAGTATTTGAGTTGGCTTCCATGGGATTCAATGTGGCTCTGTGGTACACAAAATACTCATCGAGACTGGCAGGAAAAGAAGAGTAAGTGTTTTCTGGTTTTGTCAGTAGTGATGCCATGTCAACAAAAAACTTCATCCACTTTTGAGTTCTGGTTGCTCTAATTCAGGGTTGTCAGACTGGTATGGCCCCCAGGCCAGATCCAGAGCCTGATGCTCTTCCCAAGCTAGATCCAGACCCACTCTGGTGGTAGGTTGAGCAGTGGCAGCAAGGTGAACAGCATCAGGGAGCAATAGGAGTTAACACAGCTGTTGCTTGTCCCTGTCATGAACTGTATTCCCAACGGTGCTGCATACCCCAGATTCTGGCAATGCACCCCACTACTAAATGTCCAGGTTCTCTTGGGTCACTGCAGGCAGGTTACACAGCTCTGTGGCTTGTATGTTTAACAGCCCTGCTCTACTGCATATCCTGCCACCACAAGTGTTAATTGAGAACATCAGTTAAGGCAGCCTTTGTTCACATGCTTTTATCAAGAGTGTACTGTTCTGGCTCTTGGCCTCTACGGTGTGTGCACAAATTCCTCTGTGTTGTACTTGGATAGACAACTTGACCTTCGGTCACAGCTGGATTAATTAGTGAAATCTAAACTATATTTTCATGCTGGAAGGTACACGTTACTATAGCAGAATAGCCTTAGTAGAGGTAAGGCACTAACACTAAGAATAATGAGCAAATAAAACTACTATAAGAATGGAATCCGAACTTCTTTGGCTTTTACATCTGATCTAACTGAACAATGTAAGGTGGTTGAGAAGTTTTGGTAAGGTTATGAGTTCATTGGTACAAAACAAATATTAGGTGAATTGTATTTAATAATTATTTTTTTAATCTTTCAGTATAAATGAAGATGAAGCAAAAGATGTTCACAGGAGCCTGAAGATAGCAGCTGGGATTTTTAAACACCTAAAGGTAGAGAACATATCTTTTAATTTTGTTCTGCAAAATGTCTCTGGACAGAGGTGTTGTTTACATCTTGCTGTGTGTAATGTCACCATGTGACAAGTAATATTTTTTAAGGCTTTGCTTTTTGTTATGCAGAAGTAGGCTGCATGCAATAAATAATGATATTGGATTCTTTTGAATACCACAGAAAATAACTTACTTGAGCAGTCATTTTTGTGGTTGGATTCTTCTTAATTGTAAAGGTGGGGGAAAAAGCCAATGGCAATAGTCCCTGTGTTCGTAAGTGTCTTTGTAACAGTCTTCATCACTATGATTCCGTCAGACATTGTACCCACTTAGTACAGTATATCCCATTCAAGCTCATAATCTTAGGACTGAAAGAAGGTTCTACATTTATTCCATCTTAATGTAATGTAAAGTGTAATGCTCACTGAGTATAGAATAACCCATGCCAGGATATAGACATGCATACTTTGGAGGGGCATGTTCAAAAGGACAGCAGCCCTTAATGTTCTAACTGTGCGTGGACAAGCCAGGAATGATACAAACGAAGCAAAATCTCTCCATCTTTAATGTATTAAAAGTTGGAACTTTTAACAGTTGGACCAGTGTTAAAAGTTGGAACGATTTTGCTATGGTTGTATCGTTCCCAGCTTGTCCACACTAACGATTAGAATGAGGCAGCTGCTGATCTTTTAAAATGGCTCCAAATGTACGTGTGTCCATACCTGCAGTTGCTGTTCATTCCCTGGTTACAGTTATTTGTGCCCTGAGCTCAAGGGGTTAATTGATTTAACCAGTATACAGAGAATTGATGTTTTGTTATAATGTGAACAGTAGGCCGAACATTTGCTGTGCTTTATTTTGTGCAGTTGTGAATTATGCTTTTTTCTGATATGCACATAAGTGGAGCTTACTAACTTACAGTCTGAAAAAAACCTCACTTTAAACTTAATACTGAAGTGCTTTATTTGAACTAACCCTAAAAATGATTTTCTGCTATGTAGGAAAGTCATATTCCCAAAGTGATCACTCCTGTAGAGAAGGGGAGAGATCTAGAAGCTCGACTTATAGACTCCTACATCATTCAGTGCCAAGCTGAAGCCCAGGAAGGTATTGCAAAATGTGCATGTTTATAAGCGGAATATTTGTGTGTGCAGTTCTGTAGTGCAGTAGTTCTCAACCTTTTTAGATTTGAGGCACCTCTCCATTTCAAAAACTAATTTATTACAGTGCTTACCTCCTTGCAGAGGGGCCAGGAATTGGAGGTGGGAAAACAGTCAGGCAGCAAGAACCTGACCTTGCCTTTATCTGCTTACCTTGTCATATCTGGAGCATGAGCTTGCCCTTATTGGCTTATCTCCTCTCACATCCTGCAGCACCCTTCAAAAGATCTCATGGCAGCCCAAGGTGTCCCAGCATCTTGGCTGAGAATCACTACTCCAGGGGTTCCTGATGTCTCCTGGATAGTGACAGCCAACATTCTTCTGAAGTTCTTTGGGGAGTCAAGTTATTTGTAGCCAGAACTGAAATCTTCACTATCTTAAGGTGCCAGAAAATCATTCCAAATATTTATCAGTTTTGAAAAAGTTCTTAAGGAAATTTATCTTCTCCAGTAATTGTTTAACATAGTTTGAAAACAAGAAAGTATGCTAGAGATCCAGGGGTGTAGGTTGTAGCCATGTTGGTCTAAGGACATAGGCAGACAAGGTTCCTTGGGTGAATTTGATATCTTTTATTAGACCAACCCAAATAGTTGGAGAATATTTATTAAGCAAGCTTTCGGATTCGAAAACCCTTCGTCAGGCTAAGGAAGTTTCAGCAGTTGGTGTGTGCTCTTCCTGGATGGAATAAAAAGTAAACAAGCCAGGGGCTGGGCTGGGGAGTCAATTGCCAGGCAGATTATAATCCAAATACTTTAAAGTAAGTGGAAAAATATGCCACCAACATTATTGAGTGCTGATTTACAGCTACTTATTATGTCTTAATTTTATCATAATTTGTCACTTGTTGGAGCCCAGTAGTACTCTTGTTTATAGTATTCAAATTAACTGAATTGGAAGTTTTAGCTGATAAACCCCTAATTATGTTTGATAAGACTTTCTACAATTAAATTTTATTTATTTATTTTTTTTTTAGTGACAATTGCCCGAGCTATTGAATTGAAACACAATCCTGGTCTAATAGCTGCTCTTGCCTATGAAACATCCAATTTTTACCAAAAAGCTGGTAAGATAATTATAATTTGATGTCCTTAGTGACTTAGTAGCTTGTATGCTGTATAGAAAGACTGCATTAGCAGTGCACCTGTGCTTCCATTTAACAATAGAAAGTAAAAAAAAAAGTGTGTTAAACAGTCAAGTCCCAACTGATGGTTCAGGTGTCTAATTCACAATTTAACATTTATAGTGGACATGTCTAATAATAAGAGGCCTCCTAGCCATGTGGGAGGGTCTATTCCCTGGGTGTTAAGTAGTGGACAAAATGGGGTGAAAGTCAAGGAAATGTCTCCAATTGTTCAACATTGACTTCTTAAAGTCAGTGAAAGGTGACATGAAGACTTCCTCAGCCATCCTTGGCAAGAGGGGTGATTAGTAGGGCTGTGCAAAATGGCACCGGTCCATTTTGACTTGAGTTTCGAGGTTTCGATGGAACAGTGTTTTGTTTCAAATTTCATTTAGATTCGAAATTGCTGTTCTGTTTTGCTTCGTTGAAACAGTGATGCTATTTTGACATTTTGCCCATTCGCTATAATGGGGAAGCTTGAAATAGTCTCTCATCTGGTAGGCAGATTGGGAGCCCGCAACCCTGGGAGGGCTGCGGGGGCTGTGCCAGTCCTCTCAGGGCTGTGGCTCCCCGATCTGCCTGCCAGATGAGGGAGGGAAGCTGGGTGCTGCCACCTGGGACAGGGGAGCTGGGGAAGGGAACTGAGCCCAATTGCTCGGTTCCCCTCCCCAGTGCTACGATTGGGCTGGAGAAAGGAACTCGTAGCTGGGCTGAGTTCCTTTCCCCAGCCCGATTGTAGTGCTGGGGAGGGGAATTGAGCCTGGGCCCAGGCTGTGATTGGCTTCCCGCAGCCTGGCCACGGGAGGTGGGGAGAGCCAGGGCTGCACTCCTGGCTAAGCCACATGGGGCTGCGGAGCCACTGGGGGCACAGCCCTGGTTCTTCTCTGTCTCCCACCACCTGGCTGCTTTGAAATGTTTCCTAACTTTCAAAACATTTTGACTAGCTTCATTTTGTTTCAAGGTGTTTTAAAGGCCTTCGTTTTAATGTGATTTCGCTGTTTCGAGCTCGAAATGAGTTGAAACAGTGTCGAATCGAAATAGCCAGCAAAATTTTGCACAGCCCTAGCAATTAGATGTACTATAAGTTCTAAGGCAGGCTGGGGATTATATATATGTTGCTTAGATTTGGTAAACTGGTTTGAGGACCTTCTGAGTTAGACAAGAATATTGGTTAACTGTGTGAGATATTAGTGTTGTAATGCAAGTAGAGCTTATAAAATGTTTCTTGACATTAAGACTCAGAACAAAATGTAAAATAAACATTTGCAGGCAAGGTTCTTTGGGTACGCCAGCAACCAAATAAACCTTTAGACTGTTGAGCAAAATTATTCCTTTGTCTCATAGACATCAGCGTGTATAGAGAAGGGGTGTCAAACTTTTCTAGGGCCCTGGAATAGTTCTGGACTGAGGGATTCCTCATTGGCCAGATCCAGCCTTGGGTATTGTGGGAGGCACTGTGGCCACTGCAGCAGGTCTGAAGGTGGCAAGAAATCTGGAGGGATTTGGGAGCTGTAGTGGTGAGCCAAGTTTGCCACCAACAGCAGTGGGCAGCAGGGTCAAAGGGCCCTAACTTCCTGGCAAGCCAAGCACCCACATCTTCCACATAGTGAGGCTCTGCAGTCTGGATTCAGTCCATGGACTGTATATTTGACACCTCCAGTGGAGAGGGAAGAGGTGCACAGCTGCATTAATTAATCAGAAATGTAGGTGTTCAAGACAGTGTTATGTCCGTTAATGTGGTTTCCTGTAGGAACTACAGGAATAATTGCTGCACCTTAACTATATTTTGCATACTGTTGATTGCTCGAAGATCACCACTGTGTTTAAAGGGTTTTTTATGATTTGGAGATTTCTATAATTCTAGATCAGACATTATCTAGCTTGGATGTAACATACACGGGTAAATGGAGGAAGTACTTACAGTTGAAGACCTGTTTCTATCTGGCCTATGTGAGTACTTTGTTTGTGTCCAGTCTATGAATGTTTCAGTATTTAAAAGTTAGACAGGAAAAGGGATTCAAGCATTGCTTTTTCATTGTCACCTCAGTGTGAGAGGATAATTGGAATTCCTATAGCTTGTGTAAAATGTTTACTGTTTTAGAGCAAGATGGGATCCCTACTCTCTAGAATTTGGGAAGATTCCTTGCTTCTATAAATGAGCCAAGGTGGTCTGAGCATAACACTAGTCTTTCATTCTGTGCACTGAATCTCAGTCTGTTTTTAGATGCAATTAAGAGTTGAAGTCCTGATGAGACGGCCGCTAATGATATTGGGTCCCACAGACAACCCCTGTGTCTTTTAGCAGCAGGTGCATTTAAAAAAGATTAGAACCTTTTTTCATTTCCTAACTGCTGATGGCAGCTCACTTTGAGGATGGAAGGGCCTGTAACTCTAACTAAACATGACAGCACTGTACTTTATTCCATCATTGGTTTAGTTCATGCAATAAAAACAAAGAGTACTAATCTCACCTGGTTGCTAATAAGACAAGAAACATTTAGCTATAGGCTCAACAAGGAGAAAGTTAGGATCAAGTTAGTTTTGTACCATATCTTAGAAAAACTAGAATATAAACTCTGACAAAACCAGAAGCAGCAGTTTAATTTCTCAGACCAACAAGAAATGTATGTTGACTCATGAAAACATTTCTGTTCACATTGGGTTTAGGATATAATTTAAATATTGTATTTCTTTACAAACGTTATGCCCCAAAAAGAACTCTAATCAGACATGAGGGTAAGGGAGACTAATGGGAATATGCTGAAAAGTTGCTTAAACTTTGCCATAACCATTCAGAGAAACCATTTTAATTGAAGGTTGATCATAGATTTAAAATCTCCTCAGCGTTTTTCATACGTGACTTTAATCACAAAAACTGAGCTGAGTTTATTCCCACCTTCCCTGCTGAAGAGACATGCTCTTTTTCTTCAGTACAAGTGCTGCTGTGTATATTAATTCCTTGCACCACATCCTGCTGGCTGACTCTGTGCAAGTGATGACAACCCAAAAAGTGGATGCAATGACCCACGTCTAAAAAGAAAAAAAAACCCCAGAAAAAATAGTTGGACGACAGGAAGATGCCTACTGATGCCAATACAAATATTCTTTCCCATCAGGCATATTGCTATCATGGTCAAACACTGCTGGCCAGTGATAAATGTGGAGAAGCCATCAGATCTCTGCAGGAATCAGAAAAATGTAAGTATGGTTCTTAAAACCCTCCTGGAACATCTCTCGTTCTACCTGAAGGCCCTATGGTTTTTGTAATTCAGAGCAGTTTACAAGGCTATCCATTTATTTAAGTGTTAGAGCTAAATAAACGCACACTGATTACATCAGAATAGGCATGGTCTGTATAAGAGCTTTCAAAAATCCTTAGTCCCCAATGTTTGTGGTCTGTAAACTTCTATAATATAAAGAAGTGCTTACTGAAATAGATATTTTTCTCTTGTTATCAACTTAATATCTCCCTAAGAGAGGGCTATAGCCTGTCCCTACAAAGAAGAAGGATGGATACATTTATTGCAGGGTCACAGCAGACAGAAGTTAAAAAGTGAAAAACAAATTGACTCGATCTGTAACAGGGAGCCAGAGGCTCCTGTTACTTTAAGGGGAGAAATTGCAATAGCTGAGGCCCACTGGCAGAAGCAGGTATGTCTCCATGTGAGGGAAGGCAGCTGAATCTGGGCTAGCTGCAGGGAAATAGGTAGCTAGACTTGTTGGCACTAGATTTATGACCCAGATACCTTGTTCCGGGCTGACCCAAACCCTCAGACTGGCCATGACCTCTCCTTTCGATAATAGATAAATTTTATTGATGCACAGTGATAGCAGATAAGAATAATCCAAACAATTCTATATATTTTTCTAGTCCTAGAGCTCCACAGAGTTAAGGTACATCTGGCCAGTACCCAAGCTTCAGGCTGAGGTTCTGTCTTGAATGTCAGATGTCAGCACGATCCTGGAGGTCGGAGGCCAAGGTCCCCCTCCTCCCCCGCAGTTTGTATGGGTGAGACAGGCTGGTGGTATACCCTCTATCCATGGTTGCCTTGGGTTTCTCTCTCAGGAACCCTTTGCTACTCTGAAATCCCTCCCTTTGTATCTTTTTCCCTCTGTGATAATGCCTCTTCTTTTGGACCTTGCTGATTGGTCTCTCTGTGGTTGTCATACTGTTCATATTCTGTGCTGTCAACTTATTTGTTTGTTTCACAAACTCATCACATGAGCACATCCTAATTTGGGCTTTACCAGTCGTCGTCTTTTAATTTGGTCTGTTCTCCAAACCAGAAATCTCAAGGGTGCTGCAGTTTGGCGTTGTAACTTGGTGCCGCCTTGTCTCACGTTATGGAACAGTGAGATACATTCCTTTAATTTCCCAGCCTGTGTGTCTGTTTGCTGCTTGTCTGCATCAAACACAGCCCACCTTGAAGAAACTTTGTCACAGACAGGCTTTTTAGAAATTGATTAACCCTTACTGTTGCCCTGGACCATTATTCTAATGCATATCTATTTTACCTATAAGCCAGTTCCCAAAATCAAACCTCTAACTATCATTTTCTAGCCATCAAGACCCATAGGCTGCAAGTGCCTATTGCGTGGCTAGCTGCCTACTAATAGGACAATAGGGCAAAGCCCTGGGTAAGCAGCGAGAGAACTACTGCATCTTAGCCAGAGAAGCAGCAGTAGGCTGCTCTGAAGGCTGAGGAGATGCACCTGTGGCTGGTCAAGAGAACACCTGATCAGAAGGGGAGGAGCCCAGGGGATATAAGCCTGGGTTTCTGAGGCAGATGGACAAGTACAGCACTGAATTCGTTGGGGAGAAGATCTCCTGCTAGTTCAGGTATTCAGGGAATGGAAGCTGTAAGCCAGATCAGATACTCCTAGGGGCTATGAGAGCCAGTGTGTGGGGAGCACATATCAGTGCACCCTCATATCCACACACCATAAGCAGAGCAGTAGTTGTAATCTTACTCTGAACTTCTTTTAATTCTGTGGTTCCATATAACATACTACTGTTCTTCTTGTATTCGTCTTTGTGGTGGTATAATATACTTCTCTGTCCTCCCAGGTCTTATAGCTACCTTTTTTTGCTGCCTGTAACCAGATTTTGTCCAACTTTCTAGGTTGGAGTAGTCATCCTGGAACCAGTTTAACTTGCTTCTACAAATGGTTATTTTAGTATGTTGGGATAGAATCCTAGCTAGGATACTCCCCCTCTCATATTTAAGCAGGGCAGAACAGTAGTGACCAGCTTTAACTGATAACTTTCATTGCTTTCTTCTGCAGTCTTTACCAAAGCTGAAGCATTATGCAAAGAATATGGGGAAACCAAAGGGCCTGGGACTACTGCCAAACCTTCTGGACATCTATTCTTTAGGAAACTAGGAACTTTGGTTAAGAACACCCTAGAAAAATGTCAGCGAGAGAATGGATTCATGTAAGTATATACTTCTTTTGGCGCATTGCTTTGCATGATCTTTAGACCCCTCCTTTGTTGTTATTTTAGGACTAGAGCATATATTTTTCTAATGCAACTCTGCAATCCAGTGAGGAGTAGCATGTGGCTCAGAGTGTTCACAGTTCCTTCCCTAGAACCAAATGAGTCTCTGCTATAGCAGATTACTCCTCCCTCCTTGTTCTTAAGTTAAACCGCCTTAACTGATATGCTGGAAAGGATGAAGTCCAAATTCCACTTCCTTCCCCTGACGACCCTCTTCCTGCCCTCCTGCACTGAAGCAGTGGTCCTGCGGAGGATGTGCTCTACCCCACTTCCCTAAACCTTGATATGAATTCTGTGAAACCTGCCAGGCATAAAATAAGAGCTTGGACACACAAAACATGCTGTGTTATTAGCATTTACAGTGGGACACCTGTGTATCTGTGTGTATGAGGATTAAAGGTAAATACAGCACTTACTCTGTTGCATGTGTCCACAGCTAGCTTGTGATAGCTGTTTTCTATAGGCTAACAGACTATTACCCACCCCCTGTTAACTTCTGCTATAAGCAGCAGTTGTACGTCTCTCTGCTCTCCATCTAGTGTCCAATACACTAGTGTAAATGTGTGTCATTACACAGCTAAATTCCCAGGGGATGCCAGATAACGGAGCTTTTGCTGTGTTTTTGAGTCTAGAATTGCTATTCCCCCCCCCCCCCCTTATTGTATAAAAGGCACATGCAACAGGGAAATTAACTAAACATCAAATGCTGTCTGATGCACATGAAAATAATTTTTCCTACTCTCCTTCTGTTATAGTAATCATGGTTTTTAACAATAGCACGTACAAAAATTAACACTAGCTCATGTCTCTTTAAAAAAGTAATTTGTCACATGGCCAACATCTGTTCCATGAACGTTCATGCCATGATGACGTTATAGCGGTTTGATGAGCATTGGGTAAGGAACCAGTCCTCTGATCTATCTGGGCTTTTGTCACTATAGTATGTACTGACATCACCTTTTGTCAGAGGCATTAGTAGCTCTGATTTTCATTTTTATTTTAATTGCCTTTAAACAGAAGTAGCATTTGTCTCTTCCCACTAAAACAAAGGGGGGAAAACCCTCTTAAAGTGATAGGGGCCACAGTAGCAAATGGGCGAGAGTACAAATGGGAATTTGCCTCTGGTCTTGTGACTCCTCTGGGAAACCGGCTAAACTGAATATTGTTCGGTGTTCAGTTCTTTAAATCATATGGGTCTAGTACAGTGATAATAGTAGGATGCCTTTGTAAGTAGGGAA
>NW_005842362.1:1150592-1166352 GCF_000455745.1 Alligator sinensis
TAACTGATAATCTGAAATAATCTCTCTTCAAATCTTTATTTACTGTGTTTATAAAACGCTAAATTCTGTCTTAGTTACTTCCAAAAAGTGCCACCGGAAGCTCCCCAACTCGAGCTGAAAGCAAACTACGGCTTGGTAGAACCTGTTCCTTTTGAATTTCCTCCTTTGGATGCACACTGGACCCCAGAGTCACTTGCTGCATTTGATCTGACTAAGAGGCCAAAGGATGAGAGTGTAAGAACATTTTACCTTTCTTCTCTCCCTCCTGTCAACTACATCCCATGCGTGGTGCATATTTGGCACTAGGTCCTTAGGTCTTCCCTGCTTAGTAGTAAGACCACCAGCCTTCTGGATGCAGGTTACCAGTTCAACTGTTTAAGATTAGGCAAGTTGAATCCTGTTTTCAGCCTTCCTAGGATGTTAAGCTGTAGCCAGTGACATTTCAGCAGGCACTGACATACTTGGGGTTAATGCTATAGAAAAGTCTATTAAAAAGAAGTGGGTGAGACTATTGATCCACCTGTCTTTTAGTAGTTTGACAGTACTGAAGAGCATCCTAGAACAGGAGTATACCATGTATACAATATATGCCACTTGTCTTTTGGCCAGTCCTCATTATTTTGTCCTTTTGAGAGTTCTCTTTATTTGAGGCCTCATCTAAGCTTTGTTACACCTGTGTGCAAGTTGGTGCGAAGTACTGCCAGTTCATGATGGGCACTCAGTTATTTGGTCCTAGGGCAGTGGCGTTGGATCCATGTCATTCTTTCTTAGCTGGACAACTCTGGTTGGCCCAGAGCTGAAAAATGACATTGTTTTCTTTTAGCCGTGTAATCTTCCTGTTTGATATTTCCTTGGATAGATTTTGAGGATTAGTTTGCTTGAATGCCACTGGTACTTTAATGCAGTGTAATTTCAGTTCTTGAGTAGGTGCAATAAGCTAGTTGGATTTAAACACTGTACATTTCAAGCTGCTGTGATGAGAAAACTTGGCAATTTTCTTTCTCTCTCCTTCATTTTTTAAAAACAGCCCTGAGGGTGCAGAAAAGAAGAACTTGGTGGCTTATAGTTTGCACAGCTTCAACATATATATGTTGTGTGGAACTTAGGAGTTTGAATTCACGACTTACATTTATTTTTTCCAAACTTTCTTCTTGTCTACAGGCTAAGCCAAAACCAGAGGAAGAAGTAAAACCTCTGAAAGAACCAGATATAAAGCCTCAAAAAGACAGTGGATGTCAGATCTCTTAAATGCCATAAGTACTTGGAATTCCTGCCACAAGCTTCTATTTGGTGACTTCTGGGGCTTTTGTTTAAGATCCCATATTTTGTGTTGTCTCTTTTTTTTAATCCTAAAGATTAATTTACTGAATTTATATTTAATAGCCATCTGTCTTGATTGACAGTGTGACTGGATTGGTAGAAGAAAATTATTTATATCTGCTTTATTTTTGTTTTAGTTGGTACCTCAAAAAATGGACTCAGTTGTCGTCTTTGCTTCTACAGAGATTTTCATCTATAACCAATAGTACTAGGGTTTGGCTTCTATATGTAGAATAGCATAGAAGGAAAGAATTGTGGGGGGGTAAAAGTCAGGATGTGGTTCCTCTTCACAGTGATAATTCATATAGCATAAACTTTGATTCATATCTTTTGTTTGACAGGAAATAGTACTGATTTAGTCATGTTTGCCACAAAGGCTTAACATTCTGTGGTGTTGCTATTCTATTGTTACCGATGAATGAGAAAAATAATTTCTCGATTTTTGTGCTTTTATAAACATGGAAACTTCTGTAGTAAAATCACTGTCTCAGAACTTCTTTAGAAGTTCCCCATAACCAGAACAGTTACTACTGTCTAGTTGCATCAAATGCAGTATGATTTTTTCCAACCTAAATTGGGTTTCCGTATGCCTGAATTCTTAAGAAGGTGCTTCTTCAATGGTATGTTTTTTCTATCCTGTTCTTTCATTTTATGTGCTTTAGTGTCAGGTTGCTAGTTTGCTTATAGTATGTGAAAGCGAAGCAGCAAGCAAGTAGAAAAGCTCTTTAAAATGTATTATGGTATCACGTTTGTAGAATTTTTAGAGGTTAAAATATTTTGTAAAGTCGTGGCCTCTCAGAACCTCAGATGAATACATTTAGTTCATAAGCATAATTAAATAGACTGTAATTGCTCCATTTCTGTATGGGACATATTGGTATGATGCCATAGGGAGAGTAAGTAAGACAGCATAGACATTTTAGTAGTATGCAGAGAGCATTCTCTTTTTAGATCTCACTAACATCAGATGTAAACTGCAGCATCTCCCTCCCAGCTTTCTCAAGGCCTACTTGTAATCAGCCCCTGGATGCAGAACAGTTGCTGAAATCCAGCCCTCAGTAAGAATGAAGTGCTGCTGTCTGAAAGAGGGAAATGATTTGAAGGACTTCTCACTACTTTAATTTTCCCACTGTTGAAGGCATGTGCTCTCGGAGAAGTTAGTGTGTGTAGCTTTGGTCTTGTGGGCATTTGATAGTACTCGGGGGACCAGAATAACTACAGCAACAAAAATATTACTTCCATCTGCAAGTGATCAGATTATCTGGCACATAGTGTCAGCCCTGGTGAGCCAGGTGCTTGTGTCCTTCAGGCTCTTGATCATTGTAAGTCATCACACCTAGGATTGAAAGTTATGCTTTGAAAGCTCCAGATTACATAAAACACAGCATCTTATGTCCTCAGCATTACAGGTTACTGTAAAAGCATGTCCCCATGCTCTGCTGTCTGCACTGGCTTTCCTTTCAAAGGAGTCCTGTTGAATGGCTCTTTATTCATAATTCTCAGTGGGACTGGATCTAGCTACCTGAGAAGTCAGGACCTCCCATAATGGCTACATTCCCATGGAACAAAGAGAAGGCTATCCAGTAAGAGGATGATTGTGAAATGGAAAAGCGGAGTCTTCACAGGAGCTGGACCAAACTAGGCAACTGACTTCTGTGAAGGAAAAGAATGATCCTGGTAGAAGTAAGCATTATGCTGAAAGCAAACACAAAATCCAGTACTCGGTTTACCCTTCTCCTATCTGTTCTATATACTTTGAGCTGTTTCTCCCCCAGAGACTATAACGTAAGAACAAAAGAGTTTCTGTTTTTACATCTTATGAGAGGCTTAGCTGTGGTGTTACAGAGAATCTGGAGAAAGGTTTGTTTCCCAAAATGTGGACACCCCCTGCCAACCCCCACAAAGTATTGAAGAACGGGAGTCAAGATATATTCAACCCTTAGTCAAGAGTTGTTTTGCTGACAATAAATATTCAGTCCTGTGGAATTATAGGAGCCAATTTAGCTGGAAGCAGGGAGGGAATATTAGAAGCAGGACAAAAATGGATCACTGCCATAAATAAAGCTTAATATTTCTATAGTTGCCTGCCTTTCTTTTTAATGGACGAGTTGTAATTAGCTTCATGCTCAATCTTAAACTTTCAGTATGTACTCAGTGATTCTTTTCTGTTGTCACTTGGACTGTATTTGGTGTTTTTCTACAGGCAGAAATCTTTAATTTAGATTAAACAGATTTTCACCCCTTGTATATCTGCTGTAGAGTATATAGCACAGAGTTGCCTAAATGTATCTTGTACGCACACAGATGAATGTGTACTGCATTGGTATTTTTGACCATGAGTATACTGAAATGTATGTTTCTTCATTTATGTTTCATCAGCTACCCAAATATGTAGAGAGGGTCTTTGGTGCAAACTTTGATTTCCCAAACATTTTCATACAAAAGCTTATTCTGTAAACTTGCAGTTTACACTATGCTGGCACTGTTATCTCCGACTTTCTGAAATCAAGAGACTTGATTGAGATTTATATGCAATCTGAACATTAGGCGATGGTATTTTATGAGGTTAGTTGTAATATTGCGCTGCTCTCAACCCGTACTTGTTTTAGTAACCATAACAAGTTAAACATTGAACTTGTTTATTCCCTTAATCATCTGAACTTTTACTTTTCAAGACGCCATTGATTTATTTGCATTTTAAAGCTTTGTGGTAGGTTTTTCCTAGGAGAGAGAATTAAAACGTTTTAACCTGCAAAGTGTAAGAATAAGATGCTATTGGACAGACAACTGTTGATTTCTCACAGAGAGCAAGATTTTTATTAAGGTATTTAAATACAGACACTCCTTTTTTAGTTTTTATTTCAGTTTTTTGCATTAACTGTTCTCTGTATTCAAGCATTTAGAAAACCTGGTTGAGGGCTTCATCTATCCTGCAAATATATATAAAATAACAAAGGTTTCCTTTAGCACTTTTTTTTAAAAGTCAGGTTCATAAGATGACTTTTTAACAATAAAATCAACATTAGTAAGTATCTGCTCTCTTACAATGAGGGCCTTTTTTACGACATCTGTTCTGTGGCTGTTAATTTTGCACTCAAACAGTGCCCTCAAAAATGATGTAAATATTAGTTGTCTAACTGCTACTTGTGCTCGTACTTTATAATGGGGGCAAAATTATGTCACAGAGCAGACAGCTAGGTAGAGTACTTAGCTGAACATTGAGCCCTTTGTGCGTTTGTCCTTTTTTAAAAAGAAATATATACACTGGAAATCTTTAATGGCTTATTAAAAGCAAAACAATACCAAGCTTCTTATAGGAAAACTATTTTAAAGGCATTTAATACACTTATGAGGAGTGTCTCATTCATATTCTTTGTTTCTGGGTTTACATGAAATAGTTAACTTGCCATTATTTAGCATGTAACTCTAGAACTAAAGGACTAAATCTGGCCCTTGAATACAGATGCCTGGCTTCAATATGAGCTTTGTCAGTGCCTCTGAAGGCAGGATTTAGTAATTGATGCATCTGTATAAATACTTGGCTTATCTGCTGTGACACTACCACCTGGTCGTAGTCTAAGCAAGGAAGTAGATACCCATATCTGTATATTACTGTATAGCCAACTTTGCACTTTAGAAACTAATCTTGCATTTTCAGTACTATACAACATGCTTGTAAATAATCCTTTGCCTCTTGTTTTGTTGTACTAATGGCAGTAGTGTGATACCAATAAGATTTGATGGGAGCACTGTCAAAACTAAAAAGTATTTTTCAGTTTGTATGTATAAAATAAACTGTTTGAAGTGTATCAAGACTGGCATTGTTTCTTTACAGGCAGGTGTCATTAGTATCCTTTTGTGTACGTTTTCCAAATACCAAGCTGAAGGGAATTTTAAATTCCCCCCAAACCACACTTCCCAGAGCCAGCAGTGGAAGAACATAGAGAGAGAAAATATCTTAACTCTATTAGAACTAGGGTGTTAGTTAACTTGCAGTGTAAACCTAGGTGACACAGAAGAAGACATAGTTCCAGGTTTCCTTTTATTAATGGTTATATACTGCAAGTCCATGATTTTTCAGGTTGTGGGCATAGGGCCCCATTCTAAGTGTTGTGGAGAACTCTTGCCCAGGTCTTGATTAGGGCTGTGCAAAACAGTACCATTTCATTCCAACTCCTGTTTTGAAGGGACAGTGTTTTGTTTCAAAGCACTGTTCCATTTAGTTTCCCATAGGCTATAATGGGTAATCATGAAAATACCTATAACTTTGTTATTTCTTGCTTGATTCGGATGAAAATTGCAGGGATGGTAGCTTCCTCTGAGGACGTGAAGCCTGCCAAGTTTCAAGGAGATAGGTGCAGGGTTTTCTGTGAAACTGCATCTCAAACTGTTCAAAGCAAAACTAATATCACTTGCCGGCTGCACCAGCCTGCTGTCATCCCACACACAGATCCAGGGTCCGTGCCCCCCAGGAGGAGTCTAGCAAAGCCCCGCAGCCCTCCTGGGGGAGGCGGGCCCCCAGATCTGCGTGTGGGATGACAGCAGGCTGGTGCTGCCAACAGGTCAGCGCCAGCACTGGGTTCTTGGCGCTTGGCACAGCCTGTGCTGAGCAGACTCAGGTGCTGGTGCTGGCCCTAGCTCCGCAGCTAGTAAGCTTTAAGGGGGGGGAAGCCCTGCACTCACTGGCTCTGGCAGTGGTGATCGGGGCCTCTGAGGGCTCGTGGCAGAGACCCCCGCACAGCAGGGGGCAGCAGGGATTGCCCCCTTGCCTAGCACCTGCACAGCAGCTGCACCTAAACATTCCCTCAGCTCCCGGGTCGTTTTTTTTTTTCCCCCAGCTCTCTGATCATTCCCCCAGCTCTTTCCAGGGGGCGTGGGCCCCTAGATCTGCGTGCTGGGTTTCAACAGGCTGCCGCTGCAGGCTGCTGGAACCCCACATGCAGATCAGAGGCCTGTGCCCCCGGGAAGAGCTGGGGAATCGAACCAGGAGCTAGATGTCAATATCAAAGCGTTCCTCCCCCCACCCCCAGTATCTGTTTAGCTGCAAGCAAGCTGTGTTCGAAACTAGAAACATTTTGAGAGCTTCGAAACAAAACAAGGGCAGTTTCAAAGCCTCTCGTTTCATTTAGATTTTGCTGTTTTGAGCTCAAAACAAGGGCTCTAACTTAACACTTGAAGCAAGAGTTTAATATAGTGTTCATTTTTAAGAAAGGGAAGAAGTAGGATCTAGGACAGTGGTTCTCAAACTTTTTTTTTCGCGGACCACTTGAAAATTGTTGAGGGTCTCGATGGGCCACCTAATAAACTTATTTTTGTTCTACAAATCAAAGCACACATTTAATTTTAATATCAGTAGTCTTGCCTTTCTAATCCAATGGATGTGCCTGTTTTTTTTTAGCAAAGGTTTTGGAAGTTGGGTGTAATGTTTGTCAGCTTTAGCCTTAGGTCAGCTTTCTGCAGACCACCTGAATGGACCAGTGATGCTCCGCGGACCACAGTTTGAGAACCTCTGATCTAGGAAATTAAAGACCTATCAGCCTGACCTCAATACTTGGGACAATAAGCAGGTCTTTAAGGAATCTATCGTGAAGCACCTAAAAGAAAACAAGGTAACTGGGAACAGCTAACCTGCATTCACCAAGAGCATGTCATGCCTGACCAACCTAATTGCTTTCTATGATAAGGTGAAAGGCTCTATGGATAGGGAGGGGGAGAGTAGTGGATACAATATACCTTTAGTAAGGTTTTTCACGCCATCTCCCCTAACATTCCCACTGACAAGCTAAGGAAATACAGACTAGATAAGGTGGATATATAATTGGTTGGATCATTGTGCTCAATGACTAGTCATTGATGGCTCAATGTCTCATTGGGAACAAGTATAAGTGGGGTTCCTTAGGGGTCTTTCCTTATTTAATATCTTCATTAATTACTTGGATGATGGGCCCAGGTGCACACTTTGCAAAATTTTGGATGAAACTACGTTGGGTGGAGTTGATACTCTGGAGGGTAGGGCTAGGATCCAGAATGACCTGGATAGACTGGAAAAATGATCCACAGTCAAACAGATGAGATTCAACAAGTTGCAAAATTCTGCACCTGGGACAAAATAACTGCATACACAAATACAGACTGTGGAGTGCCTGGCTAGGTTGCAGTACTGCAGAGAAGAACGTAGGGGTTATGATGGACCATAAACTGAATCTGAGCCAAGGGTGTGCTCTTATTGCCAA
This sequence comes from Alligator sinensis, assembly GCF_000455745.1. Taxonomy (NCBI): domain Eukaryota; kingdom Metazoa; phylum Chordata; order Crocodylia; family Alligatoridae; genus Alligator; species Alligator sinensis. Next base: position 1,158,146 of record NW_005842362.1, read on the forward strand.
AAAGGCCATGTGCTGGGTTGTATTAGCAGGAGTGTCGCCTATAAATCAAGGGAAGTGATTGCTCTTCTCTTCAGCACTAGTGAGGCCTCATCTGGACTCCTGTGTCTAGTTTTGGGCCCCACACCTCAAGAAGGATGTGGACAGGCTGGAAAGAGTCCAGCAGAGAGCAAAAAAATGATTAGGGGTCTGGGAGGTAAGATTTATGAGGAAAGGGTGAAAGAACTGGGGTTTAGTCTGGAGAAGAGAGGATTGAGGTGGGATTTGGTAACCATCTTGAAATACCTGAAGAGTGGTTATAGAGAAGATGGAGATGGATTTTTCTTTGTGATGGCAGGAGACAGGACTAGGAGCAATGTCCTCAACTTGCAGTAGAGGAAATTTAGGTTGGATATTGGGAGGAACTTTTGGACTGTGAGGATGGCCAAGTGTTGGAACAAACTACCTAGAAAAGTTATGTAATCTCCATCCCTGGAAGTTTTCAAGGGCAAATTGGGATAGATACTTAGCTGGGATGGTTTAGTGAAGGACAATCCTGCCTTGAGGAGGGGGCTGGACAAGATCACTTTGTGAGAGCCCTTCTAGCCCAACTTCCCTATGATTCTATCTGCAGCCTGATATTTTAAATGTTATTCATTAACAAGGGCTCCTCCTATGGGTTTGTAGGAGGTAGATCATGCCTGACTAATCTAGTCTCATTTTATGACCAGATTACAAAACACCTGGATTCAGGAGTAGGGGTAGACATCGTTTACGTAGACTTCAGGAAGGCCTTCGATACAGTATCCCACCCCATACTGGTGAACAAATTAAGAGGCTGTGACTTGGATGATTACACAGTCCAGTGGGTGGCAAATTGGCTAGAGGGTCGTACCCAGAGAGTGGTGGTGGACGGGTCGGTATCAGCCTGGAAGGACGTGGGCAGTGGGGTCCCACAGGGCTCGGTCCTTGGACCAGTACTCTTCAATGTCTTCATCAGTGACTTGGATGAGGGAGTGAAGTGTACTCTGTCCGAGTTTGTGGATGATACAAAACTGTGGGGAGAAGTGGACACACCAGAGGGCAGGAAACAACTACAGGCAGACCTGGACAGGTTGGACAAATGGGCAGAAAACAACAGAATGCCATTTAACAAGGAGAAATGCAAAGTGCTGCACCTAGGGAGGAAAAATGTCCAGCACACCTACTGCCTAGGAAATGACCTGCTCAGCAGCACGGAAGCGGAAAGGGATCTCGGAGTCCTAGTGGACTCCAAGATGAACATGAGTCATCAGTGTGACGAAGTCGTCAGCAAAGCTAACTGCACTTTATCGTGCATCAGCAGATGCATGACAAATAGAACCAAGGAGGTGATACTTCCCCTCTATTGGGCACTGGTCAGACTGCAGTTGGACTACTGCATCCAGTTTTGGGCGCCACACTTCAAGAGGGATGTGGATAACCTGGAGAGGGTCCAGAGAAGGGCCACTCGTATGTTTAAGGGCTTGCAGGCCAAGCCCTACGAGGAGAGACTAGGGCACCTTGACCTCTTCAGCCTCCGCAAGAGAAGGTTGAGAGGCAACCTTGTGGCTGCTTATAAGTTCATCACGGGGGCACAGAAGGGAACTGGTGAGGCTGTACTCACCAAGGCACCCCTTGGGGGTCACAAGAAATAATGGCCACAAGCTAGCAGAGAGCAGATTTAGACTGGACATTAGGAAGAACTTCTTCACAGAGCAGCCAAAATCTGGAATGGGCTCCCAAGGGAGGTGGTGCTCTCCCCTACCCTGGGGGTCTTCAAGAGGAGGTTAGATAGGCATCTATTGAGGTCCCTTCCGACCCTAACATCTATGAATCTATGAACAAATCCCATTTATCAAATAACAGATTGAACATTTAAAAATGCATACAATCCCTTAAACTGTTGCTTGTTCTATTTTTCCAATTAAATTAAATAATTAAACAGTTGGAGCTATCTGTTACAATGTCACCTTTCCTATGGTTAGTCTTGCTCAGTAATTATTTAGCCATTAGTTATATGCTGTTCTTTCTCTAAATTGCCAGGAGGTGGCAGCATTTGTATTCATTCATAGGTGTTTGGCTCCCTCACTTCTCTAGAAAGAGTAAATATTAGCCCTGTAACTTTGCAAAGCCTGAGATGGCTTGTTTGCAATAAATAGTAAAGAAAGCAGAGTATTGACGCATTACTTCAAGAAGTGCGAACTGCTTTAAAAATGGCCAGTTTTACAGGTATATCCCCAAAGAGTATTGCCTAATGTGACCTTACCCATTCCTTTTGCCACCCCACTTGCTCACAACTTACTTATCTTTTGCTGGACGCACAAATAAAAAGGTCCTGCCTACAAATTAAACACAGCCAACCCTTTCAGACAAGCACATCCTGCAGCACTCAGCCCTTCCTGCTTTGCTGCAGACTGGGCAATGGTACAGGACAGTGGTGTAAGGCAGTGGTGATTTTTTTCAGTACATTGGTTTTGCACAGGATCGTTAGTGTCCTGGATCTAGTTTTTGTTTCCTGTCTAGTACAAAAGCTATTTTCAAGACAAGTAATTTCTTTATGTGATGGAAGACACCAAAGAGATTATACAGGTGAGTTTGCTTTTGATTTGTTTTTGCCTGACATTTCACTCATTTATGTTCTTTTGTAAACTATTTATTTGAACCTATTAGCTTCTTAAAGTGTTTTAGTGTTAAAACTCAAACTTAGGGACAACCATTTGAACTAATGTACAGTATTATCCATTTGTAAGTTTGGAATAACTATCTTATAGCATTGTTTGCTTATTGTTGATTGGTCTAGATTGAATACAACAGGAAAGAGAACAGTAGCTGGCAGAATATAGGGCTAACTTTTCTTACTTAACGTAGGAGGCGTGTCTTGTGAAGAATTCCACATACTGACGGAAGAAATAGAAATCAAATAAAAATTAAATATTGTATCTTTGACTAAGAGAATGCACTTTAGAAGAACTTCTTAAACTAAGAAGATCTTGTCACATATTTGATATTTATCAGTAACCTTGACTTTGACTTGGTATAGAACTGTTTTAGAAATTATGAAATAATAATTTTCTTAAACGTACATGTTAGTTTGCTGGGGTAAGAACTACTGACTAAATCTGAATGGCCCAGAATTAAAACAATTAAAGATAAAGCTAATAAAAATGGGCAAAATATGACAGCACGGAAAAGCTAATTAGGACCCTTTGTCTGTATCAAGTGTCTGTTTTTGAGGGTGGGGACCTCAGATCCAAATGTGCATAACTGTTGATGTTCTCTTGGGAGCTATATAAATGTTACTATTTGAAAAACAGCATTCAGAGTATTCACTTAGACCCTGATCCTGCAAGATGCTAAGAGCTGTCTGTTACAGGATTTATTTCTTTTGAATCTTGTTTTTTTGTTCTGAAGTTTTTCAGGTTTCACTGCATACTCTGACCTAAGGCCTGAAAAACGATAGGTGTTCAAAGGTCAGTATAAGACCTCCTGATGACACCAGCAGTCATACTTGTTCAAGAGTTCGAAGTCCGGTAGCGCCCCCAGATAAGTTTTGGTAGCTCCTGTAATGTCAGTACTTGATTCTTGTCTCTTATTTCCCAAAATGGAAATATTCAGGGCTCCTTTTAACTTTTGAGGACTGAAATGAGATTGCCACTGAGACGCAGCCCTTACATTCCAAAGCCTGAGAGCTAGGCGGGAAGCTGAAACCACTATTTAAGACACCCTGGGTGCATCTACAATAGATGCTAAATGCTCAGGAGACTAATTCTACTGTGCATTAGCGCGTCACGGGAAAAGACATGCTGTTGTGCTAATGCACAGTAGAAACAGACTGCTGGGCATTAGCATCACTAAAAAGGCATGTGCCAACGCTACTACGCAGTAGCGCCAGTTACTACATAATGAGTTGGTACCTGTTGTTACAGGTACTAAACATAAACTACAGAGCATTGATGCATATGCCCCCTGTTGTCCTCTAACTAGACTAAAATCACATTTCTGGTGGGGCTTTTCTGATGAGCAGGGGGAAGACAGCATGTCCCAGCACAATGAGAACAATATAGTCAGGGGAGAGAGAAAATCTCCAAGGAGGATCATTTACTTTGCAAATGGTGACACTATGGAAGAGTATAGCACTGAGGAAGAGGAAGAGGAGGAAGAGCATCAAACTCTTGACACAGTGAGTCTGCTTCCTGGCTTGTATTGGAAACATTTGGGGGGGGGGGGTCTAGAGAGGAGTACAGCAAGGATGAGCTAATACTTATAAAGACCTTTGAAGCTATGAAATCCTATATTGTGCTACATTCTAAGACATAACAAGTATCTTGCTATGAAAAAACTCTAATGTTACTGTATTTGGTTCTTATCATGCAAGTATTTTAATTTTTATGAAACTTTACTCCCCTAAGTCCCATAAAAGATTATTTCAGGTTTACATATTTGCAAAACTGGATCCTTTACATGTTCTGTTGCACAGCTGTCATCTGTGTTTGCTGTACTAATAACCAGCTTTATAAAGGAGTCTGATGCTTTACAGATTCACAGTTAGGCTACTACTTTAAGTCAATTGGATTTGGTTAGACACAACAGCAGCTTATGTCAAGACTTTATGTAATAATTAGCTTTCTTCTCTGCATGATGGCAGATCATTTGACACTGCAAGCAGTATCAGCCAAATTAATCTCCAGGGGAATTTCATAGATGAATCTGGCTTTGTAGTTTAATTCAGTCTGTCTAACATTACTAAGCATTCTTTTTATTTGTTTGTTTTTGCTTTTTAGTCCAAGTTCTCCTGGGGACTGTATCTGTGGTTCTGGGCAGTTCGAATTGCATCAACGTCATTTTTCAGTAAGCTATAATATTTTTGCATCAGTGGTTGGATTATTAAGCAAGAAAATTATCAGGAGATTTTTTCCCCGTTTATTTGATAGTTTCTTGGTAGCATCTCAGGATTATTACCAAGCTTTTTGACAATGTGCAATTTAAAAATGGGTATTTTCTTTCAATGAGCTAGTAACCTCTATATGTTATTCAGTATGAAGTACTCTAGGTTGGGTCATTTGCATATCAGACAACCATTTAAAATGAACTATTTCTTATACCAGCCAAAATGTGGCAGAACACTTAGAGGAGCCTTGCCACACTCAGTGAAGCAAGAGTCTGAATGCTGTCCCAATGGGTGGCAGTCTGGTTATGGAGTTTACAGGGGTTGTGTATGTGTGTTGCCAGCACAACTATCAGCAATGTAATGGCATTTATCATGGTTGAAGAGCAGGTTTCCTTTATATCATGGGTAGCCTCAATGACTACTTATTATGAGTCTGAGGACATAAAGATTTTCTCTTTCGTTCACCTCTTTAATACTTAGTTTCTCTGTTGTCAGTCCTGGACAGACAACACATCTATACTACTGTAAAAAAGATGTGGATGGATGATGTCAATCCTAGATAGGGGTAACTTTGCCCAACGCAGTGTAGAATTGCCCCTAAAAGAATCAGGATAAACTATACCGGTTTACTGTCACCTGTCCGCATCTTATCCTGGGACAAGTGCTTTCTCAAGGCAAACAGGCTCTTACCTGTTCCCTGGCCAGTTCTTGGTGAGGTATTGTAATAGTGTCTATGCATGCTAATACTCCATGAATAAGGACTTAACGCAATTCACAATTTCACGGATTTTGCAGAAATTGTGAAATTGGGCAATGTCCGTAAAATCTCCAAAGGAAAAAAAAACTTATTAAAAATAAAATGCTGGCTCCCCAGTGGAGGGGGTAAGGGCTGTCAATGCAATGGGAAGTAGCCAAGATGGTGGCCACCCCTGCCTCTCACTGCTGATTGGCTGAAAGGGCTGCCCGTCGTGTGGCCTCGCCCCCTCCACCAATCAGCAATGATAAGCGAGGTGCACAATGGACAGCCCTCTCAACCAATCAGAGGTGGGGGGCAGGGCTGTGTGATGGACATCCTTCTCAACCAATCAGCAGTGAGGGGCAGGGCCACCAGGGCCCCTCAGTCAGTAAGAGGTGTGGGGGGGGGGGGCGCCACAATAAGCCCATGAAAATGGTGGCCAGCCCTACAATTTGCCCATTAAATCAGCCTCCTGCCTTGATTTCAGTAGGGCCCTATCCATGTGGACTGTTCGCCTGTCTGCTCTGGCCTACAGCGTGATTTATGTTGGTGTATTAAAAACAATGCAAGTTATTTCTTGTCTCTCCAAGGCCACAGCAGTATTTTTAACTAGCTTCCAAAATTATTCCTACTTCATGCTCTTACTAGTGTGACAGTGTATCAAACACTGCATCAGAAACTATATTAAAGTTGAGGTGGCAAAGTCAAGAACTCAGAAGTTAGGAAATGCCAGACTTGGGGGTTCTGAAGCAGCCTTAGTTCGGTTCTCTTATGTGTATACATTGACAATATGCTTATAACATGCTATTGCCTCCTCTCCCCTGACCTGGACCCCTGCGCCATTCAGCGTGCAGGATAACTGCTCATTCAGAGACAAGACTCTACTTTTTTTTTCTTTTTTGTCATTCCATGTGCAGACCTACATCTTTTTCAGAACAAACTGCAGAAATTCACCCAAGGAACCTTGTCTGCCTCTGTCTTTAGACCAACACGGCTACAACCTAAACCCCTGAAGCATAACTGGGCACTTGAGTGCCCTGGGCAGCAGGCTCACACAGGATAGTGTCAGTGGTATGGCAGCCCAACCAGCAGTGCAGCTGCTGCTATTTTTGTGTTCATCCCCCGGACTGGTGCCCCAGTTGCCCCCCCACTTTGTTACGCTACTGCCAAGCTATGTCCAGTGCATAATTATTTTCCATGCTGCTTCATTGAATGTCTAAGTAGTCCACAAACACTAATGGATTTATTTTCACTAATCTGTGTTGGGTGTGCTGATCTGACGTACAGTGATTAAAGCCAAAATTGCTAACAGTATTAAGAAATGTTAGGTGTCTAATTACAGATGCTTAGGGGGTTTTAAGAGTATGCAGCATTTTATAACACTTATGCATTCAAAGCACAGCTCCTATTGACCTCAGTGGCAGCTGTGAATGCAAGTACTTAAACTTGTGAACAATTTTACTCCCAGACGTCCCAAGTGCAAAGTTCTTTACACATTTATGCATTTATAGGATTGAGCATTTGATGTATTCCAGAGTTAACATTTCTGCCAGTCAGGCTCCAGGTATGTCCAACTGGGACTCTGAATCTGAGCAACACTGAGGCCACCTGTCAAAACTATTTACATCATTTGGTACCTCATCACAGGAATGCTGCAGCAGAAGCAAGAATGGAATCGTAGAAAATGAGGGTTGGAAGAGACCTCAGGAGGTCATCTAATCCAACCCCCTGATCAAAGCAGGACCATCCCCAACTAGATCATTCCCAACTATTCCCAATCCTGTTCACTAGGTTGCAGCTTTGAAATGCTTGATTTGCTACTTTAAAATTCTTACAGCTTATGAAAAAAACAGAAACATAATAATCTAAAATCCCACTTGTCCCCAAGTCACAACATCTGGCCCATAGCAATGGGGATCAGTGGCAAAAAGCGCAGTCTGGCACATCCCCTTCCCTGCACTGCACCATGCTGCCAATCTCCTCTACTGCCTGGAGGTAAGCTCACTTCCTGTTTCCCTACCTTCTCTCAGACATTGGCAACCACCTCCCTGTCCCCCACCCGCCTTCCTTACCAGAGGGGAGTGGTGGCTTGCAGTGTAGCCAGGGTTCAAGCCCCCAACCTGCTGTTCTAAAAGGTTGAGCTCCACTACCCTATAGTGTTGGTCATTTGGATTTGGATATTTAGACCTGCCATGCAGTCCTCTGTCCCTTGAGCTACCAGAATAAGTAGTACCAGCAGAAGGCTGTCATTACTTCCTGGTTTGGAGGATGGGATGCACGTTTTTGTCTGTGGCTTCTCCAGGAATTTACTAAACTGCAAAAGGATGTTGAGATTATGGAATAGGGCTGCGCGAAGCGGCTAGTATTCACTTCGGATTTGGCTGATTTGGGGGACAATGATTTGATTCAGTGATTCAAATCACTGTCCTGAATTGATGCTGCTGAATCGTCCGAATCTCTGAATCACACAGGCCCCATCCCCAACCCACTCTCTCAGCTCCGCCTGCCCCAGCTCCCAGCTCTTTGAAAAAAAAAAAAGCCCCCCTCACTGGCTGCGGCCCCGCGGGGGGGGGGGCCGCGATTCCC
>NW_005842362.1:1166372-1183032 GCF_000455745.1 Alligator sinensis
AAAAAAGCCCGAACTCAATGGCTCCTGCCAGGAGTTGGGGGCAATCCCTGTTGCCCACCACCACCTCGCACTGCATGGGGGGCTCTGCCACAAGCCCCTCAAAGCCCTGACTGCTGCAGCAACTGGTGAGTGCAGGGTTTTTTGTTGGGTTGATTCTCCCAGCCATTGCAATGGCTGCCCCGCCGCCCCCAGCTCCCAGCCCTCCCATTCCAGCTTCTAAAGGGAAGCATGCTGTATTCATTATAAAAACCTTTTGCACGTATCCCTCCCACCCCCTTTTCCTGTCTGTAACTTTTCCCCCTCTTTTTCTTATACCTCTGCGTTAGTCTGACTGTTGGATTTTTTATCCTTCTCCTCCACCCTTGGACGCCAGCAAGGTAACCATTGAAAGTGCAGGGTACAAACAGGATACAGGGTAACTATTGAAGATGCAGGATGCAGGTTCCTTTTTTTCTCAGTTCTAGGGCCACAGCTGCAGGAAAGAACAACTATAGAGAAAGGGCTGTTGAGCACTGGCATGGAGCATGCTCAATTATTCTGAGGGGACAACATATGCATAGTGTGGTCAAGGCAGGGAAGCATGCTCAGTAAAGATGGAAGCTTGGGAGCTTGTCTGTCATTTTCTGATAATTCATTCAAACTCCTGAAAAACCTTAACTTGGTCAATATTGGGCAGGTTTTTGAAACCAGAAAAAGGCCTTTCGCTGACACCAACGTGACTCGTCCATGGAATTTTTAATCCTTGTTCCATCATCAAGGTACTAGAATTTGTCAGTCAAATAACTGGTTAAAAGCATTTTACAACATAAGCTCAACAGTGTATTTTCCCTATATGCTTGGCCAGAAATGTCAAAAAATTGTTAGGCTTGCCCAAAAAGACTTAGCTTGAGACAGATACTTGACAAGGAAATATTCAGTTCGAACAGTTAAAGCCTGGCAAAGCTTTAAATAATTATTTTTTTTTCCTAATGGAAAGAGTTGTGCAGCTTTAAATGTAGGCATCACAACATGTAGTACCTATACTAAATGACATTAGTTAGTTGGCATGGATAAAATTATACCTGACAGTCTACCTGGGCTGTAGAATAAACAGTGTTCCAGATCAGAATAATACAACCAAATTGGAAATTGGGACACAAATAAGGGGAGAATTATTCAAGTGGATCAAAAATTGGCATAGAGACAAAAAACTCAAGTATGAAGAAAAGAAAATGGGTTAGAGTAAAGATATGCTGCCAAGAATGATATTGCTGAAACCTGGCATTGGGACAATTTGGCTCTGTAGACTGATGTTACTGCAGCCAGTTTCCATTAGTCTGCTCCAGGCAGGCCACAGCTGAGTCAGAGAAGGTGGCACCTGAAAGCAGTCGAATGACTTCATTTTCTTCAAAAATCAACAGCCTCTTAAACATGACTTATAAAAGTCTTCCTTGCTCTCTCCCTTGGGTAAAGTGAGGAAAACTTTCATAAGCAGGCAAAAAATCCTGAAAGGAGAAGAGGCTTGTTTGAGATGGTAACAAAGTTAGAATGAATTAGCATGTAAAATATTCCAGACCCAATTGGTTTATGCAAAGTGTAGCTGAAACACAGTATGGAACAAACTGTTTAAGACAGCAACTGAAGTGGTACACATCATTTCCAGGAACAGAGGCCAGCTCATTGGAAAAAGATTAAAATAATGAGATTTCTGGAGAGAAGACCAGAATTGCAGAAAGAAAACTTGCTTTTCCTGAGCTGTTGAAGGCTGCCCTTGGAGATCCCTCCTTTTGATCCTTTATGTTTAAGCATGTGACCAGTGTATACAACTAATTTTTCTCCTCTCACAAAGTGCTTCTCTGTAAGTCCCTGACTATAATGGTTAGAGCTTTAGTTATTTTTTTTCTCCATGCCTTTACAGCTTGTGAATTCCTTGGTGGGAAGCTTGCCACACTCTTTGGACTCAATGAACCTAAATATCAGTATGCAATAGATGAATACTATAGGACACAGAGCAAGGTAAATAAAATCTACACTTTGCTTTTAAAAAATGAAAAGCAAAATAATAGCACTTGATTCTGTTTTGTTGTTAACAGTGCAAACAAGACACAAAATGCCATGAGGGAAATGTATGAGGGAAAGGGGCCTCAAATCTTCTCATCAGCTCATTTAAGGGTATCCTGGAAGCTTCAGTAGTACTACGAGCTGTCACTAGTACTTCACCAATCCTATAAAGAGCTCTGTAATGGCATCAGTACTACGGAATTATTCTGGTTAAACTTTCAGTCTGATAGGTTTTAAATAGTGTTTGTATCTTGTATCAACTCACTTTTTGCAGGACTTTGGAAGGCTTACTCCCCAGGTCAGTGAAGTTGAGCTCCAGTACAAAAATCATCTTGAATATGGTTCCTGGTGGCAGAAATCTTGACAATTCATTCTAATGTCACTACCTGCCAGCAGATTCAGAGACTGGCACTGGCCTGGGAAAGAAAAGTTTGTCCCATCACCTGAGCTATGGTCAAGGGACTGTGTTGGCAACACCTAAGTCATTGGTTCTCAACTTTGATGGACTTGAGGCACTCCTCAGTACATGTCAGCTCTTAGTTTTCATTCTGGTTTTTTGACTACAGAAAAATAATAGAGTAATTCTTCTGTTGTAAATAACTCAGGAAAACTACAGCAGGTCAGAATGTTTTAAACTCTATGGATTCCTATTTGAAGAATGAGGGTTTATCTTATAAATTATGTTTGCATACCTAACCTACATAGTACCCTTCAGCACCTTTGAAAAGATCTTAAGGCACCCTGAGAATCACTCACCTAAGCAGAAAAATATCAAGCGGTGATCTCAGGCTAAGTGGATGAAAATCCGAGTTTATCCCACATGTAATTGTTGAGGAATCTTATGGGAGTAGGCAGCCCAAAACCTCCTCCAAATGCTTAACAATATAATATTAATGTCACGGCGCACCTCGCTGCCCCGCTCCTAGAGAGGGGAAAACTGCTGGGGAAAAGCCCTAGCAGGGATAATGAGCGCAGCTGTGAGTTGCCAGGGCAACTCCAGATAGATTGACTCACACCTGACAGCGGTCAGCTGGTGATGTAGGACAGGGCCTGGCTCCTATAAAGCCCAGGGCTGAAGCCAGGCTGGCAGTTCCCTGCCAACAGCCGGAGAGGCAGGAGCTCCCGCAGCCAGGATATAGGGAGGACCCTGAGCGCAAGTATAGCTCGCGAGAGCTCCAGAGGCTGGAGCAATGATGTTGAATTGCAGCCAGGAGGCTTATGTTGTTATGGCCCAGTGCCTTGTGTTTTGGTTATAGCCAGGAGGCTTGTGTTTGCTTTAGCGTTTGTATTACACCGGTGGTTTGGGTGAGGCTATTAGGGGTTGGAGGAGGCCTCATCGGGGACTCACAAGGGAGTGTGAGGACCCCGGCGCCAGTAAGGGCGCAACTTACGGGGTGCGTAGACCCCAGCCCCAGAGAGGGGCGTTTTGAGAAGCCCCAGCGCGGGCACGATGAGCCCCAGAGAGGGGGTACTACTAGGAAGCCCGAGCGTGGGCGTGGCAAGCCCCAGGAAGGGGGAGCGCACTTTAGAGAAGCCCAGCGTGGGCACAGCAAGCCCCAAAGAGGGGGCGGCACTATTAGGAAGCCCAGCGTGGGCACAGCGAGCCCCAGAGAGGGGGCGGCATTATTATTGGGGAGCCCAGTGCAGGCGTGTAGAGTCCCAGAGAAAGGGGGGGGGACTATTGAGAAGCCCCAGCATGGGCACGGCAAGCCCCGAAGAGGGGGAGCGCCTTATTGAGAAGCCGGAGACGGGTGTAGCGAGTCCGTTGAAGGCTAGCACAGCGGTAGACCTCAGACAGGGGTAAGGTGCTGCGGTGGGCCCCGACGAAAGGGGTTAGCAGTACGGCACCCCAGGAGCAGGGCAAGGTGCTGCGGTGGTCCCCGGCTAAAGGGGATAGCAGTGCGGTGAGCCCGCATAAGAGAGGGTAGCAGTGCAGTGGGCCTAGAGGACCGGAGACTCGGGAGCAAGTCCCGGAGCGGGCTAGGTTATTTTAGAGAAGACCCCAGAGAAGGGGGGCGACGTTGTAGGAAGGCCCCAGGACAGGGGGCGGCATTGTAGGGAAGGCCCCAAAGGTGGGGCGACATCACAAGGAAGGCCCCAAGTGGGCTCGGAGAGCTCAGGAGAGGGCAGTGCAACAGAGAAGGCCCGGGAGAGCGGGCAAATTGATTTTGACAGACCAACGTCCAGTACATCTGCGAGGCTTGGGGCATGGTATTAGGGGTTGGTAGGAGCCACGCATAGCCCATAAGGCTAGGGTGCCTGAGAAGCACCCAGAGTACAGGGAGACCCCCGGTGGGTCCAGGAGACCACGGGGACAGAGGTCCCAGCTAACCATGCCGAGGAGACGTAAGGCAGCCTCCCAACTTAACTTAAGATCGAAGACGTGGCAGGGGGGAAAAGAGGGGGCCCCCCGGATCGAGGGTGCCCTTGGGCCGAATTGGCACGGAGAGAGGGCCTTAAGGAGATCACGGCCCTCCTATAGGACCCCGCCGTGACAATTAATATTTTCCTTTTCTGTCTCCAGACATTTGTAAGTCACAAGAGGTATGTAACTCTACTGAAATGTTTCTCTAGGCTTTGTTGGGTTGCAGTACAGAAAGACTGATCCAATCGACTGATGTACTGTAACTCCAACTAGCCTCTTACTGAATTCCTCACAGAACTTGGAACACAATGACCTGCCCTGCTTTGCTATACTGAGAAACTGGTTACTTATTCCTGGGATTTATAGCCATTTAACTAAGTTGATGTTGATCAAAGGCACGTCTTAGTGTTTCTTGGGAACTGCTGTGTACAAATGCGCACACAGATGGAATTTGCATTTAAATGTTGTAGAAGCTAAATGATAAGGACACTAATATATTTATTTTTTTGCAGTTATACATTATTGAGGTTACTTGTAAAGATTGGCCCGAGCTAGAGAATGTATTTGAATTGGGATTTAAATCCACAATAAATTAAAAAGTGCTTTTGCATCCAAGTTTTGTTTGGTCCTTTAGACTTCATATCCTCCACATTCATCAGAAACTTGGCATACTTGCTGGGGGCAGTTCTTACCCTTTAATGTGTGGTTCTAGTTTGAAAGAGGGCTGTGTGCAAATGGCACTGTGAGTTTCCAGTTTGTTCAGTAGTTTTCAGAGTAAGCTTGCTCTTTTCAGGTAAATTCTCACCAGCAGACTCAGCCTGACTTGGGTTCTTTCAGTTTATCACTAGTCTAATTCTGTACTTATACCATGCCAACAATGTCTGTCCTCAAGCTAAGTCCTAAGTACCAACTTTATTTCATCAAATGTTAACAATCTTGAACAGACTCTGAGGACAGTGAGGTTGCATTAGAAGACTTTGCAATTGCAATGTAAAGGCTGATATGGGACCTCATCTTACTAGAGGCATAACAGCCAGAGGCTGCATCCCAGACAGCAGTGGCACTACTGTAGGGGTGACTATAGGGGTGGGGCCAGCTGCAGTGGCTGTAGCAGCTGGTCTAGCAGTGGGTGCCATCCATGTATCCCCCTCTCAGGGTGTCTGGGTCTGGTTCCCTAGTGGTTACCCACCAATCATTACACTACTGCTGCTCACCCTTCTAGGGCTCTGTCCTGCAGAACTTGCACAGTTATAAAGAAGAAAAACTTTTTCACTAGAGCAAATAGATCTCTTTGTAAATTCGGAAGACTTACCGAGTAAAAGGTGTGATTTGGCCCAATGATTTTTTGGTTTAATTTTGCTTTTTCAGGAAAGTGAAGATGATGAAGATGGTGAAGAGATCTTTGAGAAAAATGAGGTGAACTCTCTGAATGAAAAATGCCACCTTGAGCTACAGAGCATAGGCTATGGATCAGTTGGACTCAAGGACCCTGCAGAGTTTTCTCAAAGAGGTGCTTGTGCAAATGTTAATGAAGCTACAAAACGTGACTATAAAGTCCAAACTCAGTCTCAGTTGCTAAGAAATAATGAAAATATTGCCACTGGGGTCTCTCTTGATATGCCACCTGAAAATGACCAACAGAACATGAACTAATCATTTATAAGCTTTTTGAGATGCCACTGATCTGGGCAAAAGGATGTATGTGTTATTTCAATTTTCAGAGGGCAACAGGATAGATTAAAAAATGCATTATGAGGGAAGAAAGGATCTCAAAAGAAACCTGATGACACTGACCCTTCAGCAAAATAGGTGCTTGGAACATCTGCTATTTGGTTCCTTATGTACACTGGCATTTAACTGGAGAATGTCATTCAGATGAGTGCATCTTGGACACGGCATGTGTCAGTTATTCCTGAAGACAGAAAACAACTCAGTGGGACTATATAATGCATTTTGATACACTGATATATAAAGCTACCCACAGAGTTCTAGTCTACTCTGAGTAGCCAAAGATACTTCCTTATTAACTTGAACAGCAAAACCAACCAAACATTAAGTCTCTCTGGTTAGGATTATGGGAATGTTACCCTGTTAAGTATTCAATATAGTGGCTGGCTAAGCACTAAGACAGTAATTATTGCTTTCCAAGTCCTTGTGGTCTTGATTCTCCATTCTGTTGTAGACTGTAATCTTGCACAATATTCACAACAAGCTAGATTTGTTCTGCAGAGTGATCAAGTTTGTAAAAGGGGATCATGCTTGACAGACTTCTACAATAATCCCGTGGTAAAGACTCAGTGCTTGTCCTGAATTGCTGTTCTCTGCACTTTTTGGATCATTTACACAGTTTCAGGGATAACAAGAATTTGCTGTCAGGAGTGGTGAAATGAAAAGTGCTTTGCAAGAGGACAGCTTTTTAGAAGGCACTTTAAAAAATAATTTGTGTCCTTGGGTGCTTGTACACATGACAGGGGTTTGGTTTGGTTTAGTTCTCCCTAAATTTAAATCAGTGGGTTTTTAAAAACCCACTGTTTCCATCCACCGTTTCAATAAAGGGAGAACTAAACCCCTATCACGTATACAAGGGTGAGGGGGCCCAATCCTTACCTGCCTCGGGGGGGGTGGGGGGGGCAAGCTGCCAGTGGGTTGAGTGGTCCCTGAGCTGTGGGGGACCCTCATGCTTCCCTCTGCAGCTGTGGGATCCCCTGGGCAGCTCCTATCCAGGTGCTGTCTGGGGGGCACTGTAGCTGTGGAGGGAAGCACCAGGCCCTGTGCAGCTCAGGCAGGCAGGCAGGTTCTGGGAGAGGGGAAAAAAAAAAAAGGAAAGATTGGGCTCCTGGCCGCTTTTATTTCTTCAGTTGAGCCTACCTGCACGAGCTGCTGCTGGGTTGCACAGCCCCTGAGCCATATGGGGCCTGTTGCTTCCCTCTGTGGTGGTGGCACCCCAGGACCACCTGGGGTGGGTGCCAGCAGGCAGGTGCTGCCTGGGGGGTGCTGCCACTGAGGTGGGAGACAGAAGGTCCCCTGCAGATCAGGGACCACTTGATCTGCCGGTAGCTCGCCCACTCCGCCGTGGGAGAGGCAGGTAAGAATTGGGCCCCCTCATCCTTGTGACTGCCTGGGAGTGGCTGGCTTGCTCCTGGGGCAGAGCAGCAAGATGGCAGGAGGGCGGTTGGGTGTGCTGGTGGTGGGAGAAATTGGTGGGGATAGTGTGTTGACTCCCTTTATTGAGAACCCAGGGCACTGGAAGCCTGCCAAGCCCAAGCTTCCCCGAGCATGTCAGCTTCTCTTTGTGGAGAGAAGTGGATAAGTAACAGATTGACATGTCTTGCTTAACAGGAGCCTGGAGCGTTTATGTAAAACAACTTGTTTTGTACTCCATTCTGGCCGAGAGCACAGACAGATGTTAGTTACAGATGTGCCCTCTACATTCCACCCTCTCCTGTCTGCTTGCAAATCTCTGGGAAGTCTGCAAAGGGTATGATTAGGTCAGTATGCCTTCACAGGCTCTGCTGTCCTTTTAGAGAGTACTTTATAACAAGGGTGCTTAACCTTTGGCCTGTGGGCCAGATCTGTCCCCCAAAGCCATGTCATCCAGCCTGCAGGCTTCCCCATGGGTCCAAAACTTTGGCAGTGGTTGCTTCTCCCTTGCTGCTAAGTGTCTGGACCCATGGGAAGCCCCATGTGCCTGATAGCATGGCCTGGTGCATGGGGCATTGTGTGGCCTGATCCCAACATGCAGGGGCAGTGCAAGGCTCAATCACAGGGGCCAGTCAAGGTCACATAGGGCCCAATCTATCCTATGACCTGGCCCTGCACCACTCATCTGGCCCCTGGGGCCAAAAGTTTGAGGTACCATTGCCTTCCATGATATTACTGCTGGAGTCCATAGGATTGTAACCTGAAGAACTCACACTGCCACAATGGTATTCAGCAGTAACATATAAAGTGGCTTTATCCTACATTTCATCACCATATCCTTTTTTACTTTTTTTTTTTTTTTTTTTTTTTAACTTAAACTTACTTGGCACACACCTTTGAAGGGCTTTATTCCTGTCACTGCTGAGTCATGGAAGTTGCATCTATTTCAGTCAGACTTATCAAGACTGAGTTACTGGAAGTTTTCAAATTCCCCAACTGTTGCAAGGATGGCTTTGTTAGTTTGCTCTTCCCTAATCTAAGCCTGATGAGTGTTTTTAGAAGGGCTCTCCTTTAACCAAATATCACTGAATGAATTCAAGCTAAAGAAAACTAATGCTCAGAATCTAATGGGATGAATAGTTTGGGATGGAATACTCTATGCCAGGGATCAGCAACATTTTTGGCCAGTGCCAGAAACACCCCAACCTCGACCCACACTTTAACTTGGCATGCCAGAGGCAGGAGCCGTCATAGGCCCGATCCTTGCTTATGGTAGGTGCACATGCACCTCTGGGTGGAGGGTGGGGGAAGGGCCAGGGGTGCACTGCCCTGGCCCCTTCCCTGCCATGTGGTCTGAGGTGCATGTGCAGCTGCTACCACCATGGAGTCTGTGCCAGGGCTCCAGACCCTGGTGTAGCTGTTTGCAGTCTGCCCACCACCTGCTGCAACTGCCCAGAGCCTGAGCCAGCTGTGGCAGGCAGCCAGGAAGCTGCAAACAGCTGCACCAGGCTCCAGCTGGGTTCTGTGGCAGTGGCGGCTGCATGTGCACCTCAGGGTGCACAGCTGGAAAGGGGCCTGAGGCAGAGCAACCCCAGCCCCTCCCCCACCATCCACCCTGAGGCATGCGTGCAGCCACCTCTGCCACAGAGGCCAGCTGGGGTTCTAGAGCTTGGTGCAACTATTTGCATCCTCCCGACTGCCTGCCACAGCCAGCTCGGGCTCCGGGCAGCTGCTGCCTGCAACGGAGCCCAGGCAGCTTGCAGCAGGACTTGGAGTCTCTTTGCTGCCTGCTGTGAACAGCCCTGGCTCTGTGGCTGATGGCAGCTGCCCAGAGCCCAGGTTGGCTGTGGCATGCCAAGCAAAATGGCCTCAGGTGCCTTGCTCTGGCACGTGAGCCGGGGGTTGCTGATTCCTGGTCTATGCTATCATCAGTTGTAAAGTTCCACTGTCAGATGAGCATATCACCCTCAACAGGTTTCTGATTGCTCAGACTCTGGGCTTGCCCTGGTGTTACGCAAGGGGCCTAATGGGTAAGGATAGCAAGCAGGCTGCTCGTTTGTATAATGGATGGAGAACTGAGGAGCTGCTTCTCTCCTGTCTCTATAGACTTGGGCAGGCGGCCTCTCTCTTGTCTCTGTTGGTTCCCACTTCTATCTAGAAATTGCATAGTTTGTGCAGGATAGAAGGGCCTGGCCTCTCTTTCTACCCAGCAACTCTGGTGAATGAGGTTTGTCCCAGGGGGCCAGGTAGTAGAGGATGCTCAAGTCAGCAGAGCTCCACTGACTGAGAAGCAAAATGGATTATTTTCTATTTCCTTGCAAAAAGGTACTGAAGCACAGTGCCTCCTTCTCTGGAAAATGACTCCTTATTTTTATTCCCCCAAAATATGTTGGGTTTGGCTTAGGCACAGGCTGAACAAGCTGGTTGTTCAGGCAAGTCCATCAAGTTCCTAGCCATATGGTTCTTCCTCCTTTTGTTCCTATTCCATTGTCAGCTTGAAAACACTGGTTAGGTAGTGGCTTCCTGGCTACCTATTACTGTGACTAGATATGAGGAATGACACATTGTGCTCAGAAGTTTGTGTAACATCTCCCAACTAGACATTTGGTCAAATAAAAGATATCACACAAAACCCTTGCTTCCTGAATATTTCTTGGACCATCATGAGTGAAACAATGCTCCAACCCCACTACAGATTGTTATGTTACAGTTCCCAGACGAACTGCATGTCTGATCATGTTGGTCTCAATTAGTGCATCCCTCCCTACTCCTCCTGTGGTCATCACTTGGCTTCATTTCTCCCTGTCTCAGACAAGGCTTGGACTGCAGAACCTTGGAACTGCATGCAATTACCTTGGCAAGACTCATAAGCCCAGACCCTGAGAACAATGACAGGGATTAATACAGTGACCAAATAGTCTTCTTCAAGCAAAATATAAGTTTAAGACAGAAGCATTTCAGAGAAAATGGACCTTAAAGCCAGAACCTTCTAGGTGGATTTCTTGTTTTCCCTAAGGTTTAACTTCCCTTGGGTCTGGCAAGATCCTGTTCCCTTGAACCTCCTCTGCAGATAACTTCTCTCTGTCTTCCTCACAGCCCTTTACCCTATTTCACTTCCCAAGAAGCACTTTTAAACAGTTTTAGAATTAATTTGATCACCAGGCTCCTGGCTTTGGCTAAACAAAGTGCACAGCTTCATGGAGACAAGAAACAGAATCGCTGAAATTAAGAACTTGCCTACTGTCTTCCAAGGGCATGCTGGGTATCTGTAGATGGATCTAGTATGTTACTTTCCTGTTGACTCTTCCCACAGTTCCCTTATTGGTTAGTTCAATACCATTATATAGGAAATTCTGATAACCATACCATAACTGAATAGTAACTTTATCTCACACACCAGTCATTGATGTTATTCATGTCATTGTTGCATATCAATAATGATCTGCAATGCCCAGGAATTCTACGTCCTTCATACTGCCTCGTCTCATTAAATGGTGCATCCTTAAGAGCAGGCATAGGCAAAGCAGCCACAGAAGTCTGCTGAGTCCACAACAGGACACATCTCCCTAATAAATCTTTAAGAAAAGACAAACCCAAGAACAATATGATTTACTTACAGTTCCATGAAATTTCAGTAATTTTAGGAATGACATATTATTTAGTAAGGCTGGAGTGGTGTTATAGTTATGATCATCCATGAAATATGAGAGAAGTAAGTTTTTTTTTGTGATATATTTCAGTAGATATATTTGATTGCACAGTGGAACTGGTCCTATAGAAGAGCTCAACAAAAAACCTTGCTTCCAGGTTATTTCATGCTTTATTTTCTTAATGAGGGAGTAGGAGATTTTTCTGGGTTCTTGCTAGGGACAAACCTCAGCTCAAATCTGATTCTCTCTTCTCCTCCCCTGCCTTTGCATTGTTAAGATTGGATCAAAGTATATTATTTTCACTCGTCTACCATCATAATAAAATACTGTCTATTTGTAATAGATAGCTGTCATCTGTTCAAACTTCCAATGATGGGCTCTAACTTGATTTTATGACAAGTTCTCACTAAAAGCTTTGACAAAATCACACATATATATTGAAATGAAACCTTATTTACTGTAATTCTAATAAAGTGCTATGCAATTGCACAAGCCCAGAATGCTAAGGGCTGGCAGGATGTAGACGGGTGGATAAATGAGCTTTGATGGTAGCTTCAATGAATGCTAATTTTTGGCTTTGAAGAATCTGCAATAAACACAGCTGCCAGAAGTGTGATCTGAAATTACTCTAATTAAATTTAATTCCCACTGGAATGAAAGCAGCTTAACTACCTTGTCTTGTTTTCTTTTTAACTAGACTAATTTAGATGATAATGCCTTTCAGTTTCTTCACTGATTAGATGGGGGGGCTGGTAGCCATTACTAAGATCTATTTTGGTTTTTGTTTATGTTTTATAATTGAAAAAATCCTTTGATTTGAGATGTTCTAATTGTGCAGCAAACTGCTGCGTGGCACCATGTGCTCCTGTCACTTTTACCCTAATCCTCTCTTTTTCTTCATGTAGTCATTACATTCAAGTCTAGTGTCTTGTCTTAATTTAGGTTTCAGGCTCTTTAAAACATGGCCTTTCTTTCTGCTCCACCTATTAGGCGACTAATAAGGGCCTTGTCACACGTTACACTTAGGACATGTTAACTGCACTTAACATGCAAACAAGCGTCCACCTGTTCAAGTAGTAAAACACGCTCAGAGCAAAGTAAAACATATTGTAGCAAAGTAAGGACTTGTGTATGAGGATTATCTCCTGCTTGTATTAAGTAATACATGTTTAGATATTGTTGGATTGCTCCATGGAGTTAACATGAGCAATTTGCAGTCCTCACCCAGCCATGACATCTGCCAGGGAGCCTTCTGCTGTACCAAGCCTCCCTTGTCCGTCCCACCCCGGCACTGCACTGGAGCCAGTTCAAGACACTGGTGTGGTGCTGGAACTGACAATCACTGGAGTCTTGAACCAGCTCCCATATGGTGCCAGGACCAGGGCTGACAATCAGCTGATTGTCAGTACCAAGTCCCACACCACACAGGAACCTTGAACCAGCTCTTGTGTGCGCTGGAGCTGGGACAGTCCCAACCCTAGCACTGCACCAGAGCCTGTTGTATTATGGAGGGGTTGAGGCTGACAGTCAGCAAGCTGTTCATAAGGGATTGCGTTAGAGATAGTAATAAATGTTACTGTGCTACTACTCAGAATATGTTGTAACTTTTAATATTGCATGGCAATGCTTCCTACACTCTAAATAAAGCACGTGTGACTTCTAAGTGTACTCCTATTCCACCCTGCTTGAGGCCTTGAAAAACTGTTAATACAAAAGGGTGGGTGGATCCTCTTCTCCCTTGCTGCTTTTTTGTGACTTAGTTTTAAGCCTAAAATGACAGCATGCTACAAAAAATAAATACATTAATGGATTTTCAGGGGATGGAACAGGGTGAAATAGGTTGGCACTTAGGTGCCTATATCCACTTGGGCATCTAAAAGGTGGAGTAGAAGCTGGTTTTTGGCTTGCAGGCCACATCTTGCTCAAGTGAGGTATTTATGGTACCCTACATCACATGCAGAATATGAGTTTTCCTTAAAATTAAAAGGAAACTACAAGGCCCCAAAGTTTTGGGCAGAACCTCTGAAAAAGAATTCAACAGCAAACAATTAGTGTTTCTTTCTGAGTTGGCATCCATGACCCTGGGAGGTGGGAACTCCTTCATTCTCTTTCTGCTGCGATGTTTATCTCAGCGAAAGAAACGTGCAAAAACTCATTTTAATGTAAGCACCAATCTTTTAGTTACTGATCACGAATGAATAGATGGGGATGAAGCTGCTGCAAAGAAAGAAATGGAGAGAAGAATGAGTAGACAAGGACAAAGAAATTAGAATGGAAGTGGGGGTGGGGGGGCAGAATGAGTAATGGGTTTTGATGGGTGGCATTATTTTCTCACTGATTTATGCAGATTCAACAATAAGGTACTGGATAAATAATGTCCTTTATTGTCCCTTTTAAATTCAAGTAGTTATTCTTTGTTAAGCTCTTATATTTGTAATGTTGTGCAAGCCACAGAAGAAGACAAAGTTCCTTCCTTATGGAGATTAGCATGTAAATGGACAGGCAGAACAAGATACATTTCCTTACACTGTCAGTGGAATTTTATCAGAGTGTTTTCATGAGGGGGAAAAATAAGTACTTGGTAAGTGAGTAAGTAACCACGTTCACAAATTAATAAAACATCAGTGAAGGCAGAACTGTTATACGGAGGAATATGAATAAAGAAAGAATGGTAACCGTTTGTTCCTGAGAAGAGAGGGGAGTTCTGGACATAACGGTAGCCTGGGAAGTGGTTCAAAGATAGGAGGGAGGGACTTGGCATCATGTATCTGCATAAAATGAAACCATAGTGAAGATGTAAATGTCCGTAGTCTATTTCTATTAAAACAGCTTAGGGTTGTGTCCTCTTATTCCTAGACCTACAAGGGTCTTGTACTGGGCCTCTGACCTTGATGAGCTGGTCTTGGCTGGGGCATTCATGAACAAGGTTGATGATAAACTTGATGTAGCAGGTTGACGCAGTAGCAACTGCTAGCTGCTGTTGTTATAAGCAGATTGCTTAATAACTGAGAATGGTGCAGCCAGAAGTAAATCAATGTATACATTTAACATGCGAATATTATTGATTTCTAATATTTGTAAAGTGCCCACTTGCAGAATTTTATAGCACTGATTTCTGAATAAATTATACTATTCATGGATGATCTCCAAGTAATATATATAGGCATAATATTTTTACATGTGCCAAAATTTACAATGATAAACTCAGTTAATGAAGCTCATTAATTTCCAGAAAGCTGTTTAATTATGCTGAAATTACTCTGCCTGACAAGTAGCTCCGTTAATTACAACAGGGCTGTTCAGCTGGCAGCCCATGGGCCGCATACAGCCTTCAAGTGGTTAAAACTGTGCCCCCTGTACTTCCCATCCCCCTGCAGAAGCAGCTGGTGGCTCTGGGATCTCACTTCAGTTTCCCCATCTCCATGCGCAGTGCAGCAGGGGTGAGTATGGGGTGGGGAGGGGGTAGGCACAGTGTGGGTGGGTATGGGGGGAAGAATGCACAGTGCAGCAAGTATGCAGAGGGAAAAACATGCAGTGTAGCAGGAGTGGGTACAGCTACGGCGCAGTGCAGGCTGGTGTGAGTACAAGGGGGAACAAACAGTGCAGCAGAGGTGGGCATGGGGTGGAATACGCAGTGCAGTGGTGGGTGTGGTGGGCACAGGGGGGAATGTGTGGTGAGGTGGATATAGGGGGGAAGCGTGGTGCAGCAGAGGCAGGCACACGAGGAGTGCGGGGGCGTGCAGAGCAGTGAGCGGATGTGTGATACAGTTGCGGGAGGTTCTGGGGCATGTGGTATGGCAGAGGGCCATGCAAGGTGTGCAACCTCTGGCTGCTTACGAATTGGACAATATTATGATCGCCTTTTCTCCATTTGAACATTAGATGGCACTCTAAGACAAGTGATAGATATTTTTAGCTGTCCATTTTAGTTTCCAAAAATGTGATACTAGCTCTGCCAGGTAGCCAGCAAGATAAACATGCTAGTATCCTAGGTAGAGCTTCTAGATGCACTTCAATGAGCATAGTAAAAGGGTGCTGAGAGTTACAGAAAGTTTAAAAATTATTGGGAAGGAGACTCCAATCTGTAGAAAAAGTTGGAGGACTCTAGGGAGATCTAATATGATCTTAACAAAGTCTGGCTGGCTGTGATGCTATAACAACTGTTTATCCCAATGAGGAACAGCTAGTACTTTCTGTAGAACCTGCTACACCTGGAATTCTCCTTTCCCACCTTGCTCTCACTGTTTCATACAGAATTAATTGAATTAATGGTTTTCTACATTTGCTTTTCCCCCCTAATTTACTTCCAGATTCTTCAAGTGCACATCCACCACAAAAAAGTGCCTGTACATAAAAGTCACCTGGATGTATACAGAGTCTTATTTGCTTAACTTAGTAACCCATATGCACACACAAATCTATAATTTAAGTAAATACAAGTTCCTAGGTTCAGTACGGGAGTAACAGAGCGAAAGG
Organism: Alligator sinensis; assembly: GCF_000455745.1. Lineage (NCBI taxonomy): Eukaryota > Metazoa > Chordata > Crocodylia > Alligatoridae > Alligator > Alligator sinensis. The sequence continues at coordinate 1,182,045 of NW_005842362.1, forward strand.
ATATGCCCTGAGTATGTAGAATGTCCATTAGGGTCATCTAATGGCTCCTTTTCTCAAAATCTAGGGCAGGGATATCAAATCACCATGTGTCCCAGGCTGGATCTGATCCATGGGGGTCTTGTGGACTGGGTGCAGCTCAGAATAGTGACACTGGGCAAGCAACTGTGGGCCAGGTGGACACTTGCTTTGGTGATGGTGTGCAAAGGGTGGCAAGCTAGGCAGCTGCAGACCTCACTCATCCCCCTGCCTCTGATGGCCATATCTACCAGAGGCACAGAGCCCTAGATTCTGTGGCAGGCCTAGCCCCCAAATTCCCTGACTTGCCAATAGCCTAGGGGGTCAGATGGAGTGGCTTCACAGGTTGGATCCAGACCACAGGGTATATAGATTCATAGATTGTAGAGTCAGAAGGGACCACAATGGATCATCATGTCTGACCCCCTGCCCCTGGCAGGAAAGAGGACTGAGGTCAGACGACCCCAGCCAGGTGACTATCTAGCCTCTTCTTGAAGACATCCAAGCTAGGTGAAAGCACCACCTCTCTTAGAAGCCCATTCCAGATCCTGACCACCCTTACTGTGAAAAATTTCTTCCTAATATCTCACCTAAATCCACACTCAACTAGTTTACACCCATTATTCCTAGTCACTCCCTGGGGTGCCTTAGTAAACAGCGCTTTCCCTATTCCCCATTGACCTCCCCTAATAAATTTATAGATGGACACAAGATCTCCCCTCAGCTGTCTCTTGTGACCAGTGTTTATATGTTTGACCAGTGGCATACCAAGGGTCTCTGGCACCTGGGGGCCAATGCTTACATTTGCACCCCCCTCCCCTGGTCGCAGGGCAGGGGGGGGCCAGTGGCCAATCGCAGACCAGGGGTGGGCAAAACCGGAAGTGCTTCTCTGTGTCACTGCCACCACTTCTAGTTTCATAGCTGGCCAGTGCTCCCCCACAGCCCTGCAGCTGGGGGCCATGGCCCCCTACCG
>NW_005842362.1:1183042-1194773 GCF_000455745.1 Alligator sinensis
CCACAATCGGTACACCACTGTGTTTGACACCCCTCTCTAGGGAATGCAACATTTATTTAAATTGCAAAAAAAACCACATGAAAGTTAAGGAATGCCAAATTTATGAGTGACAGCGTAACCTTCAAGTTCTGCCTCTGTGTGCGTCCAGCTGGTGGGCTGCACAAGGGAGGGGTGCATGAATCATGGAATTAAAGACTGAATCATAAAGCATATGTGTAAGGAGGCTAAATGGAGGTAGCATTAGCATTTCTTAATTTTGGAATGTTTGAGTTTGCAACCGTAAAAGATGTTCATTTAAAATCATGCTCTATGTAATACTGGGTGCATCTACATGTGCACTGAACTGAGCAGTTGTTACTGGACAGTCATTTAGTACTTGCTTAAGTCCTTACTGCACAGTCCCGGTGCTGCATGAGTCATTTCTGACGCTACTGCGCAGTACCATCAGCATCACGGTTTGTGTCTGCTGACACTATATCACCATAGCGAAGAGCTATATCGTTGTGTCTCATAGCTATGGCGACATAGTTTCTCATGTAGACACACCCACTGTATATAAAATGTAGTAATTTAAAAAGGTTAAACAAGCTCTATTTTCCCCAGCTGTAAGATTACCACCTCATGCCTCCTGAACCTTCAAGGCTACAGTACACATTAAGCTAATATTAGGCAGACTCAGCTAGCTCAGTGGTGGGAACCCCTTGGATCACATGCTGGGTCCGAAGGTGGTTGGAGGGAGCCTGACTTGGCTCTGCCCAACACAGTACCCTACTTGGAAAGATGGGTTTCAGGACCCGTGTTCTGGGTGTGCTACAGAAATAAGGGGAAACCAGTGTGCCTTTCTTCTTTTTTTTCTGCTGTTCTCTCAGCCCCTTCAGGCTGGAGCTGCTCATATCCTATGTGGTCCCTCCCTGGGGGAAAGGGGACCAGAGAGACTACTGGTTTAGGGAGTTCCAGAGCTTAGCTCAGTCTGTCTTTTTCTACAGTCCTCTTAGCATCTCTGTGATGTTCCTAGTGCAATCCTTAGAATCATAGAAAATTATGGTTGGAAGGGACCTCAGGAGGTCATCTAGTCCAACCACCTGCTCAAAGCAGGACCATCCTCAACTGGATCATCCCAGCCAGGGCTTTGTCAAGCTGGGCCTTAAAAACCTCCAAGGACAGAGATTCTACCACCACCTCTTTAGGTAACTTGTTCCAGTGCTTCATCACCCTCCTGATGAGAAAGTTTTTCCTAATAGCCAACCTAAACCTCCCTTGCTGCAACTTGAGACCATTGCTTCTTGTTCTGTCATCTGTCACCACTGAGAACAGTCTGGCTCCATCATCTTTCGAACCACCCTTCAGGTAGTTAAAGGCTGCTATCAAATCCCCCCTTAGTTTTCTCTTCTGCAGACTAAATAAGCCCAGTTCCCTCAGCCTCTCCTCATAAGTCATGTGTCCCAGCCCCCGAACCATTTTCATTGCTCTCTGCGTGCTCTCTCCAACTTGTCCAGGTCCTTTCTATAGTGGGGGGCACAAAACTGAACACAGTACTCCAGATGTGGCCTCACCAATGCAGAATAAGGTGGAATAAGTACTTTGCTCGATCTGCTGGCAATGGTCCTACTAATGCAACCCAGTATGTTGTTAGCTTTCTTGGCAACAAGGGCACACTGCTGACTCATAGCCAGTTTATTGCCCACTGTAACATCCAGGTCCTTTTCTGCAGAGCTGTTGCCCAGCCAGTCAGTCCCTAGGCTGTAGCAGTGCATGGGATTCTTCTGTTCTAAGTGCCCTAAGTCCTTCTGTCCTAAGGACTTTGCACTTGTCCTTGTTGAACCTTATGAGATTTCTTTTGGCTTGATCCTCCAATTTGCCTTGGTCACTCTGAATCCTAGCCCTACCCTCTAGTGCAGTGTTTCTCAATCAGTGGGACATCCCACTGGTGGGATGTGAAGGTCATGTAGGTGGGACTTAAATTTTTAATTTGTAATGTCCTTAAAAATTTCCATTAATGATTAATATAATACTAAAATGCATGTAAACAGGAAGATACACTTCTTGGAAAAAGTGGGGGTTTGTTTTTATCATGGTGGGACCAGGGTTTTTTGACAAAATGGTTGGTGGGATGTAAGGTGCAAAAGGTTGAGAACTGCTGCTCTAGTGTATATACTACCCCCCTCCCTCCCAGTTTGGTTCCATCCGTGAACTTGCTGAGCGTGAGATCCATCCCATCTTCCAGATTGTTAATGAAGATATTGAACAAAACTGGCCCCAGGACCAACCCCTTGGGCACTCTACTTAATACTGGCTGCCAGCTAGCTATTAAGCCATTGATTACTACCACTGAACCCAACAATCCAGCCAGCTTTCTATCCACTTTACAGTCCATTCATCCAGCCCATACTTCCTCAGCTTGCTTGTAAGAATGCTGTGGGAGATGATATGAAAAACCTTGCTAAAGTCAAGGTATATAATTTCCACAGCTTTCCCCGCATCCACAGAGCCAGTTATCTCATCATAGAAGGCAATCAGGTCTGTCAAGCATGACTTGCCCTTGGTGAACCTATGCTAACTGTTCCTAATCACCTTCTTCTCCAAGTGCTTAGAAATGGATTCCTTGAGGACCGGCTCCATGATTTTTCCATGGCCTGAGGTGAGGCTGACTGGTCTGTAGTTCCCTGGATCCTCCTCCTTTCCTTTCTTAAAGATGGGCACTATATTTGCCCCTTTCCAATCATCTGGGACCTCCCCAATTGCCACAAGCTTTCAAAGATAATGGCCAGCAGCTCTGCAATCACATCAGCCAACTCCCTTAGCACCCTCGGATGCATCCCATCCATCCCCATGGACTTGTACACGTCCAGCTTTTCTAAACAGTCCCTAGCCTGTTCTTTCACTACTGAGGGTTGCTCACCTCCTCCCCAAACTGTGTTGCTGGGTGCAGTAGTCTGGGAGCTGACTTTGCCTGTGAAGACCAAGGTAAAAAAAGGCATTGCGTACTTCAGCCTTTATTCATCATCTGTCACTAGGTTGCCTCCTGGATTCAGTAAGGGACCAACACTTTCCCTAACCTTCCTTTTATTGCTAACATACCTGTAGAAACCCTTCTTGTTACCCTTAACATCCCTTGTTAGCTGGAACGCCAATTCTTTGGCCTTCCTGACTTCATCCCTGCAGGCCCAAGCAATATCTTTCCAAAACAACATTTTTCCAGTTTCTTTCAGGATGCAGTCATGCTTTTCAAATATGTTCATAGGAAAAACAGCAATTCTAACACCAAGTTATGGCCTGACTACTGCTTTTGTGACCCTAGATCTGACACAGAACTATGATTACCTGTTTATCTCAGAAAGACTTGCCCTTTCCCTCCGGCATCTCAACTGACAAACTTCCAGAGTTTTCAGATTTATGCTGGCTGCTTAGCCAAGGAAAATGTGAACCCTAGCTTCAAATTTTCAGTCCAGAATCTAAAGAAACAAACCTTGGTCCAAATTTTTGTTTTTAGAGCTGTTGGGTAACTGTATAAATACAACCAATAATTCTGACTAATTTGTGGCACATGGTTGGAGAAACTGTCCTTAACCTGGAATGACAAAGTCAATTGTGTGCCCAGTACACCGATCAAATCTGCCATTTCTTACTTTTTGAAAGACATAGGTTGGATATTGTGGAACAACACTTGGGTGTCCATCACAGATCACAGTGATTATTTCCTCTGATGTGTTTGCTGATCCATAAATCTCCATTTTAGATGCATGAAACAAGTGACAAATGTCAACAAGTGTCATTCTACATCTTCCACTTCCACTACCACCCGTAGGTTAACATCCTATTGATTTAGTACATAAACCAGTCTTGGTTCAGAGGGTAATAGGATTATTTCTGCAGTAAATGTTGCTGCCATTGCCAGGGTCTCTGGGATGCTGTCCAGCTAAGGAGAACCTTCTGAAGAACAATCTCAGTACCACGCTGAGAGGGTTAGTGCCAATACTGAACAGCATACCTTGCTCCCCTTCCCTTTTCACCATGTGTAGTTGACATTTTTAGTGCTTTACAAAGTCTTATTTGTTCTAATTTGACAGATAGGTATCTCCAGAGCTTTGCTGTTTTCACAGTAATTGTGAGTGCCAAGGCAAGCCTGTTACCCAAGATGAATTATCACAGTTATCTTGCAAGACTGAACATTGTAGGATACCACAGTGTACAAAGCAAAGAGCAGCCATCAGTAGAGCCAGTGCCACCAATGAACACTACCAAGAAGATTAATATATGTTGCCTTTAAAGACAGTGCCCTTCATGGAAGGACCATAAATGATTTGTAAACCTTCTTGTTGAATGCATTAGTCCTTTTGCTACACTTCGGGGCTTAGTAGCGACTATTCCTATTTGACTAGTAGACAAACTGAGGCACAAGAAGGTTAAGTACAACTTGCTTAAAACTACACAAGTGAATTTAGGACTTCTGACTCTTTATCAGTATTAACCACTAAGCTACTTTGCCATCCTCTGAGCTAATCCCTTTTTCCTCCTTCTTTTCTATTACTCAAACCCCTGAAAAGCAGAAGGGAAGGGTGAGCTCTTGGGGAAACTAACAACTAAAGAACTTGCAGCTCTGGGTATCAAATTCCAGACAAAATACTTTCTTTTTCAGATGCTTCAGTTGCAGAGATGTCTACTTAATCTGATACTATGAGCTGAGGGTCTCAAAGAGTGAATAGAGAAAAAGCAGAGGTGCTTTAGTTCAAGCACTGAGACAGTTACTCATTAGTATCATTATTGCTCTGTGTAACTGTTATAAATAATTCTTTTATATGCCTGGCTGCTAACAAATACAGACACAAAACACTTTCAGTTTCTTGCAGGGGTGTATAGATGAATGGAGTCCAAATCTAATGTAACTTTCAGACTCAATAAAAAAAAATCAGCCCTCATCTTGGAGAAAAGCCTCTTTGTCCTTAACCTTATTCTTCTGTCTGACTCATCAGTCTTCTTTTCCTATCCCCTCTATATATTGTTGGGTTCTCCCTGTCTCATTGCACTGGTCCCTTTTAAATTTCTGGGCACAGATTGCAAGAATCAGCTCTACAATGTAGGTACTCTGCTGATAAATCATCTATACTAAGGTGCTGATCTCAGCAGGCCAGGGAGCCTGATCCAGCCATGCAGGGCTGGGTAGGGGCAATGTGAGGGCCAATCTGACCTGTGGACCAGATCTGCTACATTCATCCAGCCTGCGGGGCCAATATCTTGAGCTGATCTATACTAGCATGAGGTTGGTGTCACGTCTTTCACCATGGTTGTGGACAACAATTTAGCAAAGCTCCAAGTATTTTCCAGTATATCAATAGGGTTCAGTTGTTTTTAAACTGACTACTTTTACAACCATTCTTATGCTTACATTTGTTTGCTAAAACATTTGGGGAAACAGGCATGCAACAAGGGGCCAGTAGGCCTGTGCAAATAGGGAAGTATTTGATTTGGATTCAACTGATTCAGAGGACAGTGTTTTGATTTGGAGATTTGGATAGCTGATTCGGAGAAATTCGGAGATTCGGCCATAGACTATAATGGGGAATCATTGAAATACCTATAACTTTGTTATTTTTTGGCAGATTTAGATGAAAACAGCAGGGATGGTAGCCCCTTCTGAGGGCATGAAGCCTGCCAAGTTTCAAGGAGATAGGTGTAGGGGTTTCTGGGAAACTGTACCTCAAGTTGCTGACAAGCAAAACTCGTGGTGTGTGACTGTGTGCGTGTTAAGGTGCAGTCAGATGAAACCAGCAGGGATAGTAGCCTGTAACGGGGCCTTCCTGTTGCTCAGGAAGAAATAGCTCACAAAAGGGACAGAAAGGCTGCAGACAGAGGCTTATGTGCTGTTTCTATGTCCCTCCCCCAGAGCACTGTAGAAGGGGATTCAGGGAAAGATCACAATCACTGGCCAGCTACAGATGTCAGTCTTTCCCCCCTGCTCCCCCTTCCTCTTCTCAATTTCTGTTCCCCTGAAAGACTGCCTTCCGAATCGCCAAGTCTTTTTCCAAATCTTTTCTGAATCGATTTGGAGGCTTCAAATCAATTTGGAGGGTTTTTCTGATCTCCCAATTCAGTTTGGATTTGGTGATTCAGCCTTCAAATTGACTCGAATTTTCTCTTAATTGAATTGGTGACTGAAGCTTCACATACCCCTAGCGGCCAGTATAATGAAAGTGAATGAGTTACATTTTTTGAATGCCTATGGAAAGTTAGTTGCTGTGTTCCATGAGGCTTCTTTCTGGTGCTGCACAGCCCTGGCAGGGAAGGCAGCTGGCTCCAGCACATGGGGTTTTCCTCCTTGCTGTGCAAGTGCAGGGGTTCCGTGTGAGGGGCGGGGAGTGCCAATGATACAGGCAGTCTGGCAGAGGTTGTGTGTCTTGCTGTGATGTGCAGCGCTGGCCAGAGCCATGCCCCGCTGGATGCCTGTGCCCTGAGTGCCCTGCCTGCTGCTGTGCCATGGGGAGAGTGTAGGGGGGTTCTCACACCCCCTCGATCTCCCTCATACCCACAGTCTGCCTCCACAACCCCCCAACATACCCTAGCCTCCCCCATACACAGCCACACCTCCACACAAACCTCCCACACACATCCAGATCCTAACACACATACACTCCCCACACCCCACCCACATACACACACACCATACACCCACCATACACACACACCATACACACCCCACCCCCCACACCCCACACCTTACCATACACCCCCCAATATACAAAACTAAGAATTTATTTTTGAGTTATTATGCAATTGCCTCTATATACACTACACAAACACAAATCATTACAAAATATTTTTTGTAATAAAATTAAAATATGTTATAGTAGGTAGTTGACTTCTAGTGTATGATTTGGTTTTTTTTCTGGTTCTAAGATGGCAACTCCCCCCCCCCAAATAGTACTTTTGGGGGGCAAGGGGAGGGACTTCTGGTGGCAAAGGTCAGGGGTTAGGGGGTGGGACTTCCGGTCCCAAGATGGCAACAAAGGGGTGGGGCAATTGTCAAGGGACAGGACTACCCATGCAGCCCTCGATAGCTAACCCAAACTCATTAAGTGGCCTTTCACCTGAAAAAATTGCCCGCCCTTGCTCTAGAATGAGGAAACCATTTTAGAGTACCTTCTGCACATTACTTTGTAGGTTCTGATCTAACAAAGTGCTAAACTGTAGTTTCCCACTGAAGTAAAGGGGATGCTAGACGGCATAAAAGATAGGAGGCAGGAACTCCTACATTCTTTCCTGAGCCCTTTACTTGTTTTCTGGCTCTGGGTAAGTTGTTTTACTGAGCCTTGCTTCCTCTGCTTACAAAATGAGGATACCTACCCACTGCAGAGAGACACTGTGAAGAGTAATTAATTGTCTTGCATTAAACACTGTGAAAAAGTAACATGATAAGGAAGTGCTACTGTTCCCATCTATCCTTCTTCTACCAAACTCTGACAGGTTTAACGCATTCAGTTACCTGATATAAGCTGATGGGGCAAACTTCATTGTGTAATGTGGCAAATCAGAGCTATGCCTTGAGGGTCTGCTGTTTCTTAAACCGACTGGAAAAAACCTGCTAGGCAGATACACCTGGCATCTCACTGCCTTAATACTTTTGCCTTCCTAAAGAGATTGAGTTGTGCAATGTGTGAAAGCTGCCCTTGTTATCTCCCATAACTTATACTGATTTGCATGGGGTATATAAGGGCTGTCCAACTGGTAGCCTGTGGGCTGAATGTAGCCCCTATGGAGTTAAGCTCTGGCCCCTAGGCTCCTGGTCCAGGTGGTGCTTCCTCCTACCATTCCAGCTGCTGCTGCTGCTGCTGCCTCTCTCTCCTGTTTCTGCTTCCTGCCCCTATCCCTGGAAGCAGGAGAGCGTAGTGTGGTGCAGGTGATGAAGCCTTCAGTGGGAGGACTTGGGGGACCCAAGAACTCTGTGCAGTGCAGGAGCACTGATAGGGTGCAGTGGGGGGATCCCACCATGTGGTGGGGAGCATGCAGTAAATTATGGGGGGGTGGGAACACTGGTACAGCCTAGTGGGCAGACACCTATCATACAGCATGATGTGGGGTACCTGTGCAGGGCAGTAGGGCATGGCATGTGGCCTGTGGTGGCACTGGATTTATGACCCAGATACCTTGTTCCGGGTGGACCCAAACCCTGAGACCAACCACGGCCTCTCCATTTGATAATACACAAATTTTATTGATACATAGTGATAGTAGATAAGAATAACGCAAACAATTCTATATCTACCAGTCCTAGAGCTGTCACAGGGGAAGGTACACCTGGCCAGTATGCGAACTTCACCCTGTGGTTCTCTCTTGTATGTCAGATATCAGCAGCCTGGAGGCTGAGGGCTGAGGGCTGAGGCACAGCCCCCTGACCCCCCCACAGTGGGGTGGGTGAGATGGGCCAGTGGTATGCCTTTTGCCCATGGTGGCCTTGAGTTCTCCTCTCAGGGACTCTTTGCTGCTCTGAAATCCCTCCTTTTGTATTCTTTCTCCCCTCTGATGACTCCTCGTTCCCAGGCATCATTGATTGATTTCCCTGTGGTCGTCATACTGTCCACATTTTGTCCCATCAGCATATTCCTTTGTTTTACAAACCCATCACATGCACACATCTGAATTTGGTTATTTACCAGGCCTCCTAACTTGGTCTGTTCACCAAACCAGAAATACCAAGGGCTGTGCAGTTGAGCACTGTGACCTAAAGCCACCTTATCTCATCTTATGGAACAGTGTAGTACATGTCTTCAATTTCCCAGCCTGTGTGTCTGCTGGCTTTAGACACAGTGGGCCTTAAAGGAAACATTGTCAGAAACAGGCTTTTAGAAACCAATTAACTCTCACCATTCCCCTGGACCATTATTCTAATGCATACCTACTTTACCTACAAGCCAGTTCCCAAAAGCAAACCTCTAAATATAATTTTCTAGCCATCAGCCTGTGCTGTAGGGGGGCTGGTGACCCTTGGCCACTCAGAAGTTGGACAGACCTGGGGTATATGATAGCAACCAAGGTACAATTTTCAAAGACGTTTTGGAGGCCTATAAATTGCCATCACCAGTCAAAGTTCTACCTCAGCATGTGCATGGTGTCCATTACCTTTTAGTGTGCCACAGCTGGTGCACCATGCAGTTGTCAGGAAGACTGGAAAGGAAAGATGGGGCTGTGGGGACCATGCTGGAGGGGGGATTTAGGAGGCATAAGCTTAACAACTGCCACTTCTTGGGTTAGAGCATAGGTCCATCTTGCCCAGGATCCTGTGTCACACCGTTCCCTTGGCTCCTTGAACACATTCAAAGGCGAATTGACACTATCAAGTATACTCTGCTCAGTGCCCCCCCTAGTTCACTTGTTTTGAACTTATGACCTTCACTCTCATCCCTGTTTTGTCTTTCAGTTGTCCCAAATGATCAGTGTCCTTGGTGGCCTTCATAGGGAGGAGGCTTATAGCTCTACTTAGGGGGGTTCGGCCCACATTCCAGAATAGCATATCAAAAGGCCTGTGTCAGCATGGCCAAGAGCAGATGTTGAAAAGGAGAATGATCAGGGTGCGGTGCTTCCCCAGTTCCTCTCCCACTTGCAGCCTCCGGGCTTTAAGGTACAGCCCTTAAAGTTTTGAAATCATTGCTACCAGATCTGATGTAAGCTGACAGTTTAGCCAGATTCAAAGGGACTGGACAGAAACTTGGAGGAAAGAGGCATCCGGAGTTATTGAACATGGGATTGAGGGGCATGGCCTGGGAATCAAAACTTTCTAGACCTTCAATGCTGGAGGCTGCAAGTGTGAGAGGAACAGTGGAAGCAAACCCTAGCCAGACCCAGCCTGCTCTCTGCCCCCATGTGACACAGGAGACTGGGCAGCATGGACCTGTGCTCTGACCCAGGCAATGGCAGGTCTCATGTTCTAATGACCTGGGCTCAGTGCTTAGCCTAGCCACAGATATCCCCTAAGAGTGAGTCCCTTAATCTACTCAATGGCTGGGTTCCTTTTGACCTCTGGGGCTGGTGCATCTCTCCCTCACAGTGGTGATGACCCTACCTGTGGTGCAGCTGCAAGTGGCGGGACACACAGATGACCGCTTGCAGGCAACTAGCACCCGGGCTGATGCGGGTGACTGGCTGGTGACATGGAAGGCCCCACCCTGCCTGGGATCTGGGGTGACAGAGCCTTCAAGAGGAGGGCCTGGGACTCTGTGCCACCCCTAGGAATGGCATGGGTCCCATTCCAGGTGCCCTCACCAGGACCCAGCCTGGCCCCAGCTTTGACAGTTTTGACCCTCTGGATTCCTAGTGGAAATCTCTGGGTTTGCCTTGCGAATCGTGTTTGGGTACCCAACAGTGCTACAGCTGCACGGCAGTCTTGTAAGGATCTCAGGGCAGCCTCTTGTCTGTGACTGAAGTCAGCACCCTAAGCATTAGCCTCCCTGCAGGGCCCCATCTGGCTGTGCTGCTCAGTATTGCCAGGACTTAAATATGAAGTTATCAGGAGCCCAAAATTATTATATTTGGTGAAAAACTTATACACTGAAAAAATATGCAAATACATATGCAAATAAGCCTTATTTACTTGATATTGCTCACTGTAACACCAGTGAGTAAGTGAGCACTGGGTCATCAAAGTGGAAGCAAAGCATATCTTGATTTGGCGGCCAGCAGGCATAAGAAAGTGCTAGCAGCAAACTCAAAAGTCAGGTAAGTCTCCCAGAGGGTGACCTGGGTTTTGCATATGCTGCATCAATGAGCTGCCTCAAAAATTATCTGATATCTTTTATTATCCAGGAATCATAATTATGATTTATTATCCAGGAAGAGCACAGACCACCTGCAGATGCTTCCTCTGTCTGATGTCGACTATTTATACCCAAAAGCTTGTAAAGAAGAATTTTGCCAATTATTTAAGTTGCTCTAATAAAAAATATCAGATTGACCCAAAGAACCTTGTCTGCCTACGTCCTTAGACCAACCCGGCTGCAACCTACACACCTAAAAAATGATCCTACGTTTTGGGGGTGGCAGTGGCGATGTGTAAGGAGTACACAGGGCTGCATCCCCTGACCAGCCACACTCGCTGCATACCTCACCCCCGGTCACTGACTTGTTGCTGGGGGGGGGCATATGCCCCACCCCCGACCAAGGTGGCCCCAGTCGCCCATGGGGAGTACATTTGGTAGCTGTGTTGATCTGAGACCAAAAGAAATGCAAAACTCTATAACTCTTGCTTTGGGTTGTAGCAAATCACAAAAACTAAGAAAAGATTTTTTTGGAAAAAGTTAGGTAGGTTTTTTGGGCCATTTCTTATAGATCAACTAAGAAATCGCAAAAAGATTTGAAAAAAAAGTAAGGTTTTTTTGGTTGGGTTTTTTTTTTGCCATTTCTTAGTTGGTCTAATAAAAGGTATCATCGCTGAACCAAGAGTTTTAAGAGCGTTACGATCCTACATTTTGCACACACAGACCATGCCTGATCGCACATCGTGCACGGGTGGAAATTCCCGCGCAAGAACGATCACACCCCTACCCGCGGCCCGCCGTCTATGACTGGCCCTTTAAGACCGGGAGGGAGAGGGGGGCGGCCGCGCCGCACTCAAGATGGTGCCTACCCCCCTCCCGTTCTCCCACCGGGTGCCACACTCAAGATGGCGGAGCTGGGGCCCCGCCTCCCTTTCCCGGCGGTGACTTCCGGAGGGAGAGGGCGTCCGTCCCATGGTAACTGCGCCACG